>NW_022196911.1:110327565-110335665 GCF_008632895.1 Mastomys coucha
ATATATACATATATACATATATACATATATATATGTATATATATAGTGTATGTGCACCATGTGTGTATGCAGGGTATGCAGTTGCTATAAAGGCCAAAAGGGGGCCATCTGGAGTTACAGATGGTTATGAGTCACCATGTAGGTTCTAGGAACCAAACCCAGGTCATCTACAAGAGCAATAAGTGTTCCTAACCATTGACACATCTCTCCAGCTTTGAGTTGTTTAGTTTTAATCCTTAAAGACCAGCAGGAAGTGGCATTTCACACACATACACACACACACACACACACACACACACACACACCTATTTTGTATCTGACTTCATTCCTTCCTACTGTAATGAAGACATCGTTTTAAATTCAGGAATATCAAGGGCCACCCATGAGACATTCTCAGAAGAACCCTGAGTAATGTACGACATTTCTTCTAATAACCATGGGACAAGTGAAGACACTAAGTCTGGCTAGCAATGGGAAATTTGATGGCACGCATTGCGTTAGTTACGTTTCTGTTGCTGTGGCATGACTAACAGCAACTTAAGGAAGAGAGAGTTTATTTTGGCTAAAGTTTCCAGAGGGATAAAGAGTCCATCGAGATGGGGCAGAGGCATGCAAGCGGAAGACATCTTGGCAAGAGCAAGAAGCTAAGAGATTACATCTTTCATCACAAGCATGAAGCAGAAAATGAACTGGACGTGGGTAGGGCTATAAATTCTAAAAGCCAGTGACACACTTCCTCCAGCAAGGCTGCACCTTCCTCAGAACAGGACCACCAACTGGGGACCAGGTATTAAAATGTCTGAGCATAAGAGGGACATTTATTTCGAACTCCCAAACTCATCTGCTAATAATAGAGTCCTATACTCAGAGCCTCATTCAAGGTCCTTTCCTATGCCCTCTAGGGCTTTGGTCTACTCTTTAAATCTGTTTGAATAAGGAAACATTCTAGATGGTCCAGCATCTCTACCAGTGCAGATTGGATGGAAGTTGCCAAGCTATGGCTACTAGCACAAGCTCAGTCTCCCTAGGCACCTTACTG
This sequence comes from Mastomys coucha, assembly GCF_008632895.1. Taxonomy (NCBI): domain Eukaryota; kingdom Metazoa; phylum Chordata; class Mammalia; order Rodentia; family Muridae; genus Mastomys; species Mastomys coucha. The sequence continues at coordinate 110,328,605 of NW_022196911.1, forward strand.
TGGGCATCCCTGCCCTGCTTCCACTCACTCCATGGACGTGGTCTCAGTCCTACAAACTGCCGAGTGGCTGCTGACAGATGCCCTGTGAGCTCCTGCAGCTGCTGCCCAGCTTCCCTGAGAGGGTACCCCTCCTAATGCAAGCTGGGGCATGGAGGAGGGGGAAGGGTTGGGTCCCCAGGGTTTGAAGGGGGCTGGGCTGTGGTGTGGGGACTGGGCTGCATGCCAAGTGTTCTGTGTCCTTCTGAAAGATGGAACAGTGCCAGGGCCTGGCTCTCCCTGCTGGCAAGTGGATACAGAGGCAGTGGTTGGTAATCCCCAGGCTGACACACGAAGGCCAGAGGTCAGGTCTGACAGTCGGTCGAGGAGAGGGCAAACTGCCCAGGTGATCCATTTCTGTCCTTCTTGGCCGCTTCCCTCTTGTTTCCAAGGGTGAGGCTGGGGTATCCCCATTTCACGAGTGAGGACACAGGTGGGTTGGGAGGCAAGGCTACCCACCTGCTGTCCAAATTCCAGCCGCTTCAAGGCCAGAGCTCCTCCCAACCCATCCCAGCATTTATTGGGCGGCTTTTCACCATCCTAATTTGTTCTGGTTTTGTCTGTTTTCATATGAAAATGAGTTTACAAAGCACACAGCAGCAGCAGCCTCAGAAAGAAGGGGAGGAGCCACATGGAGGGAGGAGACATTGAATGGGAAACCACTTGCTTCTGAAGGAGTTATCCTCTTGGAAGCTGGGAATACAGATGGCAGCATGAGCTCCTGGACTCAGGCATGATAGAAGGGAGTCTCTAGATGCTGGTTTGGGCCTGTGCTTGCCTACAAGCCCTTGGGACAGCCCCTCTGCCCCGAGCCTCAGCTTGCTGTTTTGATGACAGTCGCGTTTCCCTTAGTGTGGTATTGGGACCAGGATGAAATAGAGTCACATCTGTTGGGTATGCTTTGCACACAGCACAATGTCATACAATGGAAAGGCTGTATTGAGGGATCCGGGGCCCAGGAAACATTTAAAGGGTCCAGGATCAAAGGGAAGGAAGTAAGCTGGGCCTACGGGTCGCCATAGGGCACTTAGCCTGTGTCATGCAAGGTCTCCTCTCACTCTTTAAATGGAAGTTTTGGGCCTGGCATGACTCAGAGAATGAAGCTCAGTCCAGGCTTGCCTGGTAGCAATGGCTTCTACTGTCCATGGACAGTTAAGCTGAGCTACAGTTTTTGAGGAAGACTGATGAGCAAGGTGGGCATAGTCTTGTCTGTCCTTCCCTGGATAGGAGGCCTGATCTCTTCCTAGGCACTGGTCCTGCGAAGTAGCTCAACAGGAATGAGGGACAGTCTCAGGGCAGAGGCTCTCCAGGTTTGAAGCAGGGGATTGGTGGTAATAGGGCAGGCTATGGGGCTGCAAGAGAAGAGCTCCCTCCTGACAAGCAAAACTGAGACCTTCCTGTGGCAGGGGCTGTGGGCCAGGGCCCATGGGTGCTTCTTCTCCAGCTTTGAGCTTCAAGGGGCCTGACGTTTATATGACTTGGTATTTAGGAACATAATGTATCAAATATAAAACTAGTCATAAAAGTCTCAAAACCAACCAACCAACCATACAAGTCTGGAGCCGGACAGGTGTCTCAACAGTTAAGAGCACTGACTGCTCTCCAAGAGGATCAGGGTTCAATTCCCAGCACCCACCTGCCAACTCACAACTGTCTGTAACTCCAGTTCTAAGGGATTTGACACCCTCACACAGACACACATGCCGCCAGGACACCAATGCACATGAAATTAAAATAAATAAATAAAATTTAAAAACAAAACAAAACAAAAAAAAGCCTCTCTTGGGAGGAAAGATCAGGTTTCCCAAACCTGCTCTGTAGGGTTATCACAGATGACAGGGCTGGGTAAGTTCACCTTGTCATAGGCATCATAGGGTCTGAGCCCTGCACAGCCTTGGGTCCAGGTTGGACTCTGTACTGGGCAGATATGGGGACAATTAGGGCACACCCTCCCTTTTTCTAGTGTCCAACCTTACTGGCTTATAACTGGGAGGGGAACTAGCGCGAGGCCTGTCCTCTAGGAATCCAGGAGACAGTAGGGGGGAGGCAGTTGTTCAGTAAGCATGGCTCAATGCTGGGGAGAAGGTACAGGTACTCAGAAACTGGAGGCCCAGGGACCTTAGAGGACACCAGAGTACTCAGGAGGAAGTCACTCTGTTGCAAGGTCTTGGAGGTAAGTGGAGAGAGAGATGAGGAAGCAGAGCAGTGAGTGGTGAGTGGGGGCGTCTAGGGAACGGGGAGGAAGTTCCAGCAGTTCAGGACACCTAGAGACAATGGGCCACTGCAGTGTGGAAAGGCCACTGGTGCTTGCCAGGAGCCTCTTCTTCTGCTTGGCGCATGAAAATTTCACAGCGCCCAGGGCCAGTTGTGCCTGGTACACAACTTCCAGGCTGTAGCTCCCACTACTTTCTCCAGGAAGCCTTATCTATTCCCACCAGGCTGGCCGGTCTGCCACGTGTATTCTCCCAGGCCCTCTTCTTCAGGGCCTCGCCATTGCCATTACTAGTCCTAGACCTGTCTCCCAGTAAGTAGGCTCTGCTTTGAAGGAGGGGCAGGACTTACCGGGGTCCTGCATCATGGCCTTTGCCAGAGTCTGCAACCCCATCTGACTTTAGCAGGTGTCTTGTTTATTGGGATGGCTAGTTGAATGAATAGAAGGAGGGGAGAGAAGAGGATGTGTGTGTAGATAGATAGTAGGTATGGTAGATAGATGATAGATAATAGGTGATAGATGATTGATAGGTAGATAGATTGGTAGATAGATAGTAGATAGCTAGATGATAGATAGGTACGGTAGATAGACAGATAGATGATAGAAAATATGTGATAGATGATAGAAGGTAGATGATGTATAGGTAGGTATGATAGACAGATATCATAGACAAACAGATAGATAAACAGACAGGTGAACAGCGACAGCAGTCTCATGACCACGTCAGTCATTCCAGGCGCATGCTTCATCTCACCTCAGTAAGTTTTTAACCTAACCCCTTCACTTCTCAGGTAGAAAACGGAGCTTCCAGGAAGAGAGATGCCTCCCCTGAGACTTCCAAGGAGTATGAGCAGCAGGCAGGGTCAGAGCCAGTTCTGCAACCCCCACACCAGGGCCTGTCAATCACCTGGGATGCAGGGCAGCAGGGTCTTTCGTTCTTCATCACCCAGAGCATCCCAGATCCTAGACCCTGGGGACTCCTCCTCCTTCCCTCCTGTCTCCTACAAAGAAAGGTCTCTCAAGTTCACGCCTTCCTGTCAGGGCTCCTTGTCTCTTGGGCTTTCACCTGGCCTAGGATGCTCCTGCAGAGGAGATTAGGGGAGCTCACCCCACTGGACTCCGGCCTCTTTCCTTCCTCCAGCTGCCAGGCTGCTGTCTCCCTTCACCCTACCCCACCTTGTCTCCCAACCTGGCCAGGATAGGAGGTTGGAGTCCCTTTCCCATTAATTAATTAATGTAGGCCCACCAGAACTACTTGAGGGACTGTGGAAACGGGAGGATGCTATGGATAAGGGTGAGGATGTGCCAGAGTGAGGCCCGGGAAGAGACAGGACAGCAGGCTAACCCTGCCCTGCCTGAAGGCAGGAAAAGGGAGCAGACACAGGAGCCCTACCCCAACTCCACTGCCTGAAGCCCCAGAAGCCTGATTTTAGGGGTGCAACACTTAGGAGACAGTGCTGCCTTTCCTAGCTGGCTTCCCAAACCTGATGGAAGCCAGTTAATGAAAGGCCCCGCCAGGCTTCACGGTCCAGCCACCCACAGCTCTGGGATGCAGTGGTGCAGGATTGTCTTACTGTAGCCGAGATCTGCCTTCAGGATTCCAGCTTCTAGGCGAGGACTGGCCTGAGCCTTAGCCCACCTGTCCACATCGCAGTGAACCCTGGGGAAGGACCTTCTCTAGTCTTTGGGTGGAGTGGGGTCCTTCCCAGCCTTCAATGCTGCTCCCCAGAATCCAGCGGGCCCCCCCAGCTCCTCCCACCCAGAGACACCGATTTCTCAGCACCACTATGAGAGATGGGGGGGAGGGGTGTTTAGCTTGGAGGTGTCTACAGGGACTAGACACTTCGCCTCTCTGCTTCAGGGGACTGGGTCGTGCACAGACAGGCTGGGTTCAGGGATAGATGTAGGGTTCAGCCTAGGGGCAAGGTGGACCCCATCGGAGACTCAGACCTCTCCTCTAAAGGGGAAGTCTAGGGTAGAAAAAGAACCCCTAGGAATCTGTGGTAAATTAGAGGAGGGGCCTGGCGGGAGGCTGGCTGGGGTCCAGCCGCTCCTGGATTACCCTCCTCAGGCGGCTGGAGAGAAAGGAATCAATTAATTCATTAGGCTGACAGATTTCTAAACACCGCTCTTGGGACATGGTGGGCCTGGCAGCCAGTGGTGGCTTAATGGACACTTTTGCTCTGATGTGGTACCTGGGCCAGATGCTACTTCATGGCATGGGACATGCTTAAAGCTGTAGGAACCACAGGTCAGGTGGCTTCCCGAGGCAGGCTTGGCAGAGAGAGCAAGGCAATGATGGTTTGTCTCCGAAAAGGAAAGTGGCCCCTCCTGGTCACGGCCACGGCTGTATCTCTCTCTCCGTCTGACCAGAGGAAGTCTGATGCCTTTCAAGGCTACCCAGGGCTGCAGCCTAGCCCTTCCATGTTGGCAGGACGCTTCGCTGCCTGCTTCTGAGTCTCTAGGCCTTTGATGGCTCTCAATGGAAGGAAACATCTACAACTCGGATGTTCCCTATGATCTTGACAGTCAGATTTGTCATCTGGCAGCAAGTTTACCTTTCAGAATCTGGATTGAAATGCTGGTGACTGGTTCAGGGTACTTGAGGGTAAACAGCTCCTTCGAGGTGCAGGGACCACCGAGCCTAATAGCACCAGAGCTGAAATACAAGTTCCCCAGGCCCAGACTGCACTCTTGCTCATGTCCCTGTATCCTCCCCCATGAGACTTGGTTCTGGAGCTAGATTGTCCACTTCAGGGGATATGGTTGGGCTTTGGTCTTGACTTCTACATAAATGCTAGTTGAAAGTGCTAGTGTCTACACAGTCTAATCCCTCAGGGCTTGGGAAGGGGGTGGGCTTTGGGGCTCAGGCACTGTGTCCAGAGGAGAGCAAACTTCTATGTGCAGTGTCTGTGGCAGCATAGCTTCTGACATGTGGGTCTGCAAAACAGGTGTTGCCGCAGTAGGTAGATGACCATCTGTACAAGAAGCGTGGGTTCAGCAAGCCTCTTGACCTCTCTCTACATCAGACAGGGCCGATGGATGCTGTTCACACCTCTGATCTCAATCCAACCATTAGATGCATCACTATCCCACTTTACTCAATGTGGTAATGGAGGTGGAGAGAACGTCACATCTAATTCCACAGAGCAAGGAGGGAGCAAGGATGACACTCCATCCTAAGGCCTCTTCCCTTTTTGCTACCCTCAGCTCAGCTTGAAATATCCCAGGAACACTGGGTAGGAAGGTATGGCCTTCCTGTCCCGAACTTGGACACTGTCTGGAAGAAATCGAGTGATGATGATAACCCAAGTCCTTTCCCCTCTTAACTGTCAACCTGACACAACTTAGAATCTCCCTGGAAGAGTCTTAATGAGGAATTGCCTAGATCAGGTTGATCAGTGGGTGTATCTATAGGAGATTGTCTTTATTACACTCATTGATAAGGGAAGATCCAGCCCACTCTGGGCAGCACCATTCCCTAGGCAGGGGTCCTGGAGGATAAGCACAAGAAAACACTCATGCATTCATTTCTCTTTCTGCTCTTTATTATGGATGTGATACGACTAACTGCTTCAAGTTCCTGCCTCGACTTCCCGATCTAATGGGCCATAACCTGGAATTCCAAAACTAATAAGACCCTTTCCCTCTATGCTGTTTTGCTACCACAGCAACAGAAAAAAAACAGAACACCCACCAAGCTTTAGCCTCTATGTCACTGCAACCTTTGACCTATACACTCACGTTGACCACTGTCCCCTGGAGGGAACAGGACTCTGGAAGCTAGCTTTCCCCAGGCCCAGAACAGTTTTCTCTGGCTCCAGCTGCCAGCACAGACACCCTAGAAATGTCATCTTTGCTAGCAGCTGCTGCTGTCAGCGCTCTTTTTCTCAGCCACTCTGACTTTCAATGACGACCCTGGCCATCTCCTAAGAAGACACATCAAGGACTGCTGTCACAATGACGACATTGGTCTTCTCATTGTTTGCCCAGACTCCAGCAGCCCCCTCCCTGGCCCTGTTGCTGGCTGATAAAGGGATAATTCTCTTGCTAAAGGAGAGGAGCAGCAAGCATCAGACTTCCTTCATGAAGCAGCTCTGGGACTGGTAAAGAAACACAGTGATGAGCATAAAGAGAGGGGCATCTAGGAGAGAGGGGTGGTCTCTTTTTCCAGGAAGCCCTCTTTGACTGCTATAGAGGCCGTGGCCTCGCACGGGCTGGTCATACCAGAATATGAGCCCCCTCCTTGGCATTGGATCCTGCAGGTTCTCTTTGTGCATGATTTTTTAGTTAGGTGATTTGAGGGTTCATCCATCTACCTCCAGGATTGTTCTCAGAGCCCCTGGCTTAGGCTGGGCACTGCAAACCTAGATTCAGCTTCTCCTCCCAGACACAAGCCAGTACAACATATGTATAGGTGGGGTTCAGGGGGCAGGAGGGTTCGTTAATCCTGGCTGCAGGAGTCAGGGATGGCTTTCTACAGGAGCCTGTGTCCTAGTCACAGCCCCAAGGGACATGTGGGAGTCACCAACCAGAGGTAGCATGTGCCCTGGTGGGAAACATAGTGACTCTGTCTGCACAGGGGACACCAGGTATGCCAGGGTAAGCAGAGGTCCTGGGAAAGTAGTGAGAAGGGGTGGTTCAAGGAGTAATCAAAGAGGTTGGGAGGTACCAAAGGGTAACTGGTTTCCATATCCCAAGATCATGCTGGCTGTAGCTTAGGAACTGAAGTGGTGGAGTGGGGTGGGACAAGTAGGGACCAAAGTCCAGATTGTGACAGTTAATGTTGCTAGGGACACACACATACACACAC
>NW_022196911.1:110335764-110354316 GCF_008632895.1 Mastomys coucha
CACACACACACACACACACACACACACACACACACACACACGTGAATTCTAGATCTTGCTTGTCACCTGCCTGCAATTCTGTATCATGCCTCCATTCCACTGAGCCCTGCACTTCTGAGGATCCCAGCTGACTGAAGCACCCTGACCCATTCCTTATGACCTCACTCCTCTATGGCTGCCATGAGCTTCCTTGGTCTGAGATCCTGATCAGAGTGAGCTAACTGGCTTTGGCACTATGATTGCTAGAGATCACAATGGGATATGTGTAGGATAAAAGGCAGGAAGATGGCAGATTGGTGGGGTCCTGGCTTCCTGGCCACTCTTCACCACGGCCAATGGTGATCTATACTCTGCTGAATGCTTCCTGCCTAGGGAAATGCCACGCCCTTCAGCCTACTGGGGAAACCACTTTATCCTTGTAAGCTAAGGAACTGTCCCAGGGTGGATGGCTTGACATTTGGCGATAATCAGAGAGACAGTGTGGAGAACAGCTGCACACAGCATCCTTTCCTTGGCGATGGACCATCCAGAAAGGAAGCTAGTGGGACAAGGGAGGCTGTGAGATTAGAACCTCTCACATCCTCAGCTGGGTGCCCACAGTCCTGGGGTATTAACAGGGTGGGTATCTGACCAGAGTCCAGCGGAGAAAACAAGATCAACTGTTGTAGTAAGACTGAGGTTTGCTCCAAGGAGCCGTCTATGGATGAGGGGAAGGCTGCTAAGCCAAATGGGGACAACATAGTAACCCAGGTTGACAATTCAGAAAGCCTCAATTTCCTCAAGGTGCTGGGGTCAGGGAGGAAGTAGGCTTTTAAAGCCAGGGCAAGTCAACCGCCCACCAAGAGATGATGTTATGAGCCAGACATGGCCATCAGGAGTGCCAGTATAGACATAAAAGATGAGGGAAAACCCCAGCGTCTTTCTTCCTCCACTTCTCATATCTGTCTAGGGCCTCCCATTAGCTAAACCCACCTTGCAGCCAGCTAACTTCAGAGTCCAGGGAGCTGAGCAAAGTGTTCCTTGCAATTCAGACTAACTATAGCCAAGCAGAGGAAAAAGGATCCAAGAAGCAATAGCCCAGGTGGGTGCAGTGTAGCAAGATGGCATACTGGGCTCTGGCTCACGCTGCCTTTCTTACTGCCTGGTACCCAGGCCTCATCCGACATCGCTGGACAACGACATCTGGCTCCTAATCAGCTCCTGGTGTCTTAGAGATAAATGTCAGGATGCTCCCAGCCCAGCTCCATCCATCACATTCCCAGTGGCACCTCGCAAGGCCAGAGACCTTGCCCACCAGGAGCTTAATCTCCCAAACAAAGAACAGAGCGAAGTGAGCCAGAAAACATAGAACACATCAAGGGCAGTCATAGCGGGGCTAAGACAGCCTAGGAGTCCTGCGGCTCCTGCCAAAGCTGTGAGGCTTTGGGCCGGGAGGGAGGCGAGGGGGCGGGGCGGGGGCTTGCCTGCTATTTGTGTGTAGGGAGTGCAGTAGGGGCTGGAAAAGACACCTAGATCTTTTCTAGGGCATTTTCCTGCCCGTTCTCCATTTTGGTCCACGCTATACCAAGCAGGCTGCCATGCAGCCCTCTTTCTCTTCCTTTCCCCACCTTAATTGAAAACGGCTAGGCTGCCAGTTAAGGATAAAGTGGTAGGAAGGGCAGGGGCATGCCTGCTCCTCAATATGATTACAAATACCAAGGTGACGTACCCTTCCACAATGGCCCCGCCCCAAGGAAGGAGGAGCCTTAGCAGGCTGATCCCACCCACTTCACCACGCTGCTTTCCGAACCTAGATTCCAAGAGGCAGTGAGATCCAGCCATCCTAGGCACCTGACTCGGGGCCTGAAGACTCCGTTAAACCGAGGAGAGGCAGGAAAGAGCGTGGAGGGGGCGGGAGCTTCATTAAGAGAGCTGTGATTGGATGCCAGGCTGATAGATGGGTGAGGAGACCAACCAAAACTGTTGGACATCTGGAATGACAGGCAAGCTCCAGTCAGAAGCAGATGTCGCTGTAGTCCCCCTGCTAGCCCCTCCCCCCGGCCAGTTTTACCCCCCCCCCCCTTCTGGGGGCACAGTTCTAAATCTCTTTGACATAAAATATCGTTGGAGATCCGAAGCACAGAGAGATTAAAAAACAATAAAGAGAAAGCAAAACTCTTGACTATAATTACCAGCCTCTAGCCGGCAGCAGCAAAAACGCACTAAAATTTTAATAGGAACCACTGCATTTAATTTAACGACACATTTTTTCAATTACCAGAATAATTGTTTTATTCATAAAATGAGTTTCAATAAAGAGGGTAATTTTCCTTTGTTTTTATTATTCATTTGTGCAACATATTTGAGATAGAATTCCCGCATGTTAAGGCAGCTTGGTGAGGACTGGTGACATCTGTGTCATAAGCAGCGGCAGGGGTAGGGTGATGGAGGTGGACATCCTCAAGCTTTGGGGAATGGGGGCCTGGCGGGGTCACAGTCCGGGAGGTCTCAGCTGGAGGGTGTATCTGCACTTGGCCACTGAACCCAGACTCATCTTGTCTCTCTTGGAGGATTCTCCTTACTCCCTTTGCTGTGTTCATGGATATGACATAGGAGCCTAGCAATGCAGGGTCATCTGTTACCAACAAGAGCAACCCAGGAGCTCGCAACCTCTCAGACAGGCATCCTATTGATCCGAGCCAAAGCCAGAGCTAAGCATCATTTGGGGGAAGGGAAGAAAGCTGGGCAGACACACCGTGCAATGGAGCCAGCCTGTTGCCGGAGGAATAAGGGTTAATGGCACATTGGTCCCCTGGTCCTCAGCCTTTCAGCCTCTCTGTCTTAAGTCAGACCACTACAGGGAGCCACATGCACAGGGTGTCCATTGCCTGCTACTTGGACTCACTTCTTAGCACCCACACCACCAGGTAGTTACTCTGGTCATGGCCTGCGTTCACATGTCTTTTCTCTTTCTATGTCCTGGGCATCCAAGGTAGAGCTTTGAACACACTAGGCAAGCGTCCTGCCATTGGGCCACACCTATGTCAGTGACACGAAGAAACAGACACATGGCTTAAGAGGCCTGTGCCAGATCACAATGGTAGGATGTGGGCGGAACAGGATTAGAACTTGGCCCAGCTGACTGCAGGACCTGCAGCTGATGTTAATGAGGTGCCAGCCGCCGTGGCGTGGTGGTGTGGGCTGTGTCTCTGGCAGGGTTTCTTTGGAATTGACCCCCTCTGGCATGTCTAGCTCTGGTTTCATTTACTCTGCACTTTAATTCTTTGCCTGGCAAGCCTCTCAGTTTGGAGTGCTTCATCCCAGTCTCCTGGCTGGCACTCAGAGATAGGGACAGCCACTGGCAGAGGAGCTATTGAGGATGGGTGCTATCCGGGCTCTGAGTCTGTGCTACACTGGGTCCCTGCCCTTTGGGTCCAGGGAAGGTGTCACACAGCTACACAGTGCTTCACTGGATGAATAGACTGAGTGATGGGGGTGAAGCGAGCTCATGACTCTCTCCTCTAGGCACGGAAGCCGGGCTGAACTTGAGACACCCAGTCTCCGGGATCGGTGTGTGCTCTTTCTAGATCTCGCCAGAGATCTAGAGCTGTAGGAGTGGGGGCAGGTCACAGCAGTGCCTGGAGCTTGTGGCACTGCCCACAGGGAGGCTGGCATTGGCCCACCATTTCTAATGTCAGTTTAATACCAGGGTTTCCTATGGTGACTTTGGAACTCATTGCTTCTTCAATTTAGAAGCAAAGTTGGAGCTTATTAAGAAAAGTTTAGGGGCTGGAGAGACGGCTCCGTGATTAGGAGCACACATAGCTCTTGTAAAGGACCTGGGTTCGATTCCCAGCACCCATGCTAGGTGAGTGGGCCAGCCTGAGCCAGGCACTCAAGAGGAACAGGCTAACAGGCTGTGGACTTGTCACAGCTTGATCTTTACCCCTTCCTGTACCAGGGATGTTAAGAGAGACCTGTGAGAGAAAGATGCTTGCTTGCCTAAGGTCTCAGCCAGGCATCTGCCCTGGGCCACAGAGGCAATTCTCTCAGCCATTGGTCTAGCATGGATGGGCTGCCTCTTTGTCTCAGTCTCAGAGCTCAGCTGGGGAAGATGAGGAAGGGCCTAAGAAGGGAGACAACGGTAGGTCTGCAGGGCTCCGAGATACTGTAGGCAGATGTCGATGAATTCACAAGTCTGTCTCCCAAAGCTGCCTGAGCCACTTAATATTCTGCAGACAGGATGGCTCGCCTTTTATAAAATGCAAACACGACTTGAAACGATGTGGAGTCTAAACACCTGGGGAGGGTTCAGGCCTCCGAGCTTCGCACCAAAGGAAAAAGGGCCGCAGGACTGAGACGGAGGGATGAGAAAGCCGAGGCATCCGTCCTCCCACTGCTCAGAGGCAGTGGACAGTCCCCGCAGCAGAGAGGTGGGGATGTGGCTGCACAGAGGGGGGCTCAGTGGGTTCCTGGACTACAGGGATGTGCTCAGGGCTTTAGAAGGGGATCTGGGCTGGGAAGACAGTTGGCAAGGCAATGTTGTGGGAGTCACGGCTGGAAAATGACGTGGGGTGGGCAGTACCCTCTTTACAAGGAGGACAGAAAGCACAGTCGCCCTGGAGGTGATCGCCAAGGGATGCAACAGAAGAGTCTTTCCAAACAGATCTGAAGAGCTTAAAAGCCCCAGCCTCAGCTGCCTCGCTCGAGCCCTGTTGGGAACCCGTGAGCCTGGCCTGGTCGAGAGCCCTCGGTTTGAAACGAAGGACCAGATGAAGCAAGCAGCTCCCCTTAGCTGTGTGGGAAAGAGGCAGAAGAGTCCTGTGGAGGCAGGGTGTGGGCTCAGCCCGTTCTGAAGAGCCAGGTCTGCCCCCTTTGTACATGGGGCAACGATTATCATGGAAAGTCCTTCTTAGGGCTTTAAAAGCCTTCTGAGGGTTAAAACACACAAGCCATCTGGTGCTAGCCTTAGAGAATTGCGTCTGGGTAGAGGCTGAGCCGAAGAGCCAAACTTGCCCTCAGTGAGAGGTCCTTCCTCAGAAGCCTGGGGAGTTCCCAGTGCAGAGCTTGGGGTGGGGAAGGGGAAGGGGGAGGAGAAGTCAGCTAAGAGTCTAAATTCTCCAGAATGTCCTAGCTGTGTGACCCAGGTGAGTCACTCCATTTCTCTGAGCTTTAGTCTCCTTGTCTCTACAGTGGGAAGAGTCATTACGTTCCACAGAACAGGCATGTTTAAGCCGGTGGAGCTCATGGGATGACAAACACATGTATCATACATACCAGCTGTCTCTGCTGGAGCAGGCCACCTCATAAAGGGCAAGGCCACAGCCTTAGTCTTCCTGCCCTCGGCAGGATCTGCCCTGGTCTTTCCTGTGGAGGCATCATGGAGGGAGCCACAGGCACTTCCACCACAGGAAGAGCAATGTACACCCCCATGGTTCTTAGCACCCACCCTCCCTACCAGGCCCCCATTTTTTCTCTTTCTAGGATTTCTCCTTTCTGCTACTCTGTTCCTTTGCATCCTGACTACATCAGCCCCAGGCTGCAGACCTCAGTTTCAGGGGCCCCTGAGCAGCACCTGACTCCAGGCACACCAGTGGCATAGGAGAAGCGGGTACAGGCTGGCTGCGAACAGGAAACCTCCACAGTCTGTTGGGGTGTTGACAGGGAGCCAAGACTCCCAGCCCAAAGTGCCAAAGGTGTGTGTGTGTGTGTGTGTGTGTGTGTGTGTGTGTGCGCGCGCGCGCGCGAATGTGATCATCTCTGCATGGAGTGCCACCATTTTTTTTTTTAGAACCTTCTAGAATCTCTATGAATGACAAGTGACCCTGCTCAGGCAAAACACAGAAAGGGGACTTATTCTAAAATTAACCTCAGTTGGAAGAAAGGGAAGGAGGGTGGGAGAGCCAGAGGCTAAGTGTATAAGATTCAGGGTCCTGATACAAAGCCTCAGCCTTCCCGCTGGATCCCTGAGGGAGCTGTGGTCATGTCCCCTCCCCTGGGTAGAGATTCTTACTTCAACCCCTACTGTCCTGGGTTTTAGTCTTGAGACGCAGGGGGCTTTCCACTGCCACAGAACCAGGTCTCTCAACAAAACACTTATTCTGGGCTTTGCCTCTGTCTAGGTATCCGCTCAGAAAATGAAAAGTTAAAAAAAAAAAAAAAAGAAAGACAAACTCTTGAACACTTGAGAGAGGCAGTGAGTGTCTTATCTGCACCCGCCTTCTTCATGGGACAGAGAAGGAACAGGAGGACGTTCTCTCTTGTCCCCCCCAAGTCTGTCCCCACTTCCATGGGTTGTAGGCTACAACCGGGCCCTTTCAAGAAGGGACAGTAAGATAGCATGTATGTGGCCTCTCTGTCACATGCTGGGAGATTGGCTAACCTTCCTGGATCCTGGGTTTCCTCTCCAGTATAAGTATTGTCTTACACAGCTGGAGGTAGGGTAGGGATGCGTATTAGAATGGCTAGCCAAGTAAAAAGCCCTGTCAAGGGAAGATGCCATTCGAGCAGAATAGAGCATACCGTCATGGGGTCCAGTCTTACGTCCATTCTTCCCTTCCCGAAGATTCTTAGGAATGAGCGCTTTCTGCTGACTGGGGATCGAGAAGTGGCTGGAGGGACACAGAGCACCAAGCCGAGGAAGTGGGAGGATGGTAGGGATGTAGGCTAGCTGAGGAAGTGGGAGGATGGTACGGATGCAGGCTCTGCTGTCACCTTTCATTTTTCTGTGTGTGAACATGTGCGAGAGTGTGCATACCTGCATGTGGATGTGCTAAACCTCAGGTGCTGTTCCTCATTGTTCGTCTTTTATGAGTCAGAGTCTCTCACTTTTATCAGTGAGCCCCTGAGATTCTGTCTCTGTCTCCCTGGCACTGGAATCGTAACGTAAGTTAGCCTAATGACATCGGGCATTCTATGTGGGTACTAGGGATCCAACTCAGTTTCTCATGCTTGAGTGGTAAGAGACATCTATCTCTGCAGTGTGTGTGTGTGTGTGTGTGTGTGTGTGTGTGTGTTTGTATGTGTCTCCAGAGTTGGGTACCAGAGAGGGCTGGAAGACCCTTTCAGGCTGCCATGCAAGAGGAGGTATGCCTAGACCCCCGTGAGATTTACCTTGGCCCTGCCTTGACCCCCAGTTTCATGTGGAGGCTGGTGCGGGAGCCAGAAGCATCATCCTCCCATTTGTTCAGCCAGGGTCAAGTCCCGCGTTGGCGATGCTGCTTAAGCTCTTAGTGCTTCGGCGGTCACTGCTAAACCCACCACCCAAAACTACTAGGACAAAGTTCAGACAGGGTCGTTAGGAGTCTACAATGGCAGAGCAGGGCCAGTGGCTATGGCTGGGCCAATTCAGTCCTTCAGCTGTCAGAAGCTACAGTGTTCCACAACTGTTGGGATACTGGTTTATGGCAGACTGTACACAGAACAGTGCATAGAACAGAACCCCAACATCCAGCAACCAGCATTGTGCAGGAGGGAAACGGGCATGCCGCTGTCCTGCTTCCGGTCCTATTGTGAAGGTCAGAGAGCTGACTTGTGGCTCCCAGGCCACCCCCACCCCCACCCAGTGGGGACACATAGGCTTTCCCCAGTGGCAGGCAGCTCAGGGCCAGGATGGAAGTCAGGATGAGGGGTGTAAGGCATGTAACCTTGTCCTCTCACCTTGACTGGGTCCAGCCACACTCTGGTTGCCCACTGCTCACAGGTTCAGGAAGGAGAGAGACCTGCTTGTTCCCATCTCCTCTGCCCAGATGTTTGGGGGACCTGGTAACTTCTCCACCCATCTCCGTGATTTGCCATTGCTAGCTAGCAGTGGCCGAGAAGGTTCAAGGGAGGAGCTGGGAGAGTTATTTTGGATCTGGAAAAGATAGCTGTGGTGGAGAGCTGTGGGCAGGGCAGGGAGACAATGACAGGGTAAGTGGGGTTGGGCATCCCCCTGATGACCTTCTCCTCCCACCTGCCCCACCCTGTGGTCAGGTTTCATACAGAGGATGGTGAAGCTGAAGGGCTGTGGGAGGTGGAGGAAGCAGACCAAAATGAGGCTGGGTTGGAAGAGCAGATGTTAGCACAGGGCCCATGAGAGGAGATCTCCAAAGGGTAGCACAGCGGTTAGAGAAGCTCTCAGAAGATAGTTCCCTGGGCAGCTGTTGAGTATTGACTTTCGGGTTCATGGACCCTTGAGATCCAAAGAGCAGAGGTTCTTTGGGAACCCTTGGGGTCAGTGTGTCATAGCTCACATTCTCCCTGCATGTGATTGGGCCTGGAGCCCCAATAGCCCCGAAGCTAGATTATAAACAACAGCAACACAACAATCCCCCCACCTCTGAGGTCCCTGGCTCTTGTCAGAGTGGAGACCCCCAAGCTGCATCCCCTGGGTAGAGTGTTCGCACTCGAGGATGTTCTGTTCTGTTCAGTAGCTTGGGGTGAGATGGAGACGGCGAGAGGCTGCAGATGGGCATTGGAGAGAAACGATTCCTTAACGTGGCACTTCCAAATTAACATGAACAGTCACATGAAGAGCAACACATCAAAGTGTTTGATGGAGATGAGCTCTGATGGGGCGGGGGATCCAGAGAGTGGAGAAGTGAGTCTTATTTACATGGAATGCTTTGATATTTGGTTCCTCTGGGAATGTCTGCATTCATTTGGAGTTTCAAATATTACATTAAAATATTACTCAACTTGATTGCTGAGGTTTAGGGGTACTAGGTCCTTAAACTCTGCGCTTGCTCCTGCTCTGTTATTTTTGGTTCTAATTAACTCTTTCCTTCTCCAGGCAAAAATCAAGAGAGACCAGCAGGCACATGTAGTTCAAGGACACTTGAGGCCAGATGTGGCTCAAAAAACAGAGACGTGAGCTAGCTGTGGTAGCCCATGTCTGTGGTCTCATCAGAGGCAGGAGGATCCCAAGTTCTAGACTAATCTTGGATACATAATGAGACCTTGTTTCAAAAATAAATAAATAGATAGATGATAGATAGATGGATGGATGGATAAATGATAAATAGATATAGATGGAAAGACAGATGGATGGGTGGAAAGATAAATAAATGGATAGATAGATAGATAGATAGATAGATAGATAGATAGATAGATAGATAGATAGATGACAGATGATAGATAGATAGATAGATGATAGATAGACAGACAGACCCTGGCTACTGTACTGAGGGAAACGGAAGGTGTCAAGTCTGGAGGGGGCTGGGAGGCTGCCCTGAGTGTCTGTATAGGTCATTAATTGAGGGCTGAGGACAGGAGAGATGAGGGTAGACTTCATGTTGGTATAGTCAGGAAGGAGGTGGGAGAAAGAAGCTAAACTTGGCAGAATGAGTAAGAGTAAAGGACCAATAGTTACCAGGACACACCGTGAAGTGTATTACAGCCCTGTAAATGTCAAGTCCTCCATTCTGTGTGTCTTATTTAGCTTATTCTAAGAGCATCTCCGTAAGGTGGGTCTCTTTCCTGATCCTGTTTCATATGACAAAACAGAGTTAGCTGAGGCTGCAGAACTCAGAAAAAGCTAGAGTCCCAAGTTAGATGTCCATCTCAGACTTCTGAGTAGCTAACTGTTTCAGGAAGGGAAGAGTTGCCAAAGCAGGTAGGGATGTGGCTCTGCTCACATGTAGCTTTGCTGCCACATGAGCCACCATGGTCTTCTGTCCATTGCTGGTACAGGAGCTTTGAGAGGATGCTGTCGCCCAGAATAAAGACCTAAACCAGTCCTGGGCAACTTCCAGCCAACAAGGCGCTAGTTAGTCTCTGTTCCTTGCAAGGAATAGGTAGAACTGACCTTATACATTACATTACATTTCAAACATCCTAGCTAAATTGATTAACATTTAAAAATTACTTGTGGCCAAGCATGGCGGACATGCCTGTAATCCCAGTACTCTAGAGACAGAGGCAGGAGGATCTCTGTGAGTTTCAAGCCAGCATGTTCGACATAGAGAGTTCCAGGGCAGATAGGACTGTTGCTTGAAGTGCCAGAAAAGAGGGAAAAAGATTTATGTCTCTCCATAACTATGTAACTGTGCTCTAACATACCTCTGGGTTTGAGTTCTGTGAATGACTTGGCATGAAACAGAGCTTTAGAACATCCCATTCCAGGTAGACATTTTGATGGGGATGGTAGGAAAGCAAGTAATAAAATCTCATTGCAAACACTCCAGTATACATACATATACATATATATATATACATATATACATATACATAAACACACACACACACACACACACATTAAGAGAGCGTCTGAAGTAGCCTAGGCTGGCCTCTTCCCAAATGACCCTAACTTGTTTCACACCATCATAGCCAGCACAACATGTCACTCACACTGACCAGGGTACAGTCCAACATTTCTGGGCATGTGAAGAAACAGGGAAGGGTGACATACAAGAGAAATGCCTAGCTTCAGGATAAAGCCATCCCCACCCTACTCCCAACACTTAATCCAGAAATCATGTGACCTGCAGATTAGGAGTTTCAAGGCATTCCCCAAATTCCAGCCCAGACAAGATGCTCAATAAGCAGTTTCAGGAGAGCAGCAATTTTGGCTCTGCCATTTTCACTAGATTGGAGGAAAACCACAAAAGTCAAGGGAGGGAAGAGTGCCCAATAAGCATACCTCCTGTGGTGGTGATTAGTGCAGGTGGCAGAGATGCTGGTGCCGCTGCTGGTGGGCATGGTGCGAGTGATAAGGATAGTGGTGATGATGGTGGTGGTGGTGGTAGTACCAAAGGTGGATATGGTGGTAAGGTGATGCCTGTGGTGATGAGGGTGGTCATACTGGTAGATAGGGTATTTGTGGTGGTGAGGATGGTAATGATAGTGGTGACAGTGACAACGTTATTGTGATAGTTGTGGTGATGTTGGTGCCAATAATGGTGGTGGTAGTGGTGGTGATGGGAGAGGTGGTGGTGATGAATATTGTGATGGTGATAATGGGAGTGATGGTGGCGATGATGGTTGTGATATTGATTGTGACGGTGTAGGTGGTGCTGATGGTGGTGGCCCTGGCCATGTGATGATGATGAATTGGCAGCTACCCTCCTTTGAGCACCCGGAGCACACATGCAGCATGTAACATACGTCACTCACTGCATTCGTACAGCTTCCCACAGAATGTTGTTTTAGCTCCACTCTAGGGATGGAAAGACTGGAGCTCAGAAAAGGAGTGTACCTGCCTATGTCAGAGCTTGTTTTAATCAACAGAGCCCCTTGGAGCACCCTATGTGCTTTCTCAGACTCCTAGATTCCTTCCAGACCTCAATGAACTGAATCCAACTTAGTCCAACGTGGTCTCCCTAGCAGGTTGGGCCCAAGCCTCCAGGCATGTGGCTCACTCCACAAGCTCTGTGCCCTTTAGGGTTCTTGCTCCTTGAAGGGGACCCTCTCCTGCCACCCAGTGCATGGCCAAAGGTCAAGGGTTACAATTGTGAGCGATTGTGTGATCCCAGTGGTCTCTCAACGGTGTTGAGGGTGGTGAGGCCCACTAGTCCCATCCTGAGTTCATTGATCTGGGTCCTGGGGGAGTGTGTGGGAGCCTGTCCAGGCAGCCCCTCAGGGCTCTGAGAGCCTTCGTCTAATGACCACAGAAAGCCATTACAGCTCACTTAGCCGTAAACAGCTCTCCGCAGCAGTCATTAGGGCTCCCAAAGAGCCCAAGCTCCCTCCTCTGAGTGAGGGGGTGTGTGCCCAGCCTGGCTCTGTCTTCTTACTGGAAACACAGCCTCCCAATGCCCACCCAGCCAGTCTTCCAGGAAAGGTAAGTATGTCTGGGGCCTGGCCAACGCCTGTCCTCATGTGCCCTCTCTGCCCCATGGGGTTTCATGGGTGGCTCACCCTTCCTTGTGGTGCTCCGAGCCTGGAGGGCTGCCAGTGCTGTGGTTCAGGGCACTCGCTGCCCCTTTGCTAACCATACTCCTAAAGCAGGCTGCCATCCAATCAGAAGGGAGGATAGTGAGCTGCTGGGATCTCCCAGCAAGGAAGGGCTGGGTCTGAGGTGAGTACTGCATAGACTTCTGTTCTTTCACTGGTGGTGATATCCCACCTAACCTTGGGAATGTTGGTCACTGCTAGGGCCTTTACCTCAGGCAGGCAAGCCTCTGGGAATCAGTCCAGGTGTGGCCCATACACTCACAGCTTTCCAAAGGCTTTAGCTCCAAGCCCATCAAAATCCTACCCAGGGCTCCAGCAGGTGAGTCAAAGTTGAATGCACCAATCCTTATTCAACGAGGGGTGGGTGCTGTGGGGGCGCAGGGGTGTCCTACCCAGTAGGTCCTACCTGCTGGGAGCTGCAGCATCTCTGAGGAGGATGAAGTGAAGATATGCCCGGGGACATGATTGCATGAAACTGACCCATGCCACCCAGAGCACCCGACCCATTCTAGGCTGCAGGTGCCATCACATTCCAGGGCCTGATGGTCACTGTCTCTGTCTCTCTGTCATTTCAATCACCTCGTTCTTTTTCTCCCTGGCATATATGGCATTTTCAAAGTGTAGTTTTGTAGTTAGTTCTTTATTGCCCATTTCCCTCAGTATTATCAGAATTCTACACAGGTGGGCACTGTCCTACTATGATTTGTATTTCTCGTGAAAGACACCATGACCTATGCAACTTGCGTGTGGATGTGTGTGGGTGGCGGGTAAGATTATTGACCTTGTCAATCACAGTCATCACTTAGGGAAGTTGAGGCAGGAACTCGAGCAGGGAAGGAGTCTAGAGGCACAAAGTGAGGGAGAGACTATTTAGGGACATTGCTTTCTGACGTGCTCCCTGTGGTTCATTCAGCGTGCTTCACTATACAAACCAGGACCCACGTGCCCAAGGGTGGCAGCACCCACAGTCAATGAAAATGCCCCCACAGACTTGCCTAGAGGTCAATCTGGTGGTCGTATTTCCTCAATTGAGGTTAAATATAACCTCTTCCAAGATGACTGAGCTTGTGTCAAGTTAACAGAAACCTAACCAACACAGGGTCCTAGTCAGGGCTCCTTTTGTCGTTATGAAACAGCATGGCTGAGGCAACTTGGGGAGGAAAGGACTTACTGTTTACATTCCCACAATACTGTGGAGTCACAATTACTGAAGGAAGTCATGACAGGAACTCAAACAAGGCAGGAACCTGGAAGCAGGAGCTGATGTGGAGGCCATGGAGGGATCCTGCCTACAGGCTTGCTCTTCATGGCTTGCTCGGACAGCTTTTTTTTTTTTAAAAAAAATAGAACTCAGGACCACCAGCCGAGAGGTGACACCACCCACAATGGGCTGGACCTGCCCCATCAATCACTAATTAAGAAAATGCCCTGCAGAGTTGGTTGGCAACAACCTGATCTTTTGTTTTTGTTTAGGTTTTGGTTTGGTTTGGTTTGGTTTTTCAAGACAGGGTTTCTCTGCGTAGCCCTGGCTGTCCTGGAACTCACTCTGTAGACCAGGCTGGCCTCAAACTCAGAAATCTGCTTGCCTCTGCCTCCCAAGTGCTGGGAGTAAAGGCCACCACTGCCCGGCTCAACAACCTGATCTTATGGAGGCATTTTCTCAATTGAAGTTTCCTCCTTTTAGAAACTAGTCATCACACACAGGGGCCATGATTGATTATTCTGTTCTGATTTATCTATCTATCTATCTATCTATCTATCTATCTATCTATCTATCTATCTCACTATGTATCTATCCATCTAACCATCCATCCATCCATCCATCTATCTATCTCACTATCTATTTATCTATCTCACTATGCATGCATGCATGCATGCATACATCCATCCATCTATCTCACTATCTCCCTATATCTATCTATCTATCTATCTATCTATCTATCTATCTATCTATCTATCTATCTATGTATCCATCCATTTATCCATCCATCTATCTCACTATCTATCTCACTATCTATCTCACTATCTATCTATCTCACTATCTATCTCACTATCTCATTATCTATCTATCATCTATCTATCTATCTATCTATCTATCTATCTATCTATCTCACTATGTATCCATCCATCCATCTATCTCACTATCTTACTATCTATCTATCTTTCTATCTGTCTGTCTATCTATCTATCTATCTATCTATCTATCTATCTATCTATCTCACTATGTACCCATCTCTCTCTTTCTCTCTCTCTTTTTCTGTCTCTCTCTCTCTCTCTCTCTCTCTCTCTCTCTCTCTCTCTCTCACACACACACACACACACACACACACACACACACACACACACACACAGTTTATCTGTCTTGAGAATGAGTCCATACCTGGGAGTGGCAGAGATAGGATGAACACTTCAGTGAATCAGTGAATGACCCAAGAAGACCTTGTCCAGCTTGCACCTGGAGGAGTATCTACATATAGCCATCACTGACTATTGCCATGTCTCCAGGCCTCATGGGTAGCATTTCCTTCCTCTGTGCCTGCTCCCATTTGGTTAGTTCTTTCTTTCCTTATCTCAAGTCTGAGATGTGGCCCCTAAGAGGCTTCCCAACTCCCTCAAGCAGCCCCCTCAACAAGCTCCTTTATAATGCTCACTACATGTCTCTCCCTCTCTGGACTCTGGGAGACAGTATGTACGTCTAGATCAACTTATACCTCAGTTCCAGTGATGGGCAATATCAACTGCCAGGGTGACTCTGTTAGCATCACCATGGAGACACATCTCTAGGAACATCTGTGAGAGCCTTTCCAGGGAGGTTTAAATAAGGTGGGAAGACCCCCCCCCCCAAATGTGGGCGGCACCATCCAAAGAATTTAGAGTCTCAGACTGAATAAAAAAGAGCCAGAGAGCTGAGCACCAGCCTTCATCTCTCTCTCTGCTTCTTGACTGTGGATGGATGTAACCAGCCGCCTCTTGGCACCTGCCGCCGTGTCTTCACCACGGACTGTGTCCTGGAACAGTGAACCCAACAGACCCTTCATCAAGTCACTTTATCGAGTATTTTGTCACAGCACTGAGAAAAGGTGTAAGTATGCTGAATGAATGCATGAGTGAGTGAATGAATGAACGAATGAGAAACTACTCTATGGTCCTACTACTGTGGGACAGCACCACATCATCTTGGAGCTGATCCCATGGAACAGCTTTTCTCCAACCTTGACTTCTAGCCAGCTACAGCCTGGAGAGCTTCCTGGTGCCTGTGAAAACCCATCAGTTACTTCGGTTTAGATCAGCAGAGCCTAACTATGACACAGGATTTGGCTGTAGGAGGTGGTCAGGATTGCTCCCTGTGCCGATGGTGTGGCTAGGGAGGAGACAGACAAGCTTCCAGACCCCAGCTCTGTGGACTGCAAGCCCAGCCACTAAGTTCCTATCCAACTCTCACCGTGGAGTAAGTATAGCATCTCTTGTCCATTCTAATGGTCCGTTGGCCTCTCAGAGTCACCTTCCAACCCAGCTCCCCCAAGTCTTCTCCATCTTAGGGATGGGCATCTTTACTGTTCATCCCACTACTGGGACCCCAAACTTCAGCCTAACTCCTCATCCTCTCACACCGGTACATCAGCGTAGTACCTCCTCTCAGAGCTGCTTTTAAAGGCACCTCAGACACATCCACAGCTCACCACCCTGCTGTCTCAGGGAGGCATGGTGGCTGGGACCACCCCGATCACTTGCAGCTTCCTTACTGATGTACTGCCCCCCAACCCTGACCCCGGTCCCTATCCCTGTGCATACAGGGACAAGGCAGCAGAGGGCCCAATCGGATGTAAAAACCATATCAATAGCAAGGGCTCCCTCTCCTATGACGAATAAATCCCTGAGTCCACACTTCCATGGTTCAAGTCCCTTGGACTGCCTGCTGGCTCTCTTCCCTCCAGACTCTCTGCAGGGTTCCTTCCCGATTTCACCATGCACTGTACCGTGCTCAACCCTTTATTAGGCCTGGCTCTCAGGGTTCCTCAGCCCCCTTCACCCCACTTCATCTGGGCTACTATTCTTGTGCCACTTCTTCATAGAGGGTCGTCTTCAGCCACCCCCACTCAGGTGGCTCCAGCGTCATATCCCAGTCTTTGCAGTCTCTGATAACACTGGTTCTCATATCTGAGCATGTCTGACTCTCAGCCTCCACACCCTCCCGGGAGAAACACTAGAAAGGCAAGGACTCTCCTCTACATCATTACATCCCTGGACCCCTAGTGCCAGACCAGTGCCTGGTACATAGAAGACACTTAATACTTATTAAATTCGATAGTTAATAATTTTTCAAATTCATTGATTCATCAGCCAGTGACCTTGGAAAGATTTTCCTGGAGAGGCAAAGAAGATGCGAGACTGGGTCACACATGGCATTACGCTTACAAATACACGTACACATGTGTACAGCAGCACACACCCCTTCCTTCTCCTTCCCCTCCTGTGCCTTCAACCCTCTGGACCACAGAGCTTATGAACTTCTTCTTCCAGCAGTAACAGCTCTAGGCTCTGGGTGATCACTGTCTGATGGGGAATTAAGGGTGTGGAGCCATCTCTGATGGGCCAGCTCCACCCTCCCCATCAGGTTCAGCTGTCAGCCAAGAGACAAAAGTCCCCTAGGTGCACAACGTCCTCTCCACCTCCCTCCTGAAGCAGTAGGTGTGCTAACTATCTTGTTCCAAATTTATAAACATTTAATGCCAAGCTGGCACCAAGTCCTCACCTCTCCACCCACATGCCTCTAGACACCTCCTGTCACCATGGCTTCTGTCAGGTATCGGGAGCTCATGTTAATACGGCTCAGGAAGAAATGAACCAAGTGGATGATTCCCAAGTCATGAGAAGTCCAGCTCTCGAGTGGAAGCTTAGAGGACACCCTGCAGGCCTCTGGGATGAGGAGACACCAGCCAAGAGTCGATTAGCACTGTAGCACAGATCAGCCACGAGGAAGGCACTTGTCCCCTGCTTAGTGTCTCAGACAGTCCCCATAGGAGGAGCCAGAGCTGGACACAGCCTTGGATATCTGATGGATGTATGTGTCCTCCAGGAACCAAACCATTCTGCTCTACCAAGTGCCTTTGCTTCTTATGCTGGGTGGAGACACATGCCTAGCCTGAGAAGGAGGCTACCAAGTTCAAAGCCATGAGCTAGCTACCCCAGTTGGTAAAGTACTTGTGCAAGCATGAGGATCTGAGTTCAATCCCTAGGACCTGCTTTTTTTTTTCTTTTTCTTTTTTTTTTAAATAAAAGCCAGGCATGGCGGTGCACCCTAGTGACTTCCACATTAGGAAGGCAGCAACAGATGAGTCCCCGAGGTTCACAGGTCCTATTTGGGAAGCTCCAGGCCAGTGAGAGCCCCTGTCTCAAAAAACAGGGAGAACGGTGTCTTGAGGAACAAGAGCTGAGGTTGCCTTCTGTCTTCTGCACAAAGGCACACAGACACAGACAGACAGAGAGAGGGACAGATGAATGTGTGTGCGAACATGAGTGCACGCACACGCGCGCGCACACACACACACACACACACCTGGCTGAGCTCTAACTGGACCTGAAATCATTCTTATACTAGAAGAAATTTCTAGATATCTCCCTCACAGACCCTGCATCTGTCTTAATTACTCCACAGACTTCAGAAGTCACTCCGAACCCAGGCACACTGGAAGAGACCCATGCGGAGCTAAAGCCCCACCTCTCTGGCCACAGAGCCTGCCACGCATGTTATTTCATCCCTTGTGTGTGCTTCTACTGTGCCTTTAGACCAGGGCCATCATCACATCTGCCTCCCCGGCAGGGTCAGGATTAAAGGAGTTAATATGTATAAAGCACTCAGGCCTGTGCCTGGCACTTGGCAGGCACGATAGGATTGTTGTCTTTGTAATTATGGAATTAAAGATGAATAGTCAACCGCTGTGCTCGAGGAGCTGATCCTAGCGTGGGAGACAGAGCGTGCACCCAGACGCCTGCAGCACAGCCATGTCGAGCCCAGGAGAGGAATAGGAATGAGATCTGGGGGCTGGGGTTTACAGGGAATGAGTCCTGGATCCCAGGGGTTTGCAGACTCGTGGGGGTAAAGAAACACATGGCAAAGAGCATTGTGGGCTCACCCCAGGTAATGAAATGGGGCACAGGGAAAGGACCAGGACAAAGTGCATGGGCAAGGTGGAGGAGAAAGATTCACTGGAGGTCAGAACATCTGCTAAGTGGCCAGAGGCAAAACCAAGTATCTGGGGTTCTGGAGCACAGACTAATACAGAACCTGCTCAAGGGAAGAGGGTGGAGATGGTTGTCCCCAGGATGAAGCAGACGATACCCCAAGGAGGGAAAGGACACCCCAAAGATGCATCCTACAGATGGGGGGGAGGTCCTCAGAGGGAAACCTGCAGAAGATCTGGGCAGGCCAGGGAGTACTGGTGGCAGCCCAGGGGACCCAGGAAGGCAGAAGGGATGGACTGTTAGGGCTGGAGGACTAGGGAGGCCATTTCACCTGTGCCTTCTAGGTGGCAGCCTGCAGCAAGCACTGCAGCCGTGACCCTTTATGATCTGCATCGTAGGCTTAAGTCAGCCAGAAGCATGCCTGGTGCTTAGAGATGGCAGAATCCTGGCTTTCCCTCTCTCTCTCTCTCTCTCTCTCTCTCTCTTTCTCTCTCTCTTTCTCTCTCTCTCTCCCTC
>NW_022196911.1:110354711-110357722 GCF_008632895.1 Mastomys coucha
CCTCTCTCTCTCTCTCTCTCTCTCTCTCTCTCTCTCTGTGTGTGTGAGTGTGTGTGTGTGTGTGTAAGTCAGAGAACGACTTCAGATGTTACTCTTCAGGAGCCATCCACTTTGTTTTTGAGACAGTCTCTCCTTGGCCTGGAGCTTGGCAAGCAGATTAGGCGTCCTGGGAGAGTCCCAGGGGTCCTCCTGTCTCTGCCCCACCAGCACTGGGATCACAAGTGCAGCCACCAAGTTCAGATTTATTATTTCTTCTTATTTTTTCATCAAAAATTGATTTTTTTCACATAATATATTCAGATTATGGTTTCCCCTCCCCTAACTGCTCCTAGATCCTTCACACTTCCCAACCCACTCAAATCTACCAAATCCCTCTCTTGTCTTCTCTTATTAGAAAACAAACAGGCATCTAAAAATAAAATAAAAAACGAACAAACCGGAATAGGATAAAAACAAACAAATAAACAGGAAAAAAAAAGGAGCCAAAGAAAAAGCAAAAGAAGCACATACAGATGTGGAGATGCACACATTTGCACACTCAGGACTCCCATAAAAATGCCAAAACCAGAAACCATAATATAAGCAAAAACACTGTAAGGTTAAAAAAAAATATTCCCAGACTAAGCTTTATGAGGCAAACAAACAAAAACCCTTCCAAGGCCAGGCCTGAGCTTGTTGTGTGTTGACTGTCTACTGCTTGTGTTCAGCGTTTTACGTGGGTTTGGGGACCTGAACTCAGGCCCTCATGGTTACACAGGAAGCACACCAATGGCTGAGCTGTCTCTCCACGCTGCTCCTGTATGCTTTAGTGTGACCTCATGATGGAAGTCATGATCCAGTGTTGATGCTAGGCCAACTTTGCTGACTGCTTGCATCTTCTGGGTAGACGAGGGTAGACATCATCTTCTGGGTCCTTGCCAGC
The DNA here is from genome assembly GCF_008632895.1 of Mastomys coucha. Taxonomy (NCBI): domain Eukaryota; kingdom Metazoa; phylum Chordata; class Mammalia; order Rodentia; family Muridae; genus Mastomys; species Mastomys coucha. The sequence goes on from NW_022196911.1 coordinate 110,355,634, forward strand.
TCTAACACCTGAGGATTTGACATAGCACCTCTGGAGATGCTGGCCCGCTCAGGCTCCTTGAGACCAAACGTGCCTCCTTTTCTTTCTTATGGGCCATAGTGTAGGTCTTCTTTGCCTTGTTGGACTTTGCTCAATGGTCACTGGCAGCAAATTTTTACAGGCATTGCTATAACCTCTGCCTTAACCACATTGCTTCATGCTGGCTGGCAACCCCAAGAGGCCACTAATATTGTCCCAGTGGCATCCAGACCTTCTGTGCAGTCCTGAGAATTAGCCTTCATTACCATGGCCCCGGGGACACCAGGTTAAGTTAGTACAGATGTTACAGATGCACCATGAGCTCTGAGCAGTGGAGGTCACTGAGCAATCTGAGGACATTGGGGTACCATCTATCTCTCTGGGTTCCATCCCAGCCCTACCCGCACTACTTCAAGAAGTAGCTGACTTGCAGCAAGATGTAAGTAGGAAAGGAGGTGGGACTCCTAAAAAGGTTTGGAACGAGGGTCCTGTAAGCGGTCTCTGGGAGATAGACCTGGAGTTAAGAGACACAGGAAAGAGAAACAGGGGTGTCCAAACTACCAGTAGCTGTGGGCTGAGGGTTTTCCAGAGGCCTATGCATGATTCCGTCGAGTGTATTCAAAAGATACTTAAATCTGTTGGTGTTGGAGTTTCGGGGACAGATTCTATCACTCCTTATCGTATTTTCTCTACAAGCACTCAGAAAGCATGGTTGAAGAAGGATGGGCAGAAGCCAGGGACCCCAGAACTGAGTTTAGTGGAAAGGAGAAGTCACCCATCCTTCTCCAATGGAGGATCTGAATTGTATTGCTATAAACTAGGGTGGGCCTCACAGTGGCCTTAAATGCAGAAGAAGCAAGGAGGTGAGAAATCAGTCTCGATGTGGTTGGCCCCTCTGAAGCTTACATTGTCTCTGCTTGGTGCCCTCACTTATCTCTACACTGCATCTCCAGGGCACAAGAGTCACTGTGTACCTAACCCAATGTCCTCATCCCAGGGGTGTCCTACCCAGGGTGCACCTCTCAATCATGCATTCTCCACTGGCCAGGCAGGACAGGAGCCATCTCAACACCTCTAGACCCCATAATGTCCCCATCAATGCTTCTACTTCTTTCTCTGTGATCTTATACCTTAAGTGTCACAAGGTCCTGGTGCAGGCCCAGCGGCTGCCGTCCTACTTTACCGACTCGAGTGTCTCCCACTTGACATCCCCCCACCCCAGGCTTCCGTCAGCCTGTTGTTTTCACAGTCAAGGAGATTGGCGATCTTTTTACATCAGGTGCAGGCGCTTGGATCAGAGACTATGATTCTCATCAAAGCCCACAGGCACCTTCTCCATGGGCACCATGTTCTAGAATCTTCCTCAGCCCCTCACCTATCCCTACACCAGAGGCTTCTCAGGCAGTGCTCACCTCTCTGGAGATTTCCCTTTCTGCCACTGATTTATAAGTCACTTTTTTACATCTAGGCCCAAATGGCATTTCCTCTTGGGACACTGCTGTGGAACAAACTGTGGCCCCTAAATTCACAAGAGGTTCTAGTCCCTGATCCGACTGTTTGGAGCGGGAGTCTTTGCAGAAATCACTAGAAGGGACCCCGATCCACGGTGGTGATGTCTTTGTAAGGAGATATTTGATCTGGGTCTCCTCATGCATGCCTGTGTTGCAGCACTCTGGAGAGGTAAGGAGACTTTGAGTTCCAGACCAGCCTGAAGGACTTACACAGCAATCTGCCATCTTAGAAAAACAAGGGCTAGGGATGTAGCTGTGTCAGAGAGTTGGACTAGCATCCTAAAACCTGTGACAATGGTCCATTGCCATCATGGAAGGTGAGGGAAAGGAGAGCAGAACTGGACAGGCACAGAGGGACGATCGGTGGAGGACACAGGGAGGAAGTACCCATCTGCAAGCCACTGAGAGCATCAGAGGAAATTGAGCCTACTACACTTGAGCCTTGGCCATCCAGCCTCCAGGACCCCAAGAAGCAAATCTCTCTTAGGACTGCCTTGGGAAAAAAAACCCTCAAAATCCAGAAGCCTCCCTGGACCTGCCCAGGAGCAGGTTCTCCCATG
>NW_022196911.1:110357757-110378788 GCF_008632895.1 Mastomys coucha
CCCCCCCCCCCCCCGCAGCTCTGTACTGTAGTTGGACCTGATCTGGTCCTCTACCCTGTCCCTCTCTTCATGAGGGTGGCGCTTTTGACTACAGCTCACTTCTCTGCAGAGGCTCCCATAGACACAAGTGAGCTGCATGGCCCCTAACCCCGTTTAAGGAATTCTCAATACTTTCACCTTTAAAAGCTTATGCTCTGTAAGCAAAGTACTGTGGAGGAAGAAGGCACGGGCAGTCAAAGAGGGGAGATGGAAGAGAGCCCCATTAGTCAGTCCTCTGATGTCTCAGGCTGTCATGCTGCTCCAAGCCCCCAGAAGCAACTGCTGAGCCATAGCTGGGTTCCCAGAACTGCTTCTGAGGCTGGTCTCCTTTTCTCTGCCATTTCCCAAACCTCTCAAAGGGGACTTAACATTCGCTTCCATGCCTCAGGGCCTTAGTTCTGATCCTTAGGTCGCTCAGGTTAAGTCTAGCACACCCTTCCTGTCACGGGTGGTCCCGTCACTTAGCTGGGCCTCCTCACCCAGGATGACGTCCATTCCCTCACAGGAGTCCCACGGACCAGGCACTATCCACCCATTGCATCCACCCACTTTAGGGAAGGTAGAGTCGCAGAATGTCAGCTTTGTAAGGGGCTGTTGTCCAAGAATGCCTGGAGGAGGAAGTCCTTCTTCTCCCACCAGAAGGCCCCCCTGCAGCTGCCCCTCCTCAACTTGGAGCCTTTCCACAGGGCAAGGCTTCCTTTGTGCAGTGAGCACTCAGCTGGGGGTGGGGTGGGGATGGTGTTATTTGGGGAGGGCAGCATAACTTATTGGGGACTGGCTGAGTTCTTTCTCTGGATCTGGGTGGGGAGTGTCTCTCCCTGCATTCCGAAAGCATCCCATTTCAGGCCGAAGCAGGATGCACTTGACGGATGAGGGGCAGGAAGAAATAAAGTAGAGAGTGGGGAGCCTGGTGCACAGGCACGAGCGATTCGCTTTTTCTCCATGCTGGTAACAGCTGGTGCTGACTTGCAGAGCCTGTGGCTGTGACAATTATCAAAATGTTTACTGTGTGTCACTATTAATAATGCAGAAGCCCGCCAGCCTCCCAGCCGGAAAGGGTGACATCCAAGGGACGAGGCTTTGGGGGCATGGCCTGCCCTCTCACCCGTCCATCCCTGACCCCGACTAAGCCTGTCCCAGCCATCTCACTGCTAGGCGAGATTATGACCTTAACCGTCCTTCTGGAACTCCTCTTGCCTGTTGGCTCTGGAACAGAACAGAGCCATTCCCCTTGGGGGAGGCCAACTTTTACTCTTTAAAGGCAGTCTGGATTTATCCAGAAAGCCTTCTAAGAGGCCATTCTCCCCAACACTATTCCATCACATCATGAGCACGGGTACGGTTGGGAGGTTCATGTCTGCCTCACAGGTTTGTCACTCCCCCCCCACCCGCCACCCCCGCCCCATCCATGAGCCCCTCAGAGTCCAGTGTTCTTCCTTACTAGTTTTCCCTCAGGCGCTCCACCCTCCCATAGAGTGAGTGCCCAGTGCCCCACTGTCTACCCTTACACCTTCACGCATTCCATCTCTAACTGTCTGAATAACTATCAGTTAATTTTGTCTGCTGGCCCCTACCTCCTTTAGGGGTCAGCTTAACCGCTGTCTCCTTTGGGAAGATCTCAAATCCTGCCGTCAATTCTAGGTCGTGGATTCACTGGTGAGTGTCCTCAGACCTGTCACTTCCTCTACTGCTCAAATGAATGTTAAGATAACTTTTTTCTTTCCCTCTACAACAGGGCAGGTCCAATGCCCACTGCCTCTCTTCACAGCACCAGGGGTCACTTAATAAATATTCATGGGGTAAAGAAGGGAACCCTGTGGCTGACCCACCTTCTTCATACAGACTTTAGATGTTCTCTCTCTCTCTCTCTCTCTCTCTCTCTCTCTCTCTCTCTCTCTCTCTCCAAGACAGGGTTTCTCTGTGTAGCCCTGGCTATCTGGAACTCATTCTGTAGACCAGGCTGGCCTCGAACTCAGAAATCCACCTGCCTCTGCCTCCCAAGTGCTGGGATTAAAGGCGTGTGCCACCACCATCTGGCTTTAGATGCTCTTTAGTAGCAGTAACCTTGACCACATTTTTCCTGCTCTGAGTGAGCACATCGGGCAGCCAGTACAGGTTGTCCCTTACACAGGTGGGTTGATGGCCTTCTTGAGAATCGGTTTCCCCATCTATATGAAGGATCCCATTTCCTTCCTCAAGGCACATCCAGTCTCTCTCACACTAAAGGCAAAGAGGAAGGTTGGCTATCTGAAGAGGAAGAAAGACAAGGGCTCCCTGTGCCCTGAGCCTCGCCTGGAATCACCTCTGACTCTGCAGAGGTTGCCCCCTCATCACTTGTCTGTGACTCTCCTCTTCAGGTCCAGGGGTCCTGTCATAAGAGAGCATACAGATGAGGTGGGGAAGGGCTGGGAAGTGCCACTTACATTTGTGGCTGCCGTGTCAGTGGGGATTGGTCCCTTTGGGCATGCAGACTAGACCTCAGTGGACAGGCTGCAGCCAGGAAAGACACCTGGATTCCTTAATAGAGGTGGCTCAAAGGGGCTGGGGGGACAGGGATTTAGCCATTGCAGGATGACCAGAGTTTCATTGGCATTGCTGGCAGAAGAGACATGGTGCCCAATGCAGGAAGCCCCTACACAATGGCTATCGGGAGAACTGGGTAGCTGGGAATGGCCATGGGGACCTTCTCCCACTCACTCCCAGCTATAGGACAGGAAGCCAGCATCCCCTAGGTGTGGTATATGGGTAGGAGTCAGAGGCCCAGTGTGAGTCAGGTGAGGTGTCCATACACAGAGCTATCCTACCCTAAGAGGCTGCTTGCTGGTCCCAGTTAGAATAGGGTGGTGTGGGCTCACTTTGCTAGTACGTCCTGGACACAGATGCTCTGTGCCCAGGAAGGGCATCTTTTAACCTTTTCCTAAGAGAGCCACGACCACCTTAGAGGATAGGATAGGTCTATCTGCACACTGTCCTGTCCTCAGGCTTGGGCAGGGCTCTGAAGGGGGTTGATTTCAGTACGGTGCTATGTCATGGAATAGTAGGTGTTTGCTGGTGTTTGTTTGATGGTCCCCAGGGATGGGGACCTTGAGCCAGTGCGTGAGTCAAGGTGGAGTTCATTTTCAGCTCTGCCAGAGCCTATAATGTGGACTCTGGGTACCACATGTCCTCTCTGAGCCTCTGTTTCCCCTAATGTGTCATGCTCTGCACTGGAGCCGGGCCTCTCGTTTCGATCCTAGTCCCTTCCTGCCCTCCCACCAGCAGCATATCCCTGGCTTTGGTTTCTGGTCTCCAATCTCCATCACGGAGCACAGAGTGATTTAGAAGCAGGGACTCAGAGGTTGACACCTGGCGATTTGCTGGCGGTGATGGATGCTGATGATGGCTCATCTGTGGTCACTGCTGATTAGAAGCCAGCGTCCGAGGGAAGATGAAAGACGGGAAGAAGGGGACAGAGGAAAGTCTGCTATGTTCAGGACTTGCTCCAGCTCTGTCCCAGAGGCATGGTGGAGTAGTGGCCTAGTGCTGGCTTCTTGCTATCACCTTGCCTGGCATGCCGTGGTGCCGGCTCACCTAAGGCTGCTCAGCCACTGAAGTCGTGGGAAGCTAATACACAGAGAGGCTGTGAAATGCACACAGGGTCATGCAGCTGGAAGCTGTGATCCAAAGGCAGCCCTGCCTGATTCATATGCCCTTTCCTTGGCATTCTGCTGGGGGCTGTGATGGTTGGCATTGGCCACCAGTTGGACAGGATCTAGAATGACCAGGGGACAAACAGCTGGGCATGTCTGTAAGGGAATGTCTGTATTAGGTTAAGTGAGGCCAGGAGACTTTCCATAACTGCGGGCGGCACTATCCCCTAGGCTCGGGTCACTGCATAAGAAAGACAAAGTGAGCTGAGTACCAGCATCCATCTTTTTCTACTTCCTGTCACGTGAGCAGCTGCTCCCAGCACCTGTCCTCATGCATCGCCACCGTGATGGATCATGCCCTCTCACTGTGAGCCAAAATACACCCTTCCTCCCTTTAGCTGTTTCTTGTTGGGTATTTTGGCACAGCCAGGGAAGCAGCTCTTAGGGTTTAATCGGCACAAACGTCCCTGAGCTGAGAGTTAGGAGTCTGTCCAAGGCTAGTTCCTACCCATGTCTGCCATCAAGTTTTATGCTCTTGGGACACCCAGGGGACTCATTTTGGGTCTCAGTCTCACCCTCTGTAAAATGGAGCCTGCTTCTCAAGAGACTGGCAGTAGGAATCACCAAGAAGGTTTGTTGTACAGCAGGTCCCCGGGCCTGCCCAAGTACTCAGATGTGGCTGGCCAGTGCTGGTTCTGCCAGTCTGTGCATTACACTCTGAGCACCATTCAACTAAAGAGTCTCAGGGTTCCTTTCAGATCTCAAACTCTGTAAGAGTAAGTTAGATGTGTGGTGTGTTGGGAATGGAAAACAACAGGCAAGGCAGGCCCAGGGTATGCAGGCTCAGTCACCCAGAGACCCCCATCCTCCCACCCTCTACCTGGCCACCCTGTTCTCAGCAGCCACACCCGGAGCCTGACCGAGCAAAGCTCTCTTCCTCATGAGCCTAGACGGTGTAATAGAGATAGATGGTGACTCCGCTTAACAACCATTTGCCCTTGTTAAGCCACTAGGCTTCTCCGAGTCCCACATTTCCCGTCTAAGATTAAGACCAGAAGTACACAGAGCCCACCCCTTGTACCGACACACTCTGTGACCTGTGACTGGCAACCGGCATCAGATGGAAAGTGACCTCCCAAGTTCTGTCTGTATGAAACGCACTGAGCTCTCCCTTATCAGGGTCCCTAAGCCTATAGCTGCTCACACCCAGCCTTCACGGTGTGTTAGCAGCTGTAAACCAGCTAAGGGCGGGTGGGAACTCCATGTGAGCATTGTCATGGTTCCGAGCATCTACTCTGCCACTTCCTCTGGGGGACTCAAGCACCTTTCAAAGGCACCCAGTGGAAGATCAGAGTTTCACCCCTGCTGGATGGGCACATCTCCAGGTATCTCTTCAGAGTCCTACACAACACACAGGGACAAGAAGTGGGCGGTGGGAACACCATCCGGAAGGTAACATTGATGTTGGGGAAGGGAGATGCAGCAGCCATTGGATCCCCTTTTGAGAAGTTTGCACACACACACACCCCTCAAAGACTTGTGTTATTCTAGAGTTGACTATCTGTCTGCCTCCCAAGCCTGTGGGAAAGCCAGGTCACCCCTGTGAAGTCTTACTTTGTAGACTGAATTCTCTTTCCCTTTCCTCTAGGTCTTCTCCTTCCTCCCCCTCCTCCTCCCCTTTCCTCCTCCTCCCTCCTCTTGCTTCTGCTTTCCTCCTTCCTTCTCCCCCTTCTTTCCTCTTCCTCCGTCCTCTCTTTTCTCCCCAGCCGCTGTCTGGGTTTCCAGTCCACCCGCCCCTCTCCGGAGCCAGCCCCGCCTGCCTCTCTCCTTTGCTACCCATTGCCTTTATTTATTTATATCCTCTTCAGAGAGAAGGTGAGAGAGTGTCTGAATCAATCCATCCTCTGTCGAGCCTCCCAGCCCTCTCCCCCTCGCTGAGACCAAAAGCGTAAACTCCTTCTGGCTATTAATTAAAAGCAGCCTCTCCCTCCGCGCCGGCGTACTCCATAAATTAATAGCGGCCTTCTTAATCAAATCTTATCTCCTCCTCGAGCCGTAAACACACGGGGCTGAGTTGGTATCTCTGTGCAGCCAGGCATGAAATTTAATTTTGGATGCTTCAGCACACTGTGTGGGGGTGGGGGAGGACCTGTTTGGGGGGACACCCCAATTTGATTCCCAGCCCCAGCCCCAGCCCCAGCCCCTGGCCAGGCTGACTGAAGCGAATCTCCTTATGTCTGGAGGCAAGCTTGTCTGGCTCTTGAGAGCAGAAGGCTCGGGACTCCTGTGACTGGGATTACGATCTCAGAGTTGTAATGCTCAGATCTGTCCTGTCTGATTCTCATGACATCTCTATGAGGGGATGTGGAGGGAACATAAATGTGGTGTTAAGAGGCAGAAAAACCACATTTAACACGGTCTTCAGAGGTGGGTCTGGGTGGAATTTCAGCTCAGTCACTTTCCAACAGCCACCCCGACTCTCTGGTTCCTCTTCCCTTCAGAAGGGTAGACGATGTCTCTTATAGCTTTAGAGTGAGAGATAAAGTGTCCCAAGCAACAAGTTCAGGACTGTGTCTGGTTTATAGCTGCTAGGGAAGAAGAGATAGTCTTGTCTGTAACTCACACAGAGGCATCCCACTAGCCACAAGCTGGGCATAGTCTCTTCCTCAAGTTCTGGCCTTTGAAATTCTGTCTCTGGGATGCGGAGTCTGGGGCCACTGGGATAGGCCCCTTGAGCCAGCTGGCTTGAGCCTACCACTAAGTTCTGGCCTGGCTGTGTGTCCCCAAGCCACAGGATAGAAGTGGATCCCAGAGCCATTTGTGTCAGGGCAGAGCTGGGTCAAGCCGCTGCAGCAGTCCCCACTGTGCAGCTGCCAAGTGACTGCGCCGTCACTGCCCTGGGGCTAAGCACAGCACGCCTGTCTCCTGGGTCACCCGGCATGCAGCTCTCCTGTGCAGCTGCGGGTGTGCGTTTTTTTTCTCTGTCCCCTGGCTCGATGATTAGGGGTATCTTTGCACATTATCTCTGCTTCCCACGCCCAGATTCATTTAGCCATTCACAGATGAGACATTCAGCCACTTCGAGAGCTGATGACTCTCCATTCAGGTAGAACATTCTGCTGAGGGCTCTGCTGGCTTCAAGCAATACACTTTTCCATCTGGCTCTGAGCCGTCTAGCCCTGAGCTCCTCCAGAAACAACCCGGCTCAGCCACCCAACCCCTCTATCTGACCTCTCTGGATCTGCCGCTGCCTGTTTTCCTCAATGGGCTTCTCCTAAGGCCCAAAGCTGCCTCTCTTCATGGTGTTCTCCCTATCCTTCAAGTCTATGGCTCGTGCTTATCTGTCAGTCTTAGAGTTAGTCTGTAATCTTGCACAAGCCCAGGGAGTCAGATCTCTCTGTTCAGGGATTCAGCTTAGTATCTTGTCTTACCACCACCAGATGCCAACTGTGTTCATAAGACACCTGCACAGTGGTTCTCAAAGCAGGGTCCTGCGAAATCCCTAAGGAAGGCTGGATCTCTGGGGGTAGGGCTCAGGAGTGTGAGGCTTAAAGAATCTTCCAGGAGACATTGGTGTGTGCGTCCTTAGGTTGGAGGACCCAGGCTGTTAGGTACTGGTTTTTATCAGGGCTCACTTTGGCCCCAGGGGAAATTTGGTAATGTCTGGAGATATTTCAGTTGCCACACTCCTGTTTCCCAGGATGCTCTGGCCCCAAAGAGCAGCAGGGTTGAGGCTGGGGTACCTTGTGACTCACATTAGGGGCCACAGACCCCTCTAGAGCCCTTATAGGCCAGGGCAGCATGCTTCCATGGGGGAGCCTCGACACAGGGAAGCCCCAGGGAGCTCTCTGAAGGACAGGTGTTTCACATAGGTTAGCCCACATCCCCCTCTAGTGCAGTCTACTTCAGGTGGGCTCTCTCCATGATCTCTTTGCCAGAGGAGGGGGACAGAGACTTTGTGGAAGGTGCCCCAGTGGAGGGGAAGGACAGGATCAGGACTGGAGCCAATGAAGCCAGGGTGGCTGATTTACCCCTCATTCTGCACACAGTATGACAGCAGAGAGAGGTTTGGCTGTACGCAGTGATTCATTAAAGCAAGTTGCTGCAACTATTTGACCCCGTAGTCTGTCTAGTCAGTGCCTACTGTATACTCCTCTTTAATCAGCTGGACCACTGTATGTTAGGAGGATTGTAGGATGTTTAAGAATTGGATCCTTCAGCTCTGGAAAGATCACTGCCCAAACACACACACACACACACACACACACACACACACACACACAGTATGTGTTAGTGTCTTAGTATCTTTTTTGGTCTCCTCCAATGTGCAGAGTTTCAGGTGCTTGAGGCCACTTGGGGGGAGAGAGGGAGAGGGAAAGAGAGAAAGAGAGAGAGAGAGAGAGAGAGAGAGAGAGAGAGAGAGAGAGAGAGAGAGAGAGAGAGAGAAAGTGAGGGTCTTGGGGACCTATTTGGGCTTTGAGATATAGGTCAGAGTTACAGAGTTGAAGAAAGCAAACCAGTACAACACAGACAAGAGCTGGCAGCCAGGAAGGTAACCTTGAAGCCGGACAGATGTGGCTCTGCATCCCACTCTGCTGATGGGAGGACTCTGAGTCTTAGCCAAGGCCTTTATTCCCCAAGCCTCAGTTTGCTAGTCGGTAAAATAGGGGCACTGGTGTCTGCCGCCCAGCTGTGGCAAAGACCGACAGAGAAACACAAGGAAAATCCCCACCATCCCCTCTGTTCACAATGCTCTAAGGTGGTGCTGGTTGGTGCTGGCAGTTCTGGTCTAGTCCTTGGAGACTGGGACTCAAGAGCGGGCAGGTGGGCAAGCTGGCACACGGGCAGAGCGGTGATGGATCCTCATCCCTGGCTGTGTGCTGGGTTCTGAAGAAGGCCTGCAGAAGGCTGGGGATTAACAGGTGCTTCCGAGGTACTGAGTGCAGTGCCATTAGCACCTAATGATGTCTTTGTCCTTGCTGTAATCAGGTGAACTGCAAAGGACTGGAGGAGGAAGAGCCTTAAAGAGAAGGCAGGCAGCTGTCATCAGCAGCACCTGCAAATGGGTGCGTTCTACTCCGAAAGTGGCCTCTTTCCAATGGCCAGAGGGCCTGGGGGTGGGGGGCGGCGGGGAACCAGGCCTCTGGCAAGAACACAGAAACAGAGGATGCAGCCGTCTGAAAGGTGATGGCAATCAGAGCCTTGGCTCTCTGTAGGAACCAGGGAGCGGTGGGGGCCTTTGAGAAGGGGCAGGCGTTTGATGAAAGAGGACATTTAGCGAGATGAATTGGACAGCTGTCTGCACGAAGGATGGAAGGGGAGAGCCTGGATCAGAGGGTCGGGCGGAAGGCTGTTCCCGGAATCTGGGCATGTGTGTGAATGCGGCTGAGTACCAGGAATATGTGAGAATTGACAACTGGCAACCAACCCCCTCCTCCCCAGGCACTTGATGCCCCTGTCGGGGACAATGCTGGAAAAGTCCAAGGGTCCTGCAGGGCACATGTTGGCAAGGCAGAGCTGGCTTTGCCCATCATGGACAACAAGGGTGGAGAGACCCAGCACCATTTGCTATGTGGAGTGGCTGTCTCTGTCCTGTCAGATTCTCGACTGCTTCTTCAAACCCTGCCCCATCATGTTGGGACATTTTGATGTTGCAGTGGTGATCAGAGACTCTAAATACCAGTTCCACCTAGCATAGTGTTCCTCATTGGGACACCCACCCTGGGTTTGTTCACATTTTGCTCATGCTGCGGAGAATGTGGTCAGCCCCCACTGAGGTCACAGGTGTCTGCGAGTAACTGGAGATAGCTTGGGGTGTCATGCCTGCTTTCTTGTCTATCTTGCATCCTCTGTAAGGTCCTAGTTTCTTTAGTCCCAGACTCCATAAAAGGACTTAGCAGATTAGCCATATGAGATACAAGACCTCCTACCAGACCCTGGATTGTGAAGGTTGGGGCCTGCATAGACCAGATTTGGGGTGTATGCGCGGAATGGAGGATATACCTGAAATATTGGGGGCATATTTATGCTAACAGCTTAGTCCCTGACTAAGGAGATGGCTCAGCAGGCAAAGTACTTACTGCCCAAGAACCCACTCAAATCTATAGACCCCACATAAAACCAGGCATGGAGCATGTGTCAGCAACCCCATGTTCTTAGGGCAAGTTGTGGGGCAGAGATAGGAGACTTCAACCTACAGGCCAGCTGGCTTGGTGCATGTAGCCTAGAACAAGAGACCCTGTGTCAAACAAAGTAAAAAATAAAGACTGACACCAGAGGTTGTCCTCAGGCACACAGGAGCCCATGTTCACCCACACCTTAAACAGGAACCACTGAGGGAAAGGAGGAGTCTTTGTTTGCTGGCCATGCAAATGTGCCTGGAACCTGACTGAGCTGGACTCCCTCGTAGCTGGAGGTCACAGTGCACTAGAGAAATGGTTCTTCACCTGTGGCCTTTTGGGGGTCCAAAGACCCTTTCACAGGGGGCCACCTAAGGCCAGCGGGAAACACAAATATTTACATTACGGCTCATAACAGTAGCAAAACTATAGTTACTAAGGAGCAACAAAACTAATTGTATGGCTTGGGGTCACTACATCATGGGGAACTGTATTAAAAGGTCCTAGCTCTGGGAAGGTTGAGAACGACTACACTAGAATGTGGAACAAGTGTGGAGGGCACCATGATGCCTGGGTCTGCGTCACCTCTCCCCTCTAAGGAGAAAGTCTCTGAGAACAGCTGCTGCACAGGCAGTCAGGGAGCCCTACAGGCGAGAAGTGGGCAGCAGGAAGAAGGGCATGGCCTGAGAAATGCACTCCAGGCTCAATTAGAAACCACAAGCAACCAAGAGCAGGCTTGGTCTCTTCAGGACCATAGAGGCTGCACCACCAGCGAGCCCAGCTCAGTCTGTCCTGTGCAAGAGGAGCGGATGGGTCTCTTCAGTCTCCTCAGCTTGAAACCTGGATTCCGGATCACCTCATTGCTCCCCACACGGCTCACACAACACAGAGGAAGACCATGGTTTTTTGCCTGAAGAAATCACATATGGCTGTCCTAAGCCAAGCCCGAGCAAGTAGCTGTCTCCTGTGCTGCTAAGAATGGGTCTCCATCAGGGCACAATCAATGGGAGACTGATGTCATGAGGTTGTCCTGAACCTGCCAGCAGGGTTTTACCTGTGCAATGAGAAGGTGTAAGAGCTGAGTTTGTAGGATGAGAATGGTCTCGAGAGTTGGGAACCCAGCCTAGAGGGAGTAGTGGAGTCTGTCCTTTTTCTTTTTGAAGCCAGGCAACGTCATGGAGCTTGTGGTAGTCTCCTCGCTATGCCCCTGACACCCTCCAGCCTTCTGTTCTTATCAGCTTCCTGCCTGGGAGCGACCTAGCAGGGAATATAGCTGTCTGGAGTCTAACTGGGGACTCTAGGAGCTATTACCTTAAGCCAAGCTGGGGAGGAGGGAGGACGGGAGGCGGGGGAGGCAGCAAGACTGGGACCCAAGTGTCTGAACCATCCCTGTTCACTGGAACGGGAGCAGGGATGGGCACCCAGGGAGAGCCTGCTGTGCCCTGCTCAGGGCAGCAAGAAAAGGTCAGGAAGAGAGCTGAGTTCAGTCAGCCCCATCTACAAATTCAACCTACAGTTGTCTCCCCTCACCCGCAATAGCAAATGACAGAGAAGAGCAACTGTAAACAATCTACTGCACTGGAAGTTATTTACAATGTAAGTTGTTTATTTCTAGAATTTTCCATTTCATATTTTTGGATTGTGGTTGACCTCAGCTGATGGAAAGTGAAACCTCGGACAAGGAGAGTCTACTGAACAACCAGGAAGACTTGGAGGTTGGGAGAGCTTCGCTAAACCTGCACCAGGGTCCTGCCTACCCTTTCTGCCCTGGATTTGGCTACATTTCTTCCAGGAGGCTGGGTGGGCTCTGCCCTTGGCTCCTGCTCCTGGACCTCCCAAGGGACCGATGTCTAGTGATAGCAGGGAGTACTGGATTTAGAGGTGTTCCTGGAAGTCCGGGCAAGTCAGGTACTTGCAGGAGTACCCCACAGCCTGATCCCCTTCTCTACGCATGGTCCTCTACCCAGGACAACTATGGTGGGTTGGATGGAATCCCCAGATGCTATGAAGTGAGCGCTTGGGATTCTGGGTAATAGGAACAGTACTCTCCCTCTGTCTAGGGGACTGGAAAGGATGGTTGGTAGCTGAGGACTTTGGTCCCTGAAGCAGATCAGTGTTGAACCCCTGCTCTGGAACACCCCCAATCCATGCCACGTGTGCATTTGCCTGATGATGAGATTTGGGGTTTCTTACACTGAGTAGAGTAATCGGATCACTGTGGGTGTTAACTGGATTAGCTGAAAGGCATCCAGGAGGCAAGGCATGAGAGGTTATTTAATTGCATAGGGGGCTAGGCCTGTGATGTGGGCTGTGATGGTGTCTGCTCCTGCTCTCCTTCTCCCTAGAGGTGAGGGATATACAGCAGGGTCTTGGAAAGGCCTTCGCTCAACCTCCCAGTTCATACCCAGTGTCCTTCCTTCTCCGAGTGCCTCCAGGTCTGTGTCACTTACAGGGCATTGGCTTCTTGTCTTCTCATAGAGGATTTACAAGCGAAGGTATAGTGACCCATTTAATAGAAGGGAAAAAGCAGGGCCAAGAAGATGCCTCACAGCTCACAGTAATGAAACAAACCTGGGATGCTAATCCAGATCAGATCTGTTTACTGTGATCCATCTCCACGGTCTCCTGGACTTCTGCGGACTGTCCACTTTCGCTGCCTCTGGTTATGCTGGGCAGGGAGAGAGCAGCAGTGTTGAGGATTGCTGGCACTAGGGTAGGTCAGTTACTGGACTCCTCTTATACAGTAGTGGCAGCCACACTAGGCTGGAATACTGGCCTTCAGCACCGGGGCCACATCTGGTGTTCATAGCAACTCTCATGGGCAAGAACACCCCCCCCCCCATTCTATGTCTCTAGCTCCTCTTCATGAAACGCTAGAGCAGTGGTTCTCAACCTGTGGATCACTACCCCTTTGGCAAACCTCTTACAGTTATGAAATAGCAGTGAAAATACTTTTATGGTCGGGGTCACCACAATATGAGGGACTGTATTAAAGGGTTGTAACATTAGGAAGGTTGAGTACCGCTGCTCTAGCAGTAACACTACCATGCCTCCATGTGAGTAGAGAGGGAAAAAACATTCCGTGTTCTAGGAGCTGAGTAAGTGAAAGAGCACATACCAATACCATACACATGTGCCTTTACAAACACACATATAAGCACACATGTTCAATAACATGCATGCACAGCACTATACACATACAAACATACATACAAGTGCACACACTCAAATCCATGCACACGGACATACAAAAACATACATTTAAATGAATGCATGCACTCATGCAAACAGACAACAAACACACACATACAAATACATTCAAACCTTGCACCCAGTACTACAACTATGTAAACAAGCATACAAGTGCATTACACACACACAGACACACACACACACACACACACACACACACACACACACTCAAGTCTTATCAGTATCCAGTGTGTAGAAATTTCACTTTTCTCTCCTGTTGGCTCTCTAACTAGAAGAAGGCCATGCGCCGAGCAGAGCAGCCATGCATAACCTTGTCCCTAGTTGGCCCTCAGCTCCTGGCCCATGCCTGGTGCCTGAGACGTTTTGCATTTGCTGAGTGAGTGGGTGATCGAGAAACAGGGAAGTTGTGAGCCACCCAGGCAGGGGAAGGGGTGGAGAGAAGCGTTGGGGAGGTGCAGGACATGGCAAAGGCAGGCTGTGCCAAGGGGCTGCTGTGTTCCTGAGACCTGTGTGGCTGTGCTTGGGAGCAGGAAAGGCC
Source organism: Mastomys coucha (assembly GCF_008632895.1). Taxonomy (NCBI): domain Eukaryota; kingdom Metazoa; phylum Chordata; class Mammalia; order Rodentia; family Muridae; genus Mastomys; species Mastomys coucha. Next base: position 110,371,296 of record NW_022196911.1, read on the forward strand.
ACAGGTGTGACAGGCGTCAGGGGTTGGGTGGGAAGAAAGAGCGGAGAATTGGAGGATAGTTCTGTCAGGAGGCAGAGTCATGGCTCTCACCTCTCACCTTTGTGTTCCTCAGCTCTGCATGGGAAGGATAGACCCTGAAAAGTTTAGAGGTCAACATAGGGAAGCCAACTTTTTGTCTGGACCCTAGTTCTACAAGCCACCTTCTGATGAGGTGTGGAGTCAGTACCATTGGCCTGGGGCCCTCAGCCAGTGCCAGCTGGTCCCAATTGCTTCCAACAGCCTCAAGAATAAGCAGGAAGATAAATGCAGGGAGCTCTAGATGATAGGAGCCAGAGGCTGTCTGAGGAGGCCTGGCCTCTATCCCCAAAGTCCTGGCAAGAGCCCGTCCCTTTTGGAAAGCATAGGGGTATCCAAGAGGGAAGGGACGGATTGAAGTGCTTCCGGGTCCCCTGCCATCTGGAATGGTCACCGGTCACCGAGCAGCTGGAGGTGTTATGCACACAGCCGGGCGAGGTGGGCTGATGGGGAAGCCCTGTGATATGGCAGAGATCAGAGGTTATGGCTCCCGGGGGGATGCTTATCAGCTCAGAGGTTTCCTAGTCTCCACTCCCAAGCAGCCCCTCTGATCTTGCCTGTGACGACCCGCTGGCCTCTCACTGACAGAGAGAAGCCTGATAGGAAGCCGCACCGATTCTGGTGGCTTTGGAACGTGTCCACCAGGAAGTCTGGGTAGACAACATGAGAGATGTCACCTGGTGCAGCGACCAGCATTCAGGTGAGAGGTCGGACGACTCAGACAGAGGATGCCTTCTTCCCTCCTCCTGCCCCCAGGGAACATGCATGAGCACCTGGCTTGGACACCTCTGGAAGGCTTAGTTTCCTTATCCATAAAGGCTGGCTGAGGTATAGACACATTTTCTGCCACATGTCATGACACAACCCACTCACCCACATGTGCATGCATGTGTGACCCTTTATGCACAGACGTTAGCTTTCCTGCTCCTGGTCTGGCCTTTGATAGGAAGTGATGGCTGGTGGTATATTCTTACCCCTGCCCTGTGTCATGTTCTGGCAGCCTGTGGCCAGGTGCGCTCTGTCTCTCTCTCTCTCTTCTCTGTCTGTCTGTCTGTCTGTCTGTCTCTCTTGATTCCAACTGTCTCTGATGATCCCTAAGTCCCAGAAGGAGGAGGCAGAGGTGGAGATAAAACATGGAGTGACTGGTCCCAGTCTCCCCAGTGCCTCCCTCCTCATCACGCTCATGGGTGGCCTGCTCCATGGTACATCTCTGGTTCCAGCCTCCCCGCTCATCACGCTTAAGAGTGGCTTGCCCCATGGTACATCTCTGGCTCCAGCCTTCCCCCTCATCACGCTCATAATGGCCTGCTCCATGGTACATCTCTGGTCCCAGTCTCCCCCCTCATCAAGCTCATGAGTGGCCTGCCCCATGGTACATCTCTGGTCCCAGTCTCCCCAGTGCCTCCCCCCTCATCACGCTCATGGGTGGCCTGCACCATGGTACATCACTGGCAACAGTTCCTTGGCACAGACTGCAGCACTGGAGTGGAGGAGGAAGATCAGGCTGGCTGTGACTGAGGAGCTGACCTTGACCTTAGGGAGACCTTGCCTCCATCTATGCCCTGCTTGAAAGGGCACACACAGGACTCTGAGGCCTTCCCTTCTGGGAATCCTGGGAATCCTGGGGCCCAGGGCTGTCTTTTCTCCTCACTAGGCCCCCTGTAACATGCCTGGAAGCCAGGCTCAGTGGCTCTTGACTCATCTTCTCTGCACTGTCACTGGGTCCATTTTTGTCCTCAGCTGAGCTGTTCCCAGGGTCTCCTCTCTCTCTCTCTCTCTCTCTCTCCCTCTCTCTCTCTCTCTCCCTCTCTCTCTCCCTCTCCCTCTCCCTCTCCCTCTCCCTCTCTCTCTCTCTCTCTCTCTTTCTCTCTCTCTCTCTCTCTCTCTCTCTCTCTCTCTCTCTCTCTCTCTTTCTCTCTCTCTCTCTCTCTCTCTCTCTCTCTCTCTCTCTGTGTGTGTGTGTGTGTGTGTGTGTGTGTGCGCGCGCGCGCATGCGTGTGTGTTTTGGTTTGGTTTGTTTGTTTGTTTGGCTTCTCTTTATTCTTCCTTGCTGACTTTTGTTTGTTTGTTTGTTTTGTTTTCAGTAATTTTAACTCTTGCATTTCACAGGGCGCATGAAATGCAGGCTACACCTAGCCAGGCCTTCATCCTCTCTATCTGACTGGACAGAAAGCAAGTCCTAGAGAAGCCAGCTCAGGTGTATCTCAATGTCTGGGTTCTGGATGCAGGAGACACATTTGCAGTAGAGTGTCAGCAGACACTTGGGACCCTCTGACTGACAGAGATTGAACTTCTGTCCCAGACTCCCTCTGCCTGCCTGTCTCTACAGCTCTGTGAACTACTACTTCCAGTCTGGTTTCTCTTTGTTTTGTTTCTTGTTCTTTTACAGCATCCATGCATGGCCAAATATTCTCACTAAAGCTACAGATCCTGGGGCAGAGGTTCCATGGGGTTCTAATTGCTACTCAGACATTTCCTAGTCAACTGGTGACCTAATGAAGAACTACACATCCATGTCCCAAAGGAAGAACTTCTTTCAATCCCATCTCCCCTGGGTGGGGATGTGAGGATACCCTCCCACAGCATGGGTCAGCTCTCTCTCCCCTCACTGCTTGATGACTGTCAATATTGAGGCCATCCAAATGTATTCAGAGGTTAATCCTGCAGCTAGAGGGATGGAGGATGGAGGATGGGGAGCTTCCCTAACCCCTTGCCTTCCTCCTCTGAGTCAGGTCACAGAGATGCTCCATGGTAGCTCCCTCAGGGCCTTTCTGCTTTCACAGGCCAGTCAGCTAGCTGGCCCAGCAGCCCCGTGCTCTAGCCGATTTTAATTGTTTATTTTCTAGCCTTGCTTATGACTCAATAAAAATCTATAATTCTGATAGTACCCGTCTCTCCTGGTTGCACACTCCCCTCCCCCACCCCCACCTCTCCCTCCTGGAGGAAAAGGCTCTGCTCTTTATAGAGACTACTTGCTAAGCTGCATCACTGAAACCCATCACTGTCAGTAAATGACCCTCCAGGACAGGAAGCTGCCAGTCATGTGTGAGGCTCGGGTGAGGCCCGGACTGCTGACCTCTTCTTTTAGCAGAGGCTCCCAGTGGTCTCACTGGGGTGGCAAGTCTACCTGGGTGTCACCACCAAGCAGGCAGGATGCTGAGCCTGGAGGTGAGGGGACTTCAAACACAGTGAGGTCTCAGGAGAGTTTTTTGAACCTCTCTGGCTATCACCTTTATTTGTAGAGCACAGAAAATAGGCTGGGTATCAATGGCTCCAGCTGTTTTTTTTTTTTTTTCCCTTTCTCCCTCTTCTCCTCCCCTTTCCTCTCCTTCCTTGCTTTATAAAGAAAAAAAAAATGGAGACAGGGTCTCTGTATGTAGCCTTGTCTGGCTTGGGACTGGTACGTAGACCAGGCCAGCCTTGAACTCATAGAGATCTGCCTGCCTCTGCCTCTTGGGTGTGAAAATTAAAGGCAACATAATAAAAATTTATTTGCGATGTGGTCTCATGTGTCCCAAGGCTGGCCTTGAATTCTGTATATAGCCCAGGATGACTGAGTTTCTGGTCCTTCTGCATCTGCCTCCTTAAGGGCTAGGAATATGGCATAGGTGCCGCCATATTGTGTTAGAGCTTAGGGCTTTGTGCCTGCTAGGCAAGAATTCTACCAACTGAGCTATTCCCAAGCCCCAGAAACCCATAAGTAAAAATGTAAACAGGTCCCTAGTGTTATCAAATACAATGTGGTGTGTGTGTGGTGGGGTACCTTCGGTGGGCCCATGCCAAGGAGTGCCCCTGAGTGATTACACTGTGCAACAGGCCTGGTGCAAAAGAGGTTTACTTGGGGAGGGGAGAGGGGCAAGGACCTGGAGAAGGGGTAGAGGCATGGAGACTGTAAGACAGAAAGGGGCATAGCTATGAAGGCAGAGAAAGAGGGGAGGGCAGGAGGGGGAGGGGGAGCACTGAGGACAGAGAGAAACTGAGGGCAGGGAGAGATCTGGGGATGAATGAGGGCCCTTTTGTCACAGCACACACCTGGCACACCTGGCGGTGGGTGGCAATGGTGATGGCAAAAGCAGCTGCTAGGTCCCTGAGGGCAGGCCAGTGAAATTGCCTGTGTTACCACCTAGTCTGTGAAAATTCAAACAGAACATCCTGGTTAGGGAACAAGCCGAAAGTGTAGCATTCCCCTAGATGGGCCCAACTCTCTTGGTTTGATATTTTCTTTTCCCAACTGGAATCATCTAGCAGGCTTAGAAGTTTCTAGAAGATTTTGCACTATTGCCTCCCACACCACCGGGCCTGGCCTGTGATTTGCATGTTGTTAGGCTTAGAGAGGAAGAGGGAAGGAGGGGAGGAAGGAGGAAGAGGGGTGAAGGGAGGGCAATACAGGAACCCACATCTGTCTTCTCTCTCCCTTCAAGTGCGGCTCAACTCTGTGTCCTCCCCACACCCCAGCTACCCCTCTTGCTTGGACCTAGGATGGAGCCAGACTGGCTCCTCCCCAGACCCTGCCAGCAGCTACTTTCTCTCATCCTCCAGGAAACTGAGCCTGTGGTCTCCAGCGTGGGGGTTGAAGGCTTCTAAGCTGTCCCTGGGAGTTCTTCCAGTGCAGGAAGTGGGCAACCCCATCTGTACACAGATCGACAACCCCCATGCCCATGGGTCATCAGTGGTCGATGGTAAAGTTTCCAGGATATGGATCCACTTAGAAGCAAGGCTGCATTCGGAGCCCCGCTCTGTCACCATGCACTTCCTCAAACTGCGGCCGGCCCTTGCATCAAGGGCCACAAGTATATACCTGTGTTTCTTTGACACCGGTCCCTCGTGCTGGAAGCAGAGGAGATGCTGACCCTCTCACCTTAGTAGTGGGCAGCCTGATCCTTCCTTCCCTCTCTGTCCAGGGTTCTCCCCAAGTGCCCAAGGACAGCAGCTGTGTGCTGGCCAGAGACCACATCTGGAATTCATCCTCTTCACTAAATTAGTGGCTGTCTCCCAGGCCCCTGCTCCCTTGATCTCCCTTGCTGCTAACAAGGGTTTTAATTTGTTCGTTACATTCCTTCCCAATAGGCCTCTTGGCCTCTGCCCACCCTGGACGGGGGGGGGGGGGGGGGGGGGGGGGGGGGGGGGGGGGGGTGGGGGGAGGGGGAGGGGAGCCACAGGACCCAAGCTCAGAGATGTCATAGCTAGGGGTACCCAGGACCTCCCTAGGGCAGTCACCCTGCGAGCTCTGCTTGCAGCGCCATACACTCAGCGCCATACACTCAGCATCTTTCCTGACACCTCTGAGGACATCTGGGAGACGGTCTGGGGACAGGTCATCAGGCTCCCCTGCCAGCCCCTCTCCTTTCTGTGACAGGCTTTGTGGCCATGCAATCAATGCAGACAACTCGATCTGGCATCAAGGCCCTGTGTAAACCACAACCCATCAAGAGGCATTTATTGTCCTGAAAGCCTACAGTCCCTTCCCCCCAGGCCAGCCAGTCCTGTCTCCACTCCCACTTGGGTACCCTTCTTCCGTCCTTGGAGCGGCTCAGACTGACTAATCCAGGCAGCAATCCCTTTGCATTCAGGTCTCTGCCCAAGCCAGACTTGGGTCCACTGTGGAGCAGGAAGCGGGATGCCAGAGGTCTGCCTCTCTCAGCGAAGGGAGTTTAAGTGAGTGGACTCCCGAGGAAGAGTGCTATGCTGGATAAAATTTGCCCCAAATTTATGTCAGTGTAGCCGTCAGGATGGGACCTCATCTGGATTTGTGGGCTTTACTTGAACTTGATAAGCAGCCCAGGTAGGGGGCCTCCTTAGAGAACAGAGGTACCCCCCTGGGGGGGGGCATGTGGAAGAAGGAGCCACTCACAAGCTGTGTAGGCAGCCTGTTAATTCTCTTATCCTATATGGGTCCTAATGCCCCTCCTCATTACAGAGGAGCAGTTAAAAAGAAGTCAAGGGAGGGCTTTCCTGGGGGAATGGGCGGGCTTTTCTAGGGGATGGGCGGGCTTTCCTAGGGGATGGGCGGGCTTTCCTAGGGGATTGGATGGACTTCCACGAAATGATGTTGTCATAGAGACACAAAGAAGGGGTGAGACAGAGATAGAGAAGTTATGACAGGGGAGGCACAATGCCAACAAATGGTCCCCACTGGCCTCCCAAGGGAGCCCACATTGTCCATATCTATTTTGGACTTCTGGCCTTCAGCACTGCCTCAAGCTACCTGGTTCACACCACTTGAGTGAGGTGGGGTAGATTGGGCAGGTTTGGGAAACTGAGGCTGGGAACTTGCAATACTTCATATCACATCATAAACATGGCCCACTAGAGGCTGGACTTTGAGCCTCTGCCTTCCAAGGATTTACTGGGAGGCCCAGAGACCACAAAGCATAGCAATCCTGCACAGCATAGCCATCCTGCACGGCAGGCAGGCAGGCGGCTCTCAGCAAGGAAGGAGACTGGGCCTAGAGGAGCAGAGCGCCACCGCCCCCCCCCCCCAGTCTCCTCCTCAGATTCACAAGGTCCCCAAGAGCACCCTCATCTCACAGTATCTAGGAATCTCGAGTAGTTAGCAGGATGGCAGTTGCCTGGTAGGTGTTAATTAATGAGTTTGTGGATGGAAGAAACATAACCAAGTTTTTATCGGTTCCTGTACAAAGCTTTGTGTTTCAGATGTCACGTGGACATGGAGTTGGATGGCTTCTTCCACCACGCTTAGTCTCAAAAATTGTAAGAAACCCACACAAGGAGCCCTCTGTTGGGGCTGGCACACCCTTGGGAGGATGTTAGTTTAAAGCAGGGTTTCTCCACCCCAGTACTGCTGGCAACACGGCCTGGAGTTTAGACCACAGTTTGCTTCGGGGCCGCCCTGTGTCCTACAGGGTCGTAGCAGAGTCCCTGGCCTTTACCCACTTGATGCAGGGAGAACTCAATGCTCCTCTCCAATATGTGACAACCCAGAGTGCCGGCAGACATTGTAACATGTCCTCTGGGGGGGCGGGTACAGAACGACACAGGTTCCAGGCTGTTTCCCAAAAATCCTGAGTTATCTGAACATAGGCTTGGAGGAGGAAGAGGGCGTACTCTGGGTGAGGGGGCCATTGCTTCCCACCATCAGTGGACTGCCCTGCCAACAGAGCTCCGTGTGTGAGGGTTCCAGGCACAGGCTAGACCACTATGAATGAAGTAGACAGAGACTTCTAGCTTTGGATGGAAGGTTCATACTAAGCACCTACGTTCTGTCTGGAAGAATCTAGAATGCCCTGGTGTCAACTACATTGATGAAGGTGACCATGACGTCACAAGAGGAGGCACAGTCTTCCCAGATGAAGGAATTATGGTCCCTCCACTCTAAATCTTTGAACAAGGTAGTGGTCACGTGGATACCACAATCCTGCACTGGAGGCCTTTCAAATATACTCTCTCCTTTAATGTAC
>NW_022196911.1:110378920-110382901 GCF_008632895.1 Mastomys coucha
GAGAGAAAGAGAGAGAGAGAGAGAGAGAGAGAGAAGCAGTAGCCCCATTGTTAAAGCAGAGGACATCAAGGCTCCGAGAGATTAAGAAAGTTGCCAGAGGCTACACAGCTTTGAGTGGTTCCTTCAACCCCACAAATCCCCCAATACTCCCTGTTCCTCCTGGTGTCCCCTACCTGGGCCGCTCAAGAGTGTCTTCTCCCTAGGAGCCCCCAGGAGAGGACTCAGAGAATGTGGAGGGAGGAGGGAGGCCCATCTGGCAGGAGGACAATGGTTGTCTTAGAACCCAGGGCCAAATGGGCAGCACACCCCCTGGAGTCTGCCACATGTAGGGAACGCCCGCCGGGCAGCTCCTGGACACAGGCGCCAACACGTCAGCCTGCCTGGCCACAGAGTGTTTGTTTCTAGGGTGAGGCCGGCCAGGAGTGGTTTCCAGGTGGGGGTCGTGGAAACCCATGCTCACACATATGCTCTCTTGAGCTGCACCCCCAGCCAGTCCTCAGAACAGAGCCCCATTCAGACTGGCTGAGGAGCCGACCTGCATAGCCAACAGTCGTATCCCTTCCAGGAAGGATGGAGAAGTCATCTCCGGAGGGTAGGCAGCCAAGGCTACCACTGGCATCCTTAGAAGCCTCCCCAGGAGTGGCGCACATCACTGCAGGAAGTGAGCTAAGGCATCAGGACACCTCGGTTTGCCCTGAGGGAATCCAAGCCCGCACCACACCGCAAAGCACCCACAGGCGGTGGGTTTCAAGGGACAAGTAGTAATTTGGGGACCCTTTCCTCCCCGGCAGATTCCTGGAACTGATGACAGCTAGCATCATCTCTAAATCCAGGAGTCCTGACCAGGTCATTTAGCATGAGGGGTGCAGGAGAAACAGGGATACCATTAGGGATTCAGCACCAGCTCTAACAGGCGGGGTTTCCAATAAGATAACAAGCACACGGCAGGGGTGGGTAGAAATTGAGGAGGATTACTTTGGGGTGCTGAAGATTTTGAAGAAGATGCTCAGTAGGTCTGGGCTCATCCCAGTCATCTCAGCAGGAAGTCGAGGGTGAGGACTACTTAAGCCATGGGGGGGGGGTGTATACTGGTGACATCCACTGTCACTGGACCACTGCAAGAAGATGAGGTTCTCAAGAGATGGAGGAGAGTCAGCTGGCAAAAGGATGCTGGAAGACAGGAGTTCTGGGGGGCCAAGGAAAGGAAGCTCCTGGGGTCAGGGAGGGGGTGGGAAGCCATTCTAGGCACCCCTAGAATTATGGACGTGGGGTTCACAGACCACTCTGACCAAGCCTCAAAGGAAAGGTATGGGTTAGTGGCAATGGCACTTCTGGGAGGTGTGCAGGAAGAAAGCACAGGAAAGAGGTGACAGATGAGAGATTGTATGCTGACAGCAGAGACCCTGGGAAGTGAGGCAAAGGCTCAGGCGACAGGGCACATGAGTGGGTGTAAGGGCTGGGTGGGTAGGCGAAGGCTCCCTGAAGAGCTGCCTTTGACCATGGAAGATGGGAGCAGACACGGGGAAGGGGAGGCTGTCTGGAAGGTAGGAGGAGGAGGAGAGGAGACTGGAGGAGAGGAGACTTCATGGAAGGTAGCCTTCACTTTTTGGGAAGGACCATCCCTAATAGTTTGTAGTTCTCATTTTGGATTTTCCTATGAGTTGGCTTGCCATCACCCTGTGGAGGTCTTCCCTGTTACACAACGCCTTACATATTTATATGCACTAACTGTGTCCCTCAGTAACTCTGAAATGAGCCAACAGGTCATGTTCATCCTCACACCACCCGCCCTTCGGCGCATGATGTCATCATAGTGACATCATGGATGGACTGCTTGGCCATCTCTTCCCTCAACCTCTATGCTCTCCTCTCAGATTTCTTAAGCCTGACAGAGCTAAAACCCTACTTCCTGCCTGGCCAGCGAGACCACAGACAACTGTGGACTTGCCTTTTTTCCTTCCTGAGCTTTAAGAAAAATAAGGAAAACAATCTACTCAGACCAAACAAAGCAAATGAGGTGGCCTCATCGGAGGCTGATGAGATCCAATTAGCAGAGATGGGCTGTGTTGCTTCCCCAGCACAAACATCTTATTTATTTGTGGGGTGCTCATCAGGGGGTGGCCCGCCGAGCGTGTTTCTTGTTATTACTTTGCTTCATGCCTCAACTAACACGGATGGACTTTCTGGGGGAAAGCCTGTGGTTCTTAGAGGTTGTAACAGGGGTTTGGGGAGCTGGACTGGCAGCCCCCACTCCCCAGGAGACCTGGGCAGGTGGAGACTAGGCAGGCTGTGAGAAAAGGTGGGGGGTGGCTGGGTCACATGAGTAAGAGGATAGCACTAGCTAGCCCTATGCTGGTGCTCATTCTGTATTGTGTTGTCTGAGGAACTCTGTTCACTCTCTCCACCACTGCACGGTCAGATGGCAGGGTCCACTGGCATACATGGATGCTTGGAGAGGAGGTATCAGCTGACCCAAGTGGCCTGACAGGTAAATGGTGACACTGGTTTTTAGCCACCTTGGCTCACTCCAGATCTGCCCTTAGAAGCATGCTAGGTACCTTCTTGGATCATCCATATGATCCTGTATGGGGAGGGGACAGGGGAAGGCCAGCAAGTTAGAAGTAGATGCCATGAAAGGTTACTAGGCTCAGGCTCTGAGAAGGAGCTGGTGAAAGGGTCCTACTGTGGGCTCAGATCCATTTTCTAGGTGCCAGGTGGAAGGGCATGGGACTGGTTCGTGTCCATGGAAACTCTCCAATAGTTGAGGCTCTAACCAGACTTCATAGCTAGCTGGACAGATGAGGGGGGATGGCTTCTTCATGTCATATTCATTTAACACTCTTTCTGGGAGTGACTTTTTTTCCTAACATTTTGTTTCTTAAAATTTTTTATGTTCATGGGTGTTCTGCCTGCATGTATACCTATATACATGTGTGTGCAGTGCCCTTGGAGGCTAGGAGGTCATGTGGACTGGAGTTATAGATGGTGGTGAGTGGTCCATGAGGGTGCTAAGAACGGAACTGGGTCCTCTGAAAGAGCAGCCAGTGGTCTTAACCTTTGAGCCATCTCATCCATCTCTACTTTGCATTCTCTAAGAGATGAGATGTGTCCCCTCAGAAGAGTCAATGGCTAATTTAAGTGCCAAAGAAGGGGAGGGGTGGTAGGTAGCCAAGAGTGCTCCACAGAACCATCTAGAACTTCAAAAGGGAAGGAGGTGTCTGTAACAGGATGGCCTTGATGGCAATGGCCCCAGGGGAAAGAGGGGCTGAGGGACCACAGCTGACACATAGACTGCCATTAGTCTGTACAATGGCCGGTGGGAGGGTTGCCTTTCAGTCACTGTGACAAATGCCCGAGTCAGTAAACTTGTGAGGAAGAAAAGTTTATCATGGCTCACATATTTAGAAGTTTCAGGTCACAGTCCCTTGACCCTCTTGCTTTGAGCCTGCGGCTACACAGATCACAATGGTGGTATGGAGTGCTATCCAGGAGGCAAAAGAAGAGGATGGAGTTAGTGTCCTCGTGTCCCTTTTCATGTCCCCTAGGATATGCCTCTAATGATGTAACCTCCTTCCATCAATCCCTACTTCTTAAAGGTCCTACCATCTTCCAGGGGTACCATGTTCAGTGACCAAGTCTTTAACATGTGGGTCTTGGAGGGAACATTCTATATCCTTACTTTAACAGTTAACTGGGCCCACCGAATGGGGAAGGCCACGGTCATCAATTTATTCATTCAACAAACCTGCATTTCCCAGGCACTGATCTTGGCATTAAGGATCCTCTAGTGGACCACTCACTGAGACCAAGGCCATTGCCCTTAGGGGTTTAGTTGCCTTCTAGGAGTCAGTCTGGTAGAGGGTGAGAAGAATCACCAATATGGAAGATAAAGAGGCAAGTGATGTAAAGTACTAGAGGGTAGTGTGTGCCGTGAAGAAGAGGGTAGTGTGTGCCGTGAAGAAGAGGGTAGTGTGTGCCGTG
>NW_022196911.1:110383515-110413009 GCF_008632895.1 Mastomys coucha
TCTAGGCACAGGCACAGGCGCTGGGCACAGGCACAGGCGCTGGGCACAGGCACAGGCGCTGGGCACAGCACAGGCGCTGGGCACAGGCACAGGCGCTGGGCACAGCACAGGCGCTGGGCACAGGCAGAGGCGCTGGGCACAGGCAGAGGCGCTGGGCACAGGCAGAGGCGCTGGGCACAGGCACAGGCGCTGGGCACAGGCACAGGCGCTGGGCACAGGCACAGGCGCTGGGCACAGGCTGCTGCATCTGATAGGGGAAGAAGCTAGGTCCTACCCTAGAGGACACCCTCCAAGTCAGAGCCCAGCAGTTCCCTGGGCAGAACACTCCAGTTAGCCCAGTCAGCTGACCGGAAGGTTCTAGAGTGTGGTCACATAGCAATGTGAAACTTAGAAGAGGTCAAGTGGCTAGAGAGCAAGGTGTGTGGCTGAGTCTCAGAGAAGCAATGGTGGTTCATAGTCTAGGGTCCCCTAAGCCCCTGGCTCTTACTCTAGGCCAGTGGCTCTCAGCCTTCCTGACACTGTGACACTTTAATACATTCCCCCAAGCTGTGGTGATCCCTCCACCAAAAGATGACTTCTTCGCTACTTCGTAACTGTGATTTTGCATAAGTTTATGAATGTAATATGAATATAATGTAAATAGTGGTATTTTCTGATGGTCTTAGGTGACCCCTGTGAAAGAGTCACTTGACCCCCAAAGGCATTGTGGCCCACAGGTTGAGAACCACTGCTCCAGAGTCTTCCAGTGTGGGCTTTGAGAACCCCTGTGTTCTGGTTTTAATTTGGTAATTTTAGAATAGTATAGCTCTGTTGGTGGACTGCTTGCCCGGCATATAGGAAGCCCTAAATTAGGTCTACAGAACTGCCCAAAAACCAGTGTGCCAGTACACACCTAGAATCCCAGTGCTTCAGAGGTAGAGGCAGGAAGGTCAGATGTTCAGGTTCACTGTCCACTTACTATGTAATAAGTTTGAGGTTTGCTTAAGCTACATGAGACACTAACTAAAAAACAAAACACAAACCAACAACTCAACGCTCAAACTATGACAGTTTTAGACCACGCCACAGCAGAGATAGGATGAAGGCTTCCTGTATCCCCATCATCCAGTCTCCCCTTCGTTAACATCTTGTCTACTGCCATATACATGTAACAACTAGGGAACCAACACGGGTCCATTATATCCCATCCATTCATTACATACCACGTACATCAGATGTCCCCAGTGTCCCCAATGTCTCCTCGTGTCTCCCACATGCCACCCAGAACCCTTTCTTCTCATGCCATGTCTCTCTGATTCCCCCACACAGTGGCTGCTCCTCAGGCAAGTCTAGTTTGTGATGACCTTGGGCCTTTTGGGCTGTAACAGTTTAGCTATAATGCACAATGCATCATGGGCCTCACTTTGGGGGTTTTTGGAGTGTGTGTGTGTGTGTGTGTGTGTGTGTGTGTGTGTGTGTGTGTGTAGAAAACCACAGACATAAAGTACTCTTTCTGTCATGTCCCAGAAGGGGACACAAAGTTCACAGATAACATTAACCTTGACCATTGGTGAGGTAAGACTGGCTGGGTTTCTGTCCTGTCAAGACGGATGGCTAAACTCCCTTTCCATAGGGTGTGCTTAGAAACTAACGCATGAAGCACAGGCCACACTCCTGGAAGAGAGTTGCTCCTTTTCTTTTTAAGAGATGACGATAGTCACTGTCCAGAGGCAGCCATTGTGGCAGCTCAGGATCAGATGCTGCTGCCTGACACCTGGAGGCGACAAAGCAGGGTGCTGAACTCCATGTAGGTCACTGGCACATCCCTGTCTACCAAATGATTCCATTGATTGCTTGCAGGGCTGAGAGGGTGAAGCAGCCAGGGGTACCGGAAAATCCTGGCTTTGGACACACATGCCTTCACATCGCCCTCTACCAAGCTGAGACGGTCTAGGGAGGAGACAAGCGGAAACGTAGATAGGCTAGGCTGGGAGTGCGGCCACCTTCGTCAATAGCAAATTAGATAAGTCGATCCAGAGTTTGACAGTTAGGTCTAGGCTGGGCACGGACACAGGGGGCAGGGAGAGGGGGAGGGGAGATCACCAAGGGGCCAATGTATATGGGAAGAAGAGAAAGCCAGGTGGGGCCCTAGGATGCTGTGACATCAGAGTTTGGACATCTAGAGAAGCCAAGCAGGGAGGTACCAAGGCAAGGGTAGGCTACGCAAGGAGAAGACAGTTAAGGGCTGAGCACCGACTTCACAGGGGCAGCTTGGCGGGGTGCAGGAGGTCTAAGCCTGAGGTAGGACCACAAGAAGAAGGGAAGAGGGAGGCGGGGACAGGAGAAATAACAGCTTCTTTCTAAAGATTGAAGTTCTGTGTTGTAAAAGAGGCAAAGACATACAGGATGGGGCGGGGGAGGAGGGGTAGGAGCTGACTGGAAGTATCCCAAGATTGGAGAAGCCACAAAACTCAATTCTACTACTGGGAGTGAGCACGCATGGAGGTGACAGGTTCTTAGTGACGTGTGCGACAGCGTACTAAGGCTGCTTCGTGCCTTGAAGCAGCCAAGCATGGGAATGAAGCACGGAATGGTAGGACCAAGGTTGAGCTGTCATTTTAGATTCTCCTGGATGGCTTCAGAACCTCCTGAGTACATACGAGGTTCCCCACCAGAGCAACCAAGAAGCAACCATGAGACCAATCCAGCAAGGCTTGCTATGAGCCTGGACAGCTCTCTGGGAGGCTGCAAGGGAAACCTGGATCCTTGCCCATTCTACTGGCCCTACCAGCTCTGAGAAGACAAGAGGACACACCCTCTTCCCTCCTCAAGGCCTCTGGGAGGTACTTTATAAAACCTAAGTGCTCCAGAGCCTCTGCCCCAAGGGCTCCACAGTCTAGCCTCAGAAACTCCCTGTGGTTCTGTCCTAAAAGTTGTACATTCTTAAGTGTGCATGTATATTTCTGAAGGAAGGAGCTAGAGGTTTCTGAGGACAGAGAGCCCTCAGAAGACAAAGAGGGACCCGCCGGTCACTGGGGGTACATCAGCACACATGTGGTCCCCTACTTCTAATTTGAAAGCTCCCTTGCTCCGTGCCAGACACTGCAGAAAAGGGGGGCCGCTCAACCAGCCATTCTGTCACCACCCTGAATTTCGTCTCATCCCATGTCCCAAGAGGCTGCCCATCTCAAGGACAGTGTGCATGATTCTCTGTATCTGGGTCACCGTCTGGGTCTCTGACTCACACAGGGTTGCTTCAGTGCTGTCAGGATGCGGAGCGTTAGAAGAGCAGTCACATTTGCTTATTTCCTCAAAGCAGCTGAGTGAGAGGCTGGGCATGCACATGGCCTGTGTACAACTGGTAGGTGGGTGTGTTTGTGTACAGTGGCATGTGTCCAAAAGACTGAGGCATAAGAGCACATGCACTTGTGTGTGCACATGCGCTCCTGCATGTGCAGACATATGTGTTTGGTGTGTCAGAGGCAGGGGCAAGTGCACACGAGCAGTGACTGTACATAGGTAAGAAGAGACGGAAACACAGAAGGCAGCAGAGTCCAGGTGACACGGGCCTCCACATTTCAACTTCAGAAATGTTTAAGTTTTGCTTGGAAGAAAAGATTTGCCAGAAACACGGTGCAACTTTTCGAGGGACGTGGAATCGGTTCCCAGTCCTCTGTCTTCTCTGTGGCGTGACACTGGACTTTACTAGAACTGTGAGACACTGTCCTGCCAGACAGGGATCACACTGACATTATTTAAGAGACACCCACCTCCTAAGAGCTCAGTGAGCCTAAGTTACCGTCTAAGCTCACAAGCTCTGAGGGGCATAAATGACTCACTCTCTCCTAGGGGAAGGTAGGAGATTTAGATTAGCCCCTACTCTGCCATTCAATGCTGTCACATTCCTGAGGGAAGCCCCCCTCTGGAAAAAAACATCATAGAGGAGGACCCAGTCTATTTCAGAACCCAGAGCATTCCTAAGAGGACTATGGTGGAGCCGAAATCCTCCCCATAGCTGGGCCAGGGTCTACTATGACCAGGGACCCTCCTTAGGGCCTCCTTGAGCTGTTTCCTGTGACTACCATCCTGGATGACCAGAGCCCTGGGACATCCAGAGCCCTGGGACAGTGTATAAGAGGAACACAACGCAGTCCTAGCTGGGGTCTATCTTTCGTGTTTGGTATTCTCTGCTCACGCACGGTTAGTAGGACATGCACCATGGAGAAAGGGGTATAAGATCTATGGGCTGGTGTGATGGCTCAGCAGGTAAGACCACTGACTGCTCTTCTGAAGGTCCTGATTTCAAATCCCAGCAACCACATGATGGTTCACAACTACCTGGAATGAGATCTGATACCGCCTTCTGTTGTGTCTGAAGACAGCTACAGTGTACTTATTTATAATAATAATAAATAAATCTTTGAGCTGGAGCGAACAGGGACTGAGCGAGCGGGGCTGACTGGAGTGAGCAGAGGTCCAAAAAACCCCAACATATCTGTCATTATGAGACTGAGTTACTATAGCTCCTAGACTTGGTACTCTACAAATGACTCCTGAACCCCTCACCTGACCCCTGAACCCTTCACTTTTGCTCACTGGCTTTCATGGAAAGAGCCACAAGGGTCCCATGTCACATGATTCAACCAAGGATGTTTCCTGTTTGACATTAGCTCTCAAGAATCCATTCATTCTACACACCCATGCCCTTAGGACCAGATCCTTGCCACCTTTGCTCTTCTGTCCCCTTAGCCAGCACCTGGGATATGCTACCAGAGGCCAGGGACAGAGAGAGCTGTCTTCGGGCTTTGGGCTCAGACTACTTCTAGGGCTGGACCTGTGTGGGAAGAAAGAGCAGGATCCTCCTCTTCACGGGCTGCTGGTCATAGAGAGCTTAAGTACCGAAGACACCTCCCCCATCTTAGGAGGGAGCCCACATTACCCATCAGCCACCAGGGAAGGCTCCCCACAGTATAGTTGTGAATTAAACATGCAGCCTAATGAGTTGATTTTATTAGTTTGCAAACGCATTGAGAACTCGTTATCAAAATAAACATCAATTCCTTTCACCCCTGCCACAGCCTCTTCAAGCACGGGAAGACAAACACAAATACATGGCGGCCAGCCGTGACCTGGATGCGTGCGGGCTACCAGCTAGATCAGAAGGTCCCAGAATCCCTCACTGCTTCATGGGCCCTGCTGGTGTAGAGGGTGAAGGAGGCTAAGAAGGGGTCTTTTGCAGATCATGACACCGTCAATGACGGGTAGGATGGCCCTACTTCTCTGGCTCAGGTCCCCTCACTTCAGCCTGGTCCTTGTAGGATATGGAAGTATGAGCCAAAGGAAGGGATGAATATAAAAACACAGCAGACAAATAGCAACGATGTCAATACATATAATACAATACAATAATAATAATAACAATAATAACAATAGCCACAACAATAGCATGCTGGCTTCTCCATATGCAGTACTTCAGGGCTGTGCATCAAGACTAATTTGTGGGCAAAGTGATGCCACCTTATACAGCCATGCTGAGGCTTGCCTGGCATGCTGGGGAGCAGGGGATCCGGGGTCACTGGCCCCAGGGATTTGTTAGTTAGGCCCCTGCAGAGTTGAGTGAAGGCTGCCCGACTATGGTACAAGTCTGCAAAGATTCATAATCCTGGGGCCAGGCAGGGGGCAGGAAGATGGACAAGGTGACCTTTGCAGGAGCCAGGGCTCTCTGTGGCTCCATGCCTGGTCTCCCTGGAGACACCAATGGCGGCCGCTCTCTGTACTGTCCCTCCCCTCCCCCACTCTCCAGGTCCCTGGCCCCAGGCCTTAGGGGGAGGGATGGTTCCAGGCTGGCAGAATCATCCGGGAAGCTGGTCGGACAGGGACAGTACTGTCACGCTCTGCAGTCTTTGCTGTCTTTGGAAAGGTTGTTCTAATCCCATTTCATCCGCTTTCCATGGCTGTCAGCTGTTTGCAGGCGTGGGGAGGCCGGTGTCTGAAATCGGAGCTATTGTGCGGTCCCTCCTCCCACATGTGCTCATCCATCCATCATGTTGTCCTGGACCCCTTTGTTGGCTGGCCAGGCCTCTGCCAGTGGCATCTCTCCCCCACCCCCAGCTGCCCCACCTTCCCTTCTATTTTGGGCTACAGCAGCCCAGGCCTGGGATGCATCAGCCAAGTCCCCTGGGAGGAAGAGAAGAGAGGAGGGGTAGGGGCGAGGGATGGGGCCTCTTAGATTCCACCAGGAAAGACTTAACTAAGGTCCTGAGACTTGCTGCAAACCACAGAAGAGGCAAGGAGTATCTTGAAGAAGAAAAGAATCTGTGCACTTAACCAAACACACCCTACAAAGCACACTACAGCTCAGACAGGAACTCAGAGTGGACCACACACCTGCCAGGGGGTCCTAGAGAACCTGGAACCCACTCTTAATACTTGGCCAGTCAGAGAGTCCTAGCAGTGAAAAAACAAACACACAGAAGAAAGAGGGGTTGGGGGTGCAACTCAATTGGTAAAGCACTTACCTAGTGTGGACCTGGGTCCAATCTCCAGCACCTTATAAACCAGCATGGTGACACATGCCTGGTAGCTCAGTACTCCAGAGGTGGAGGCAGACTATCAGGAGTCTGAGATAATCCTTGGCTACACAGTGAGTCTGAGGATAGTTTGAGCTACATGAGACCCTGTCTCAAAAAGAAGTAGAGGAAGAGAAGGAGGGAGAGGAGGAGGAGGGAGAGGAAGAAGAGGAGGAAGAAGAGAAGGAAGGAGAGGAGAAGGAAGAAGAGGAAGAGGAAGAGGAAAAGGCAGAAGAGAAAGAGGAGGAGGAGGAAGAGGAGGAGAAGGAGGAAGAGGAGAAAGAGGAGAGGAAAAGGTAGAAGAGTAGGAGGATGAAGAAGAAGAGAAAGAGGAAGAAGAAAAGGCAGAAGAGGAAGAGGAGGAGGATGAAGAAGAGGAGGAGGAAGAGGAAGAGTAGGAAGAGGAAGAGGGAGAAGAGGAAGAGGGGGAAGAAGAGGAGGAGGAAGAAGAGGAGGAGGAGGAAGAGGAAGGGGAGGAAGAGAAGAGGAGAAAGAAGAGGAGAAGGAAAGAGAGAAGGAAGAAGAGGAAGAGGAAGAGGAAAAGGCAGAAGAGGAAGAGGAGGAGGATGAAGAGGAGGAAGAGGAGGAAGAGGAGGAAGAGGAGGAAGAGGAGGAAGAGGAAGAGAATAAAATGAGCAAAGCCACTGGCCCCATCTCCTGATGAGCAAGACATAGGAGATAATGCTCAGTCCTCTCAGACTCTTGTGGACTTTGCCCTCCCTAGCGTCTCCCCTGCCTCGCCTACATTTATTGCACTACTTTATGCTCCTGTGTGGAGCTTTCCAAGCATGGCATTGCTTTGAGCCTTCCCAACCTTTGCTTAGTTTGGAGTGTCTCTTCCACTCCGCTGCAGGCCTGTGCCCAGCTATGTGGCTTCACAGTACAGCCCAGAGAGCCACTTGAGCAGACTGCATACCTGCCCAGGGGTTCCTAAAGAACTTGGAGCTGACATTTGACATTGGGTTAGCCATCCTGGATTTTCCTAGTATCACCTGTCCCCCACTAGACTGGACTGTAAACTAGGCTGGGCTGGAGGTCGGGACTGACCTCACAGCATCTTTAAAAGAGAGCTCACGAAGGCCACTCCTCAGTTGCTGCATGCGTCATGCCTGGTGTGGAATAACTGTTCCCCAAGTACTGGTGCTCTGTCGTTATTATCATCGCTGGTCTTGATTGTATTTTCCAGCCCTGTGAACCGCACCAGAACACAACAAGCATGTGCCTGGTGTGAATGCTAGTGGCTCTCGATGTGGACTTGTGTTTTAGGGTCTCGGGGAAGACAGAGCAGGGGACAGTCTTAACGTCTCTAGCTTTACCACCCACCCAATGTTGCTGCCGCCGCCGCCGCCACTGCCACTGCCGCTGTACCCCAGGCTTCATTGTGAGCACACTGCTTTTTCCCTTTACCTACAATGACACTCTCCACAGTCCAAAAATAGTACATGGAAAATTCCAGAAATAATTCATAGGTTTAAAATAACTTTTATATAGACTATGTTATTGATCTACTGGATTCCCTTTGTTGCTAAGCCTGGATGATTATGCCTAAATTATAATTTAAACCATCATGGGTGTGGAGGTATGGGGGACAGAGCATATGTAGAACTTGGTGTTGTCTGCCAAGGGCCTTACAGCTAAGGGGTGATGACTGTATGTTATCCAAGATCCCTGAACCTGCTCCCAGCAGTACAGAGCCCAGATGTAGTGCATTACCTGTGGCCCACTGCCCTGAGGAACCCAACACTCCTGTGAGGCGTTGGGGATTCAGAGCTCTGGGCATAGCGCTTAGAGACCATCTCAGATGAGCCAGGCATATTGCCTCTGCTCACTGGATATGATGGAAACTCAGACACGATCCTAAGCTCTAGGGTATGTCCCGTTCACCATGAACTTGATGGTCTGCCAGAGTGGACACATCACCCAGGTTCTGGAGTTGATACCCCCTCTTCCCCCAGCATGTACTGGGCATGCTCCTGGGCAAACGGACCTCAGGGCCCTGCCTGCCTCAGCTGCCCCTGGTTTCCAGTCTTCCTCACCTTCCCTGCCCTTTCCTCTTGTCTCCTGAGCTGGGCAAACTCTGGAGCTCCCCAGGTCTCCCCAACAGGAGCCACACAGCGTCAGCGACCCCAGACCAGAACGCTACGCATACGCAGAGACTCATCGTGGACATTCTAGGAAGTAGAGGCAGGCTGACCCCAGGCCTTCTGGGTTGTCTCTGCACTCTTAGGCCCTAAGTATGTGCTCTTTATTCGTATGGTTTGCTTTGGTTTGCCCTCTCCACCGAATTAAGATTTAGCAACAGGTCCATTTTCTAGAATAATGGAGTATTCACCCTGGTTGTTGAGGCTGGGAACAAAGAATACTCTAAATTGCTACATAAGAAGAATGTTAAGAGCCCAGCGCACCTAAGCACTACAAAGAAGTTACAACTCTACAGGCCAGGCCTAGAACATGGCCTGATTGCTGGGGTAGGGGTTTTGTGTAGGTGCTTTTTCCAGAACTGCAATAAGATACCTCGGGAAAGATGGGACTCCAGGGCTCAGAGCCCAGTGGGACAGCTGGGAATGGAGGGGGAGGGAGGGCCTGTGAGCAGAGAAGCCATTCTCCCTAGGAAGCTGGGGAGAATGGGGGGGCAGCATGGGAGTTAGGATTTTCACATGCCTATGCCTGGCAGCCTGGCATGGGAGAGGCAGTTGGCAATATTTACTGAATGAACAGAGGAACAAATGACCACGAGGGAGAGCACACTTGTGGGCCAGATGGCTGGCTTCTGTGAGGTGAAGGTCACTGCATAGAGGTGTGAGAGGTCAGAGGTCAACCTCAGATGCCATTTCTCTGGCATATCCACTTTTGAAACAGGATCTTTCGTTGGTCTGGAACTCTGGAACTCTGTCCATCTGTCTTTACCTCCCCAGCGATAACCATGTGCATCCCAACACTGAGACTTTTTAACTCAGGTTCTTGGGGATTGAACTGGAGTCTTCACGAGTCTATAGCGAGCACTTTTTCAACTCTGGACTGACTTTACGCTCCGAGCTGTCTCTCCAGTCTGATCTCTCCGGGGAGTTCTGGGATACAACAATCAATCTTCCTTCCCTGGGATGGTTTGAGTATTGTCTTAGTCTAGGGCAGGGGGAGAACCTGGCTGGTCTCGAAACCCTGGAAATGTGATGAGGAGGGGAGACCGTAGGCAGCCTGACCTATAGTCCTCATTCCTTGGGCTACAGAGTATGTCCTGCCCCACAAATCCAGGAATGGGTATCTAGGGGCTGTGCTATTTGCAGCTTCCTGAATGATGTTTCCAGCCCTCCTCCACGGCACCTCCCTCTCCTGAAATCATAAATAATTGGTAAGCCCATCCCTGGTGCCACTTAACAGTTTATGTTTTCAAAGCACTTTATGCCCATTAACCAAAGACTCCTTGATCTACCTCCTGGAGAAAAAGGATAAGGACCAGAGGGATCCCAGGAGCCCCTGGGAGTCATCCCTTCCACTCCCCTGCATCAGGAAAGTAGTAAAAACTGACAGAACCTAACCAGTGAGCAGCCCTGGTTGGGAATGCTTCAGGGTCACACTCAAAACCAAACAGAGCAGAGGACGTGAGGCCAGCCAGGCTGCTCTTAGAGGAGCTGCCAGCAGCGGATAAACACGGGAGGGGCCTCAGAGGGTGGACCAGGAAGAGACCTGAAAAATACATTCTCGGGGCTTCTCTGGGGCATGTTGGAAAGACCAGCAACCAACAGACAGACCTCCTTACCTGCAAGTAGGGAAAACAGCAGGTTTGTAAGCAAAGCCTTTTCATTAGCTCTCAAATAGCGCCCTTCTGACACTTAGGGATGTCCTGCTGAATTAGCACTCCTACCGTGGCCCAACCACATTTCAAATATTGCTTCTCTCTTGGAGCAGAAATGCCAAGGTGCCACTCAGCATAGAAAGGAAGAGACCAGTGGGTCTGTGGGTTCGTTCATTGACCGTTGTCTAAATGAACCCACCCAGGAACGCCAGGCCAGAAACCATAGAGGGACCACCCATTTGCTGTTTTCCTGTTGAGGACTCTCAGTATTTGGCCAGGAGCTATTGAAAGGCTGTGTGATCAAGGCACTGCTGAGAAACCACTGAACTGAGTTCAAATGCCACTGTGTGCTCTACAGGCTGCTGAGTCCCTGAGAGCAGAGGGGACTGAGGGGCCAGGCACAGATAAGCTCCATGCCCTCCTCCACACGACCATTCTTACTATGAGCAATGGAAGTAATGGTGGACCAAAGGGGACAGATGGGAGGTGGCCAACCTTTGCATGCCTGAGTGATATCCATGCCAGTAACCTGTCCATCAACTCTGAACCAAATGCCAAAAGGTAATGCGTGGAAGGCACAAGCTGAAGCAGGCTGACGAGGCAGCGACTTGGTTCTCAGGAGTAGCTGGCATGATATTTTCACAACTTTGAACCTGAAGGCAAGATGATATCGGCACAGAGAGCCACATTTGCAATGGGACAAAACTGTATCAGAACAGTGTAGCACCCTCGGAGGGAGAGACAGAAAACAACGGGCTGAAGCGAGCGCCCAGAAACCAAGCTTTGCAACCGCAGCAGCTTATAACTGATAAGGTGGTCAAGAAATGGGAGAAAAAGTCTCCTTAAGTAGTGGGTGGTGCTTGTGTGACTAGAAGTGACACCCACAATAAAGAGAAAAAGAACCTGGAAGTTATCTCACAATGGATCAATGTCCAGTCTAGAAAAGGACCTTCCACAGAAGAAAATATCCACACGCCAGAGATCTGACCAGGCTTTAGTGTACCAGTTCTCACCTGTGGGTTGCAACCTCTTTGGAGGTCAGATGACCCTCTCACGGGGGTTGCCTACGACCATTAGAAAGCACAGATATTTACATTAAGATGAACTGTATGAAGGGATCACAGTGTTAAGAAGGTTGAGAACCACGGCCCTGGTGGCTACAGTATGCAAAGAACTTAGCAACAGCAAACCCTATGTACCTAAAAGAAAGAGCTGAGGAGGTGCCTCAGCAGTTAAAGTGCTTGCCCCGCACACAAGATGACTGGTGGCTCAAATGGCCAGCATCCATGTAAATGCCCAGCGGGCACACACAGCAGCACCTCTGCAATTCTAGCCTTAGAAGGTAGAAACAGGGGCTCCCCAGAGCAAGCTGGCCAGAAAAACTGGCCATCTGGACAAGCTCTGGGTTTGATTGAGAGACCCTGCCTCAAAGAAAGAGCGGAAAGAGCAGTGGAAGAAGATTCCCAACATTCTCAACCTCAGGCTAACACACACACAAACACACACACACACACACACACACACACACACGCACACACACACACACATACACGTGCGCGCACACGTGTACACACATGTGTGCACATGCATGCACATGCATGTACGCACACATGCAGATGCATACACACATGTGCACATGCACACACATGCACACACATGCACCTTCACACAGAAAAGCATCCCACATGTAAGAATACACATGCACACATCACAGTTTCCTACACATTACAAAAAAAAAAAAAAGGATGAACAGAAATATCTCCAGAAAGGCCATACAAATGGCCAACCAACAGTCATGTTAAAAGTGGGAACACCATTGCTCACTGGGAAAATGAAGCCATCAGTCTATGCCTGTGACCTGGAAGCAGAACCATTTGAGGAGGAGGGGAAGAGTCAGGAAAAGGGCAGAGGCACAAAGGAGGGCAGTGGGGAAGGAGGGTAGATTGATTTTTAAGTCCATAAAATAATATTAAAAAATCAAACCCATTCTGGGGTACCACTGCATACCCACCAGGAGAGTTACAGTCAAATGGAAAATGGTTAAGGGTTAGTGTGAAGGTATAAAATTTAACACATTGCTGGTGAGGATGTAAAATTGTTCAGTAACTGGGGCCCGTGGTTAAAGCATGCACCGCTCTTTCAGAGGACCCAAGTTCAGTTCCCAGCATCCATATCAGCTGGCTCACACCACTTGCAATTCCAACTCCAGGTGATCTGACCCCCTCTTCTGGCTTCCATGGTACACTGCAGTCACATGGTACACACACATACACACGGATACACAAGCATACACATAATCTTACGAATAAAATACAGTGCCTGTAAATTATTCAGTGATTGTAGGAACAAAAGCTTTTAGTTATATATATAACTCAAAGTATTGGTACTGAATAGTCAAATATATCCATTCATAGCATCCCTTCTGACAAGAGCAAAAGGTCTTGAAAAGCTTCAGAATATTTATCAGATTTAGTGAAAGACACAAATATAATGATCCGGGGACAGGGTGGGTGGGATAGCTGGGAGGCGTACAGCAGTTAGCACATGTGCCTGATGACTGAGTTTGATTTCTGGAACCTGTATAAAGGTAGAAGGACAGAACAGACTCCTAAAAATTGTCCTCTGACCTTCACATACATGCTGTGACATGCATGTGCGCGCACCCTCTCACACACATACGCATATCCTACATGCACACAAACAATACATATATTAAATGCATGCATCGTACAGATGTGGTACAGCTAGTGAACTGCAGTCAGGACAAATGCAAAGGAAGCCATATCCAGATACATCACGGTCAAACTTCTGAGAACCAGTGATTAAGATTTGCAAAGGGGATAGGGATTGTATGTCCTTCAGCTGCACACCCTGTGTGCCCCAGCAACAGAACAAAGAGGAGGGGTGTGGCACAGACATGGGGACCTAGCTGTGTGTTCCTTTGATTCTGCATCCCTCACCCCTTCATCCTATGCTGTGCAGGGAATGCTGTGCTCCACATTTCCAAACTTCAGAAGCCTTTTCCAGCTCAGCCACGGGCTAAAGTACTTTTCTCCCTGTTGAGCAGAGGGGTCAACCAAAGGGGAAAAAGTCCTTTCATCTCTGGGTTGACAGAAAGTCAGCAACACGCTGGACCCGCCCCTACGCCCCACTGCGTCTGTGTGTCTGTGTAGGCAGATCCCCCAGCAACGCAGCCGCAGCCTCCCTGACCTGCAGGCTGACCCTCGGGATTATACAGACTGGAATTGTTTTCATGTGTGGGATAAGTTTCCTGAGCTCAGGGTTGTGGGGGGGGGGGTGCAAAACCTCAATCTTCCCCCTCCTGCCTTTGCTTTCCTTTTCCTCTCAGCCTGTTAGTTTTTTAGTGGGAGGGAGGCGGAGAGTGCTACAGCCCAGGCTTGCTCTGCCTCCTACCTCCTACCCCTGATGGGGTCACTTGAACCCCCTCCCATGTCAGGACCCTAGGAGAACCGTATGAAAACTTTTGGATCTAGGAAGGTTCAAAAGGGATGCTTGGTACCCCATGCCTCCATGGGTAGCGCTTGGCAGAGCTGGATCTCTCAAGTCCTGGACTTGGGATTCAAGCGCCTTGGCTCCCTGGCCCCCTTCTAGCAGGGTCCCAGCTTCCCTACTGTATCTATCCTGCTTTTACTGATGGTCCTGTCTTCATTCAGGTCTCCTCTTCTATGCTGACTGACCTCCAAGCTTCATATACCAGCTTGCATCTCTAGGTCCTAACAACAATGGACCTTCCCGCTCCCAGTTCAAATGTCCCATCTTCCTGTCTCCTCCACAGGGTACCATCTCTTCCCATTTGGATAATGTTTCCCATCTTAGTTTTACTTATTTAACACATATTTATGTCACGCCACCCGCGTGCCTGCACCTCTCCCAGGTGCTTTTTATAAAATAATTCAGTCCTTATGGCTGCCTCATGAAATGAGGGTATGGGTAAGAAAATGCCGAAGGCCATAGATAGAGTCTTGCTTTGGGGTTCTTAAACTTTGAAACTGAAGTCTTCTCATCAGCAGGCTGGTAGGGGGAGGGGCCTTTCTGCCCAGGCTCTGAGAGAATGAGGGAAGCTGGGAAACTAAGATGGTACTCTAACTAGCTGCCTACTTGTCTATCCCTGATCTGCAGGGGTGGAGATGGGCAAGCACACTCAGGCCTGACTGCTCTCGCATCATCTGAGGCGAGACCCCTGACTGCCTCAGGGCCAGCTCTCCTGAAGCCCCCAGACCTTGTTTCCCTCCGCAGCCTACCCACTGCCGGTGGCTCCAGCCTGGCTGTTTAATGGATCTCTACAACACTGTAGCGAACTGCCCTTAAATAAATGATGGCTCCTACAGAGCTCTCCTTGCAGGCCCCTGGAGAATTTGGGGGTTTGTTTATTTAAGAAGCCATTCTTTCTCAAGTCCTTTCTGAGACTTGACCAGAGACACCCCTCCCAACCCCCAATCCACCCCTGCAAACAGCCATTAACCACACTGAGGCCTTGGGGAAGTTTCTCTCGGAGGAGGTTGGGCTCCAGAAGCCCCCACCCAGCGGCCAAGGTCCTCCATGCTGGGGCAGGAGACAGAAAACTGGGCTTCCAAACAGAAGTGTTAACACGTGCCTTTCCTCACACATTCTGGGAAGGCAGGTAGAGCTAGCCGCTGGACTTTGAGGTCTCTGGGATCCTAAAATAGCCACAGCAGTGAGCCAGCTCCAGGGCTTCCCGGACTCTGATGAGCAGCACACCTGCCACCTGGGGATCCAAAGTGGATGCTGATCATCAGGACTGGGGTGGGGCCCCCATTTTCTGCATTTGGGGCAGTCTGCTGATTGCTTCTGCTGCTGGCGTGAGCAATGCTCTCAGCCACTCCACAGGATAGAAACCACCAGAACCTAGTGACCTAGCTTCACCTGGGGGAGGCACAGCCAGCAAACATAACCAAACGTTCAGAGGGGGCACTACTGAGCACCCACTCCACATCATGACTGGAGACAGAGGGACAATCTATCTGGCCTTGAGGAATCTCCCTAAAGTTCCTCAAAGATCAGTCACGATATGAGGCTTCATATCTTCTGAGTGTTCCCCAAGGCCTTTGTGGCAAAGGCTTGGTTTCCAGCCACTCCTAAAGTGTCTACAACCTTCCGATGGGGTTTTGTTTTGTTTTGTTTTGTTTTGCTCAAATTCAGGCTAGAATGGAGTCAGGCTAGAGTGGAAGTCTTTTGAGTCACGTGTTTGCAACCCGTCTTTGGAGGGAATTATGGGACTACGAAATGAGTAGTTTTACTCCGCCACACTCCCCACCTGTCCCACGATCCCCCTGACCTTATCACAGGTGCTCAGGCAACGGGGGTCCAGCTGATCGCATAGAGAAACTTCTGAAACCAGGAGCCAAAGTCACCCTTCTGTCTCATTATTTGTGGCATCCAGGGTCTGTCCTAGTCAACTAACTCAGGTTGAGTCAGAACAGAGACACCTGAGGTGGGGTGAGCTGAGACATCTTGCTGAGGTGCCACAGTGGGCAGGCAGCAGGGCAGAGATCCTTGCTGGAACATTCAAAGGCTGCAAAGCCTGTGGTTTTTTTGTATCTGGCCTCTCATGAGGTGAGGAACTAGAGGCAGAGAAAGTATAAGCATTGTACACTGGACAGGACCAGACACGCAGGCACCCGAGCCCTAGCCCCTGGCTCATTCCCTGGCATCTTGTATGAAATGAAAGATAAGCACAGGACATTTCCAAGCTTGCTTACCATTCTTCAGCCTTGACTTATCCTTGGGGTCTGTGACAGTAAGGTCCCCTTACCTTGCCATCCAGGGAGTGTAAGTGGGGTGCAGAAATGGAATAACAGGAAAACAAGTACTCGGGTGACTGAACTTCCAGAGTATCAAAATGGCTCCAAGGAGAGGGGAGACGTCCACAATCCCCACCACCCCCGACTAGGCAGATATGGCAGACTCTCTGGGTAGGGGACCTGTGTGGTTACTCTAGGCTTTCGGTTTAATACTCCCTGACATCATCTTAAAATTCATAACCATTTCCCAGCAAGGGGCCGCATTTCCATCTTGTGCCAGGCCCTGCAGATGAGGAGGCTGGCCTGCTCTGCCAGTGAGCTAGCAGACAGACCCTCTTCTAAGACATCTCTCAAGGAGCTGTGACTGTGTAGTACTGAGCCAGGCAGAGAGTCTGTGGAGCTGGCTGCTGCCAGCCCAGGAACTCATAGAGCCATAGGATAGGCCTGGACGTAGGAAATCATAGGAGAGGGAAGGGAGCAAGAAGGGGCCTTCCGAGAGGACAGACAGGGGAGTCCTTGTCATCTAGGTTGGTCTGCAGTGACAGATTAACCAGGTGGTCAAGGCTGGGTTACTGGGTAGGTAGCTAAAAGGGGAGCAGTTGTCTCAGGGCCTTGCCTCTCCGAGGAAAGCTCCCTGGGCAAGCCCCAAGGGCAGGGTGGATGGACGCAGCTGTACCAGACTGCCCAGGTCCTGGTGGACTCTCAGCCAAGCCCTTCCTTTCCCTTTTGGGCCTGGCCCAAGGGGAAAGGACAGGCCAAGTGGCTATGTTCTGGCCTGAAAGTCCCAGCTGTGGGGGAGGGGATGCTCCCTCACCCCCATCAGGAACCTATGCCAGATATTCACCACTCAGGGGCCTCATTCCTAGGAAACAGGTGCTGGCAATGGGCGCAGCTGAGGGAGGAATGTGAGCCTGTGGCAGGGCAGGGTGGGGAGAGGTTTCCTCAGCCTGGACATTCTAGAAAGCAGTGAGGCAGGGAGCTGGGGGCATCTGGAGACTGGGGCAGAGTAGGAGGTCTCACTCACGATGCCTGGTCTAACGTTAGATGCTAAGAACGTAGCGTACCTGTACTGGAGATAGAGAATAATGTGTGTTTCATTGGGGGTCCCTTGTATATGTGTGTTTGTGTGTGTGTGTATGTATGTGTGTATATGTGCATGTGTTTATATGTATTTGTGTGTGCGCATGCATGCAGGCAGGTATCTCTTCTCCAGAGTCAGCCAACCTCCTTGCCTTTTGAGACAGACCCTCTCACTTGGCCTGGAACTGACCACATAGTCCAGGATGGCTGGCCTGTAAGATTCAGGGGATCCCCATGTCTCTGCCTCCCAGCACTGGGGCTACAAGTGCATACCCCTATGTCCAGGCTTTCATTGTGGGTTCTGGGGCAGGAACTCAGGTCTGTATGCTTCCACAGCATATAGCAAGCGCCTGACCAAATGGATCATCTCCCAGCTCTGTTGAGGGTCTTATTCATTGGAGAGCTCTGTGTGTATGTGTGTGTACGCGCGCGCGTGTGCACGTGCATGTGTGTGTGTAGCAACACTTCTGGCCTGTTTGTGTATAGCTGGGATTTTTCATTAGTCATTAGGACTCAGCCAGCCTGGATAACTTGTGCCTATGGCCTTGTGTTGATCCCTCCTGTCCTTTAAATCTGGGGAGGGGTCTCCACATGTGTTCCTCAACACAGATCACTCTAGAAGTGTGTGTGTGTGTGTGTGTGTGTGTGTGTGTGTGTGTGTGTGTGTGGTGTGTATGCACATGCGCGCATGCTTCCCAGCTACAACCAAGAATGAAGCTCTAGGAGGGAATGTTTTCTGCACCTGTGGGTGGCTCAGGAATACCCTTGCTTTTCCTGCCCCCATTCACCTCTAACAAGACCATGTTCCCACGGACAGCCGATACCTTGGCTTTAGCATGGACTCCAAAGGGAGCCCGGTAACACTGCTGCGTGGATGAGCAGTGAGTCTTCAGTATCTTCTGCACCGACTTGACTGGCCCGCTCTGTCCTTGGGGGTGGCAAGGGCCAATCCGTGAGTACATGAGGATAGGAAGGACTGGGGTGGGGGGAGCCTGGGAAGCGTGAGCCGAGTACACAGGACAGTCATCACCATGGTTTACCCCCCAGATAAATCTTTTCTGTTTTCTTTTTTTTTTTTTTTTACATCTCTAGAGTCAGAATGCACCTTATAGATTATATAGCGCCTGCCCAGCCCTTTCCTCTCTCAGGGGCAAGAAAAAGCATAGCATGTCTTATAGTTGATGTGTCCTCAATCAGATGGGCCAGTGATGGCAGCCATGTTGGCAATGATGGTTCCTGTCATATCGCATGTTTTAGTGTGTACTGACTGACATGGGTGACTGACTTCTAGAGTGATCTGTGTTGAGGAACACATGTGGAGACCCCTCCCCAGATTTAATGGACAGGAGGGATCAATGCAAGGCCATGGGCACAAGCTACCCAGGCTGGCTGAGTCCTAATGACTTCTAGAAAAATCCCAGCTATACACAAACAGGCCAGGAATGTTGCTAGGTGGGCTAGTAGACTCCAGTACTAACCCAGACACTCCTCCCTGAAAGCCTCTGTATGAAGAAGTTCACTCACGTGCTTTAACCCTTCATCTAGCAGATGGGGAGACAGAGGCCTGGCTAATTTAGTCAGGGTAGATCAGACTCCTGACTGGCAGAGCTAGGCTAAGTTAGAGACTGGTTATGGGAATGTGGCCTCTTTAAATTGGGTGGGATGGGGGAAGGGCAACAGTCCTGAGCCACCCATGGGTGGAGGACACAGACCCACAGCCTAATGCTTGGGACGGTCCCTGAATCTATTTGCTCCCAGGCTGAGTGACTTTGGGCAAGTTTCTAGAGCTCTCTGCGCCTCCACTTCTTGATTCATATTATAGGGCTAACATATCTCCACACATGGGGAGGGTCTAAGCAGGGAAGTCAGCCAAGGCATTTGGAAGAGTGCCTGGTGGGGTGGCAAAGGCTGCCTATGGGACCTATTCTTAGTGCACTCTAATTCCGGGAGTCCTTGGATGTGAATTACGTAGGAGAAGGCAGGGTTTCTTGAGTTCTGCTCTGGGGCCTTTGTATCTGGGGCTAAGCTTTGGGGTTCTGCTTGGCTGACTGGCTCCAGAACTAGAAGAGCAGAGTATGGAGCCTGTAAAGAGGGCTGGAAACCTCCAAAATCAGGAGCCTAAATAAACCTTTTTGCTTGTTAAGTTGATTAGCTTGGATATTTCGTTACAGCATTGGAAAACTGACTGAGGCACACACTGAGAGCAAACGCTTTCTGGAGAGATAAAGAAGACCACGTTGCACCTTACCGGAGTACAAGGCCACAGGCCTTAGGGCTCAGGTGTTAAGAAGCCGAGCTCTGCAGCAGAAGCAGACACAGCCCATCTAGAGAGAAGGAACTTAGTCACAGCTGTAACATCCCTGGTCCCGTCAAACACTAGATCTCCTCAGAGTTTGTCCCTGTCAGAACTTGTTAGAAACGCAGCGTTCTAGGCCCTACCTCCAACCTGCTGGGTTTGAAACTCTGGGGATGGGGTCCTGAAAAAGCCTTCCAAGGGATCCACCACTCCTGGCCACCCTCACTTCCTAACCAGACAGGTGGCTCCTGAGGCTGCAGAGAGAATGGGCCAGCTTCACCCACTCCATCCTGTCTACTCCAGTCTCCAGGGCCTGGCACTGTATCAAGTCTGAGCTCCTTCCCCTTCCCTGTCCATCAGAGTCTAGGAGGCCCAGCTTGGTCCTGTCCGGACTCAGCCAGTAGAGCTCCCCTCCCCCCCCGCCCTGGGTTCCTCCCCTAAGGAGAGGGAAAGAAGCTGAGCTGGAAGCCTGTTCTCCACACTCAGTGCTGGGCATTCTGAATTTCTGGAGACACAATGCATTCTAACATTGCAGGCGAGGTGGCAGGCCAGGGGTGTGAACAATAGGCTGTGTGTTCCCCAACGCCTTCCTTCAGGCTGTTCTAGAACCAGGGCTACATCGGGAGGCTGAGCCATCAAAAGCAGCACTCTTCAATGGTTGGTTCTGTTTGCCTCTGCTCAGGGCAAGCATCCCCTTCTTCTCTTCCTGGTGTTGTCCATCTCCCTTTACCTGATGGTTTCCAGAACTTTCTAGGTTCTCCATTCAGCACAGTTTAAGGAGAAAGACATTCAATGCTAACCCCCCTCAATGACCCCCCCCTATCCCGTGCCAGGCCTTTGCTTCTTAGGCCAAAGGGGATGGGCAGTGGACAGAGTTCCCTGGCACCTGAAGCCCCAGCCTGCAGCATCCCCCTCTCTCTTCATTACTCCAATCACATCAACTCTGACAGGCACGTATTTATTACTGTCCTGACGACAGCCATTTCTCACCCAGTGATGCGCAGACTGATAATGAGCTTGGAGCAGAGCTAATGAGGAACTCCCCCGGCCCTCCCTGGCAGCCTGGCCTGAGACTGCCCATCTGCCAACCCCCCACCCCCACCCCAGAAGTAGGAACCACACCCAGGCAGGGAGAGAAGACTGAACAGAGAAGTTCTGGGTGATAATGCTGAGCGGAGCTCTGTGCTGCCCACAGAAAGGAGGGAGAACACAGAGGTGCTGGGCAGTAGGCATTAACCCTGGCAGAGTCTTGCTCCTTTCTGGCTTCTAAGACCTTATGCCAGGGCGGCAGGAGACGAGCAATGGTGCTGGCCAGGCTGGCTGCCAGGCAGGAACTGGGAGGCTGAACTGACATCCTGGGGGTCTGGCTCCCAAAGCACAGAATGTCTAGAGAAGTCAGGAGGAGACCAGGATAGGAAGTGAAATCAGCCAGTAAAGTATATGCCTTGCAGGTATGAGCCCTGGGTTCAAGTCCTAGAAACACATATGAAGAAGCTGGGCACAGACTTGTAATCCCAGGGCTGAGGGAGCAGAGACAGGTGGCACCTCGGCTCACTGCAGGCTCCTGCCTCACAAACAAGATCGACAGCTCCTGAGCAGCAACGTCTAAGGCCTCTCTACATGCCTGCACACATATTTGTACATGTACCCAAATGAACATGCAAGCACACACATGTGCACCATGTAAACACGCATACTGATACTTGTGAAGATGCACCCACATGAACATGCATGCAAACACATGTGCATATGTACCTATATGAGCATGTGCACATACATGTGCATCATATAAACATGCATATACATGTATGCAAGCACATGCACACACATGTACCATATGAACATGCATGCACACACATGTGTACCATATATGAATATACATGCATGCAAACATACCTATGTGACTATGCATGAACACACATGTGCACATGCACCCACACAAACATGTATGCACACACATGTGCACGTGCACTCATATGAGCTTGCGTGAACACATATCCACATATACATCAGGAACAGATTGATAGCAGAACCATGTTAGAAGTACTTGGCTAGTGCTGGCTGTCTAGGCAGAGCTCGGTGCTCAGAGCTACCACAGAGAAGAGACTAATGCAGACTGCTTTGCTGGAAGATACTCTTTTCTAGAAGACAAATTCAAACATGCCACAGAGAAGCTGTATCAGAGGCTGTTGTCAGCTGTGCATGTCTTAGGGTGAACATTTTTACTGGATCTCTTCATAAAACCTCAAATTTATGTGAGCAACTTTCACAGACCTGTCATTTGCCCTTCATCTAGACCAATAAGAAAGTTGGCCAGAAAAATATTAACGTTGCCAGCACTGATGTTCTAGAGCTCCCTGTCCCGAGGAGAGTCTGTGAGGAGACTAGAGCTCCCCATCCTGAGGAGAGTCTGTGAGGAGACTAGAGCTCTCCATCCTGAGGAGAGTCTATGAGGCCTCCTCACTTGCTTGGCTCCAAAAGCTTCTGCCACAATGCTTCTGATTGGCTCATTCAGTCTCAATCAACATGAGAAAGGAGGGGCCAGGAGACAAGCTCTCCAGTGGCCTGGGGCACCCCCTCACCCCACAGGTGGTTACCCTGGCCTGCAGCCAGCTGTGTTGACTCAATTGCTTCAGAAGGTTACAGAAAATTTTAAATGAAACTGGTTGAAATAGATACATCGGGTACTTTAGAATTTTCTGGAAGATGTGACCCAAGAAATCATCTAATTTGAGTTTTTCCATCTACCCCCTAGAGGTCCAGGAAACCACGGGAGAAGATACACTATCCAGCTAGTATCATCTGGCTTGAAAACTATTCTCTGCATGTTTAAATGAAATTCAGAATGCTACGGAATAGAATGCAAACTTCTATTTATTAAGAAAATAAATAGAATAAAATACTAGCAGGAAAAGGTTCTGTGGATTCAGGTCATGCAGCCAGACCCCCCTTAGGTATGGTCCACCCTCTTCCACCATAGCAGCCATCTTGGAAAAATCTGGAACTGCTACCAATGTCCCTCCCCCTTCCCAGAGAGGACACTTTAGCCACGAGGGTCAAAAGACCCCACCCAGAGGGACCCAGTGAGAATATTAGTGGAGGCCTCTGGTGTCATCCACTTTCTCTCCTCTCTGGCTTCATGGACTCTTGTGGCTCGCTTCTTAAAGGGTTAAGTATATTAATTTGGAAAAGTAATTGATGTCTAATACCTTCATCCTTGTTGATGAAGCATTATTATCTAGACTCAAGGAGTTTGTAATTAAAGAAATCAGTCTCACACACACATTACAAGATCAGTCAGCATCAACAAGGCCAAAGAGGATGGGGCATCCAGCAAGTGGGCTTACTAAAGAAAACAAGGAGTCCAGCCTGTGGTCATCCTGAGGGGATGGGGTATCCAGTCTGAGGATGTCCTGAGGGGGTGGGATGTCTTATCTGTGGGGCCCCTGATAGGACAGGACTCCCAGTCTTTAGTCATTTAGAGAGGATTGAATATCTAGCTTCTTGAGTCCCCAAGAGGACAGGGCATCTAGTTTGTGAGCATCCAGAGAGGATGGGGTACCAATGCCTGGGTGTCCCAAGAGGACAGAGCATCCAGACAGAAGTCATCCTGAGGAGAGAGAGTACCCTGTCCTCTCACTAGCCTGTAGGCATCCAGAGATGGTGGGAACTCAGCCTGAGGGTACCTCGAGGGGATGGAATGCCTGGCCTGTCGGTATCTTGAGAGTGGAAGTCTTGAGGCCTGTGCTACAGCTGGGTTCAGTGATGGCTTCTCAGGAGACTTTGGGGGAAATAGGATCTGGATTAGTGGGGGAGACTGAAAGTCCAGAGTGAGGAAGAAAGGGATGGGTAGGCCTGCCTGACTGAACATGATTCGAGCGCGTATACAGGAACAGGGAGGGGAGGGGCTGGGTGGTGATTCATGGGATCCCTGAAGGTGATTCAGGACCTATGGAGAACTCCCTGTGGCTGAGCTCATGAAGGACTGAGGAAAGCTTGGGCCTTCCACAGAGGGGGACGCCATCTCAAGATACATGCCTTCCCAGTCTCTGTACCTGAAAAGCTGGGGGATGCCTCACAGGAGACTGTTTTGCAATCCCCTGGACCTGTAGGTCTGAAGCAGTGTGGCAAGTAGTGGCTGTGGGGGCCATCTCGCCTAGATCAAAGGTGGTGCCCTGGGAAGCCGCTGGCCTACATTCCTATCCTCTCTTTCTCTCTCTTATTCTCTCCTTTCTAATTCTTCACCCCAACTCTCTCTTTCTCACCTGCCTTCCTTGTGTGTGTCCGTCCATCCATCTGTCCATCTGTCTGTCCTCCAGTAGTGCTGGGGACCAAACCCAGGGCATTGTATATACCACTATCTCTTTTTCTCAGATCAGGTGATCTTTGCATGTTATTGGATGCTTCTGAATTGGATGCTAACAATATTAATGCTTATATTTTGTTCATCTGTTTGTAACATTTGTTTGTTTACTTGTTTTGGTCACCCTTCATGGGTTGGGCTGAAGAGCCACCCGTATCAACTTGACATTTTATGAAAGGATCTAGTAAAAACACCGACCCTGAAGTTTGCACAGCTGTGAACGGCTGCCTGTGTAGGCTTTCTGGGGGCATGTTTGCCTTTTAGGCTAGAGACAGTGAGTGTCTGAGCCTAATAAAGGGCAGATGCAGAAGTTTTGATGTCACAGGAAGCTTGTGGAAGGCAGAAGAAACAGAAGTCTTTGGGGCCAGGGTACCTGCTTAATCCCAGGCCCAAGGTTTATCTTGTTTCTCTCCCACCAAGATGAAGAAGTGGTAAAGTGTAAAGTGAAGAAGCTTGTATTCCGATCAGTGCTCTAGGAGCTTAGCCTGTCTCATTAGCCCCCGTCACAGCCAACAAAGCAGGGAGGACTGTTATTGCCACTTTACAAAATAAAGAAACCGAGGCACACACAGTCTCTGTGAGTTATCTGAAGTCACCCAGTCACTGAGTGATAAGAAGAAACCCAAAGGCTCGCCCATGATTGTGGTCCCTCAGCACTCTGGGATGCTCTAGCTGGACCTCTGATGCTTCATGCTGGGTTGGTGGCTATAGTTTAAAAAGACATGGGGAAGCTGGCTTAACTGAGCAAGAGCTCATGTTATACAGTGGCATTCCAAGTGTTTGGGCACTGGACCATATCCCTCCCATCACCTGGATTCTAAGTCCCGTATTGATGGCCTCCATGGTCTGCATCTAGTGTTGCACAGAGGGGATCCCAGGGTCCCGGTTCCAACAGCCCCTCAAGTTTCCCCATGTCCACCACAGAAGCTCAGTCCCCTATGTGAGCCACATGCTAGTAATATTTCATTCTCCCTGAATGATCATGGCATCAAAATTTCATGGCCCCTCTGGGCCACTAATCGCTTCCCTAGTTGGCATGAAATTTTAATTGTTTTTCTTCCCTCTGACCTCCCCGATCCCAAGTCCTGTTCCATTTGGGAGATTCCCGTGGGGCTTGGTCACGAGCAAGTCAGTCCTAAAGCCTCAGGAGGCTTGAGGAAGGCTCCTCCAAGAGCTCTGGGATGTCCCAGGCAGGGGATGGAAGGAAGGAGAGAAGAAATCTCAAATTCTACCAAGTTCATGCCTTGTGAGAATTCAACAGGGATGAAGGCCAGAGCCAAGAAGAAAAGAGAAAGGAAATGGCGGGGGGGGGCAAGGGGGGAAAGAAGGGGCATGATGACATTGATGAGGAGGAGGAAGAAGAGGAGGAGGAGAGGAAACCCAAAGTCGCTCTAAGCTTTGCTGCCTCCCTAGATCAGTCTCCCAACAGCACGGCAGGCTGAGCATCTCCCAGACCAATGGTTGAGTTTCACTGAGAAGAAGGTAGAAGATGCCAAGGGGCAGCCTGGGGCAACAGCAAGAAGACACACATTAGGATTACAGAATTCTTGGATCATGCTGAGGGTTTGATGCTCAGCTGGAGCACCTGGGCAGTTAGCTTTGCTGAGTGTGTCTATTTCTCTCCCTTGATATTGGGTGGAGCCAAAGTCAATGCTCTCCCTTGATGTTGGGTGGAGCCAAAGTCAATGCTCTCCCTTGATGTTGGGTGGGGACATAGTCAATGCTGGCCAGTGGTTGTAAGGAGAGGGACTGATGTCTCTGGATGTCGACATGGCTTATCTTGTCTCCTCTCCTCTACGGGATCCTGTGTATCACATACAGGGCATCTAGACACAGGTAGGCATCACCCCAAACTTTTCACCGTGCCTTTCTGCTCCTGTGCCCCACGAGGGTAGAGGGACTCAGAAGGGACCCCAAAGCTCCAAGACTGGGCCTGCTAGAGGCAGCTTCTCCGACAGCCAGAGCCAAGAATGGCTGGGAAAGAAGTACCCGAGTACCCGAGCAGGATTCTCCATCAGTGACAGCACAGAGCCACCAGCAAAGGCAACAAGTGTGGGGGACAGATTCTCACACTGGGGTGCTCTGCTGCTTACCACAGGAAGTCTCCACAGATCCAAGGAGACCACAGGCACTAAGGAGCCACTCATCCATGCCAGACTGGAAGCTAGAGAGGTAGGGAGGGCCAGGTGGCAAGAGGAAGTATGATTCATTCATTCATTCATATGTATTTGTTGAGCCCTTGTGGACCAGGCACTGCTCTTGAGGCAGGGAATTCAGGGACGAATACAAGAGAGAAACTGATACACGAAAGATCAACATTAAACCAACCATCAACTCAGTGCATGGAGACAGTGGTGCCTGCTCTGAGATGCCACAGCATGGGAGTTTTGAGATGGGAAAGGGACATCAGCTGAGTCCTAGGGAACTGGGTGTCAGTAACTACAGGGATGCTAGAGGCAGTTAGAGGTCAGCTTTCAGAGAGCTCTGAGAATGGGAGGCTCTACAGAGGTACAAGGATGGATGAGTGGGGTGATGTGGCAAGGGAGCAGAGGAGGGATTCAGCCCTATTTACAGCCACTTGACCAGATCATTTTATGCCTCTGTGGCTTATCAAGACCATCTACAAAGTTATTTGGATAATGTTACTTCACCGCCAGAAGGAGCTAGATGTCCCCTGTCCTTCTCTTACTTCGGAGACAGGGAGCAGGCTCAGTTAC
The DNA here is from genome assembly GCF_008632895.1 of Mastomys coucha. Taxonomy (NCBI): domain Eukaryota; kingdom Metazoa; phylum Chordata; class Mammalia; order Rodentia; family Muridae; genus Mastomys; species Mastomys coucha. The sequence continues at coordinate 110,410,096 of NW_022196911.1, forward strand.
TCAGTTCAGCATCACTTTTGATGTAAGTGGGGTCTGAAAGGGGCTGACCCAAGTTGGGAACTCCCAGTCGACAGGCAGCTCCTGGCACCAGGAGTGCCAGGCTCCTAGCTCAGCCATGGCCTGGTTCACACTTCCTGAGTGTGCCCAGAGAGGTGCCAATTTCTCTATCCAGTCTGGGGTGGGGTCCTGGGCAGCCCTGACACTCCTTCACCCAGCAAGGCTCCCTGGCTCTGCATCTGCCCAGCATGAGGACATCAGGGACCAGTGAGTGGTATGTAACTAGGGAAGCCTCAACAACTGGCTTGTTTTCCTTTCCGTTACAGGCAGTAGACGGATCTGCTGCTGGCCCATTTGTTGCTATTGGCATCCCAAGGCCCCAAATTACAATGACTAATTCTTACCACTTAGGGAGCTCCCGGGGCCTCTGCAATAATGTGCTGGGGATGGGGAAGCTAAAGTGGATACCCCGCAGCTGCTCAGTAACCCATGTCAATTTCAGCTCCAGCTCCCACTCCCCAAAAGGGGCCAGGAGTCAGGGACTAGGCCAAGCAGGGGACCCACTAAATTCTAGACTAACCAACAACGTACCATCCAATTCTTTCACCAACATGACGCAATGTCTAACAGCCTCATAGTTTACAGTAAGGAGTCCTCCATTGCATGAGGGTATGAAAGCTGGCCACGTGGCCACTAGCCCTAGATTTTCAGGTAGAGGACAGCTTTGGATAACTTCCCAGACATTCTTTGAACCCCTAGGACAGAAAACAAGCCTATTCTCTTTTTCCTTTAGCTCACAGCCCAACTGTGTCCTAGGGAACAAGGTCAAATACGTTCCAATATGCAGTTTAACACACCATCTTAAAGCAGCCGTTGAGGTCCTGCTTAAACACCGGTCTGCTGTAAAGGATTTGGCCTCCTTCCCAGCCTCCCTTCCCTGATGGAATGAGGTTCCTGGCCCCTACTCCTGCCTTCCAGTAGAGGACGTAAGGGAGAGGTGGTCGATAAACATTTGCCAAGCAAGTGCATGAGAAAGTTTCCATAGCAGGTGCAGGCTGCCTGCGGGATTTGGCTTCTGCCATTGGGTCCAGAGTGACCCCCGCCCTACAAAGGGGGAACTTCTGCAGCCAGAGGCAGCAAGAACCAAACTCCATCACTCATCTCACGGTACCAAGAGGTTCCAGACACCCATCCCCCACCCCCGATTGACATCGAGGGGTACCCAGGGTGAGAGATGGACGGGTGGAAGAGAAGCGGATGGGGAAGTGGGACCGTTTCCTACCCCACGCTCACGCTCCTGTGGAGCTTTTGACAGCTGAGCCCCGGGCAAGCATGACACTAGGCCTCCTGGTAATTAGCAAGAGGCCCTGATCAATAAGTTATTTTTTGCTGTCAGTAATTAATAATTACAGCTTAGCCACACCATGTAATTAAACTTTCATCCCATTCCCCTGTGTGCTGTTTGGCTTTTATCGTGACTAGCTCCCAGCACTCGACTTGCTCCCTTTGGGACTCTCCAGGAGCTTCTGGGACTAGAGTTTCTAGGCCTCAGTCAGGGTTTCCCCACTGTCTGGTTCATTCAATCTCAGTGTCCTCTTGTTTTACGCCCCTCACCCCCCGGATGCAATTCTATTGAAAAAAGAACCTCCTAGAATGGCTGCTTTGGCAGCCCCTGGCCTCCTCCCAGTAGCTTGGGCTGGCCTGGATGCCTTCGAGCAATGGCCAACCTCACAGCATATGAAAAATTCCCCAAAGCACTCAGTAATTCAGGCTGCCAGGATCACCAGGGCCTTCCAACCCCAGCTCCTGGGAAATAGTGGAAATCTACATGTGACTAGTTCCTGGGAGCTCAGAGCATTAAGGACCACTCCAGGAAACACCACTATTCAAAGTAGTCAAAGAAGGAAATTTGCAGCGCACTCTCTCTCTTTCTCTCTGTGTGTGTGTGTGTGTACGCGTGTGTGTATGTGTGTATGTATGTGTGTGTGCGTGTATGTGTTTGTGTGTATGTGTGTGTGTGTGTATGTGCATGTGTGTGCTTGTGTGTGTGTGTTTGTGTGTGTGTGCATGTGTGTGTTTGTGTGTATGTGTGTGTGTTTGTGTGTGTCTGTGTGTGTCTGTGTGTGTGCGTGTGTGTGCATGTGTGTGTGAAGGACCTGCAGAGCCTCTCCCTGGAATCCCTGAAAGCCATGCCAAATCTGCAAAGAGGGAGCTATTGTTCCCAAGGTGCAGATGGGGAAACTGAGGCATCCATTGGCTAAGAGTCTTGCGGAAATATCTCCACGGCTGTCTTTGCAGAGCATGAGAGCCCCTTCCTTTCTTCCTAGTTTGGAGGGAATGCTTTTTCAATGTGGTTACTGCATTTTGTCTGGAAAACGAGCTGGAATCAGGTAAGATTGGTTTGGGAGAAATGACCAAATGATAGTTTTCAGTACAACCAGGTAACGTAGCTTAGTGCAGCACCTGGGAAAAGAACTAGGCAAAAGTCTCCATACTACCCCACAGGAGTAACCACAGGGCACTGGCTTCAAAGGAGAAGCAGCTGATGGGCGTCTCTGTGTGTGCCATGTCTGCAGGACAGACCCTATAGGGTCAGAGAGATGCTGGAGGTTTTAATTACCCTCAAAGAAGTAATGGCAGGAGCTTAGAGGCAGAAAAACTAGCCCCAAAGTAGATAAAAAAATGACCCTGTGCCCTAACCCGCCCCCTTGGATAGCAGCCCAGCATTGCCCCCAAGGTGGAGTCCAGGAATTTTCTTCCCACAATTCTCTGCAGGGCAACAAATGGAAGGAGGGGGGGGGGCAGTGCTGGCAAGCAAACATTCGAAGAGCCAGAGACCATAATCAAAGCAGAAGAGGTTTGGGCAGCCCTGCATTGAGAGAAAACAGCTACCAGAGTATGTGGGAGTGTGTGTGTG
>NW_022196911.1:110413129-110469111 GCF_008632895.1 Mastomys coucha
GGGAGGGAGAGGTCAGAAAAGTGCTTCTCTGATCCTGTCAGGAGAATGGAGCTCCTCTTGGGAGTGGCATGGGAACGGGAAGCCATAACTTCAGTAAGACACTGGCATCTTGGCCTCCGGAGGATGGGCAGCTGTGGAGGTGGCTGGGACATGACCACACTGAAAGGAGCTCTGGAGACTCCACAATGGCCTGGTCCTGGATGGGAAACCAATTGGTGAGCTCCCTGCCCCTTCAAGTCAAGTTACACAGTCCTGTTGGAGTCCACACTCAAGTGGAGCTAGAGAGGTCCACACAAGCTGCCCCTCAGAAACTCCTCCCTCCACGGTCATCTCAGAACAAGCTGGCCAGGTACCCAGAGTGGCAGACGGCTCATTCCAACTCTGTCAGGACCACTGCCCTGGGTACCCACAGGGTGAGAACCCTAGATGAGAGGCTACAGAGGCACCAGTTAGAGAGGGGCTCAGAACTCACTAGATCTCTGTCTGGACCCCACACATCAGAGTGTTCTTGGGCAAGCCAGTTCATTGCACAGAGCCTCAGTTTCCCCATCAGTTAAATGGCTACTAGAATCGATGACCTCTGAGGTCCCTGCCTACTGGAAGATTTTACGATCACTATAAAAATAATAACTTTTACTGCCTTACATTTATGGCGCTCATTAGAAATTTTCGAAGTGCTTTTACCTAAATTGCCTTGTAAAAAGTCCTCTCCTCAGCCCTGTGAGCGACAACTGATCATTTTCATCTCTCATCTTGGCTCTGAGGAGTGCCTGACTTGGGACACAGTTGGGACCCTTCTTTTCCGAGGCTCCTGGTCCCAGAAGTGGAGAAAGGTTCTGTAGGGAGATTGCAGCGCCATCCCAGTCCCTTCCCAAGTCCAGCAGCCCCTGGCTCTTGGGTAGGTCTGGCTTCTCCGTGAGCCTGAGAAGCCAGGAAATCTAAAGCTGAACCGGTGAGTCTGGGGATTCAATCTAGACTACTTCTCCCTTTGCCCCCAGCAGGCGCCGCTCGGCCACCACGGCCACCACCATCTGGATCCTCGAACCCCAAACAGCAAGAAAGCTCGGGTGCAGCCGCCCTAGCCTACCACGACCATCCAGGGGACCCCAGAGACTTGCGGGCATCCGCTGCAGAAGGCGGGGAGGGACAACCCCATCACACCTCCTTTCAACACACCCACTGAACACCCACCAGTCCTTCATCACTAGGCTGCCTGCTCTGGGCAGCTACAGATCAAAGCAGCAGTGTCCAGACATCCAGCTAGCAGTGGAAGCTGGAGGCTGGGGCTGCCCGCTGGGTGTGTCGGGGGTGGGGGTGGGAGGTTGGGTCTGCTGCCGTCCTCCAGGACCTGGGCTCCAGTACCGTGCCGCCAAACCGCCCAAGCTCCCGCGGCCGGCCAGGCAGCCAGGCGCGGGCTCCCATACATGGCCAAGCAGAGTAGCTGCTCTTGAGGGGAAATCAAGAGGGCACCCTGAACCCCAACGACGGCTTCTTCCCAGCTTCTGCCCACCCCATCTTCTCGCTCCGGGATCACCCAGTGCCTGCTTGGCATGGTTTTGCCCTTCCTTTCGGACGTCAAGCAGGACCAAGAGCTTAGGGAGTTCAATGAAGCCAAGACAAGGAATGACGCGCCCCTCCTACCCCGACCAGAGGGTATCCACAAAGGCCCATCTACTGCACCTCGGCTTTTTCTCCTCCTCCCCCAGCAACCTCACCTTCTCGGTCCAGAAAGGCCAGAAGTATAGAGGGACACTGCCCCACCCCAAAGAGAGCCCCCAAAAGTCGAAGAAGCGGAGAGCATTGAGTCGTACAAGAGATGGTCCAGTTTGGGCCAAACGCGGTGTCTTAAGGGGGCACCTCTCTTCTGCCCACCCGAACCCCTTCTCCAGTTCCACGTGGAGAAAGTCGCCCATACCGTACCTTGGGCCCCGGCCGAGTGGATCCAATGCAGGGCCAGTAGTGTCCAGATCGGCAGCCTCCACATGCTGGTCATCCTGACCGAGGGGTCCTCTAAAGTGCCCCCTCTTTGCGAGTTGCTTTTTAATCCTGTGGGGTCCCGAGAGACTGTGTGGCCAAGTCCTGGACGCTATGCCTGGAGGGGCTGGAGGGGCCGCACCGGCGACCCCAAATGCTTTCACCTCTTTCTGCGCTGGCTATTCCGTAAAGCGAGGGGAGAGCAGAAAGAGGCCAAGCCTCCTCTCAAACTCGGGGTGCCTGTATCCCTTAGCACCCCGACTCAGACTACTTCTCGCAGGCAGGGCGACCCCTGCGATCCGGCCTGGTCGCTGGATGAGCTCCCGAATGAGAGGACAACTTCAGGAAACTTCCTCCTGGTGGCCACGTTGCCCGCCTCCCGCCCCTCCCCGCCCCCTGGTTGGGTTCTCCGGGGCCGACGTAGTCACCGTAGTCACCGCGGTTCCAGGCGCCCGGCCCCTGGGACTGGATGCGAGCGGAGCAGAGTGGCAGGCGCGGGCGCCCGGTGTCTTTTAGAAGGGGCGCAGGGCTCGGGGGGCGCGGTTAGCATAACGGTCCGATTCTCTCTGGAGCCGAAGTTTTCTTCTCTTCTAACTTTGCAGAAGGCATCTAGCGGGGCCGAATCACCCTTCTCAGCTCCACGGTCCTCGCGCCCAATTCAGTGATTTCGGGGTTACCTCCCCTGGGCTTCGGTGCAGGGCTCGCCCTAGGTTCTGAGCACCTCCGGCTAGCAAACTTTGCGGGTCCCACGGCCCGGCGCGCAGCCCCGTGCGCCCATGTCTGCGCCAGCTGCGGGCAGGGATGGATGCCCGGTTCGGGTACCCTGCTGGGCGGCCCGGGTTCCAGCCAGCGGCCGGGCGCCGAGCCTCTTGCGGGCGATCCGGAGGAGGAGACCGGCGGGTCCTGCTCTCCGCCGCACCCGGGATGGAGCTCGGCGCGAGCAGCACCGGGAAAGCCCGGCCGGCAGCCCTGGGATTCGGGGTTTCGGCGCCGCCTCGGCCGCCCGGCGTTTTCGCCCAGCGCGGGGACTCGAGTCTCCGCGGCCGCTCCCGCTTCTCGGTCGCGCCTGCCGCTCGCCCACCTCGGCAGCCGCTGCCTCGAGGAGCCTGGAGCCCTAGGCTGCCCGGGCTCAGCGTCCTCAGAGCCGCTCTGCTGCCGAGCCTGAGAGTCTGCCTGCGCCGAGCCGGAGCTGCGGGGGCAGCGGGAGCCGGGGACGAGCGCGGCGGAGGCGGAGACGCGGAGAGGGGGGCCGAGCGCTACCCCGTGGCCGCGACTGGAGCGCAGCCTGCGCGCAGGGAGGGGGCGGCGGCGGCCCCGAGCCAGGCCCGGGAGCGAGCCCCGCAGAAACCCAATCCGTGAGCGCGGCCGCGGGTGCCTAGCGTCTCCGGGACCCACCGGAGGGCAGTAGTGCGGGCCGCGAGCGAGCCTCTTTCTCTGGCCTTGTCTTGTAGCCCTCCCTCCCTTTCTCCCTCGAAGGCCTCATCCAAGTCTCCCATAGGCAGGAGACCCCAGCACCCCTCCGGATTCGACGGGGCAGGGCAGTTTGGGAAGGGGGTGTGTATGTGTGTATGTGTGTGGGGGTCGGTCAGCCGGTTGATTTCAGTTTTTCCTTCCCAGGTCAGACTCTTTAAAAGTCTGGAAACGCTCAGGGCGGAGAGCAAGATAAAGGGGAAGCCTGGGACTTGCAGAAGGCTGAGAAAGTGAAGTTGGTGCCAAACTCGTGCGTTCTTTGTTTCTTCTTCTGAGCTCCCCCTTTAAAGACACACTGGCAGCGGAGACACTACGGAGAGAGCCAGAGGGGTCCTCCCTCGTGGCCCAGGGAAGGGAGCAGAATGTACCTTCTGGTGTGGGAAGGCCAGGAGCTGTAAGACCCCTTTAACCGTTGCACTCACAGGCAACAGGCACCTCTACCTCCGTGGGCTCTTTTCTCTATTAAAAATATTAAAAGTAATATTTTGCGGCTGTGTTGGCATAAAAACAAATATATTACTACATATTAAAACATTTTCTTTCATTTAAAAGTTCATTTAATTTTTCCCCTGATTTTAAAAGAAATTAAAACAGTTCCGTGGGTTTCCTAAAAGCCTGTGTAGTCCCTGGCACTGAGCCTGCTGGGAGAAGTCAGCCCTGCGAGCTTGGTATTTCGGCTGGAAATGGAAGGACCGAGGCCCTCCACCTTTGCCAGTTGTTCTCTCCATGCCTCCTGGGCCCAGGTCTTCGGAGACACACCCCTGTTGTCTTCCTGTTCTGGTCTTTGCCCTTCAGTCATCTCACTGACTCTGAGGGCTCTGCCGTCATCCTCTGCAGTCCCAGACTCCTCTTCTCATTGCTGTGGAATGGACACAGGCACTGAACACCTCTCATAGCTCTTCCGTTCTCCCCTCACCTGACTTGGAAGGACAGCTGTGAGCATTTAGTGGAAAATAGATGAAAAACTAGCCTGCCTGCGGCTTTACGTTCGTCCACTTCAAACCTTGCATTTTCCTTTCTCCCTGGCCCAGTCCAGGCCCAGTGCTTGTTGTCCGTCTGAGTTGTTTTTTTTTTTGTTTTTTTTTTGTTTTTTTTTTTGACTAAACAGTGGCTTTGGGGACACGCAGCCTGGATCTCTTCCCCTTAGGTGGCCACGCCCCTCCCGTCGCCGAGAAGCCCAGATTCCGCCTCCCTACCCCCACCTCCCAGACTGAACTACATGCTTGAGAGCTCAGGCCCTGCCCAGCCCATCAGGAACAGCTGTTCTTTAGGGTGTTGTTGCACGGCTTGCTCACAGAGGGGGCCTGAGAGTCACTTTTGCAGCAATTGCTTCTTAGCCAGCAATCGGAGCAGAGACAGTCTGTGCCCTTGGGCTGAAGTTCGTGTAGGTACCAACGTCTGAAACCTTGGTGGATTTCTCCATTTGGGTCCAGTGCCCAGATTTGTAACTTAAAGAGTCTGAGCTAGCTGCTGCTCAGGCTCCAGAGAGCATTTGTGCTCATCCTAAGAGCAGACCTTTTGCACAGACAGGTGTGTCTTTACCAATGGAGATGCTTTATCTCCCTTTATCCCCAGGATAGGAGGAGGAGAGGGAGGGTGCTCTCGTGTCTTTGTTGGCAGTCTTCCATGTCCGCGTGGTTAAGGGGAGGCCCAGTTCCCGAAGCTCTCAGCCAGTCTGCCTCCATTCATCTGGAAAGGAGAGAGAGCATTTGGGAGGCCTCAGCCTATGCAACCCCAGAAAGGTAGTTTTCTTCTTATCCCTCTGAGAGGAACTTGTTTCTGGAAAAGTCACTTGCAGACACCATTCCCTCGGTTCTGGTGCCCCTAGGGTAGTTAGAAGGTTTCAGGGGGGCTAGGGAGCTAGCTAGCTCAGTGGGTAAACATTGGAGCTCCCAAGTTTTATCCCCTCTCCCAGAACCTGCCTCCAGAAAGCTAGACGGGTGGTGCTCATGTGAAATCCCTGTGCTAGGGGGACAAGACAGGTGAAATCCTGGTGGTGTCTGACCTGCCAGTCTAACCAACTTGGTCAATGAGAGAGCTTATCTTATTATAAAGCAGGTTAACAGCACCCGAGGATAGGCAACTGAGGTTTTCCTGTGGCCTTGGCTCAAATGGACACACATGTGCACCTTCACATTCGAACACACACACACACACACACACACACACACACACACACACACTCGGATACAGAAGGTGAAGCTACTGTGGGTACCCCATCAGGAAGGTCTGGGTGCCTTTTCCAGGCTCTGCACCTCACAACACTCCCATTGCCCCCCCACCCTTTCACTTGGATTCACGGATACAGGACACAGCTCTCCTGCAGTGCTTTGTGGACAGGCTGGGTCTAACTCCCTTATTTCGATCCCATCTTCCTCCACCATCAGGATTAGTCCTTGGGCAAGACTTCTCTCCCTGTGTTTGCCTCTGAACTTAGACCAAGGCAGACAGCAGCAGCAGAATTCATTTCAAAAGAGAAGGAAGTCCTGGCTACTCCAGAATGCCTCCCCCGCCCTTTCTAAGCAGGTAAGTGGTTAAAACGATACCTCTCCTAAAAAAAAAGTCCATGGTACACAAGGCCTACCTCTCCACCATACATGGTTAGCACGAGGGGATTATTTGCCGGGGAAACTTCATCGCAGAGGGGACACATCACTACTGTGCCCAGGAGGAGACAATGGCTATTTGCCATCACAGAAGGTCACCCCCTTCTTTACTCCCAGCCGCAGACACGGAGCCCAGGCTCTGTTCCCTTCCACATAAACAGAGCTCAGGATAGGTCAGGCAGAGTCAGCTTTTTGATGTGGTTACCGTGTAAAAAGAAAAAATTTTTTTTTCTGTTTCAGTCTCTAGTGTAACAGGAGCTAGAACAGAGTGTTCAATTACAGGACCAGACTGTGTGTTCCACAAGCACTGGGTGGCATCAGGGACCAGTGGGGACACCCTGGAGGCAGACAGACGCTTCCACTCCCAGCTTACAGTCACCGAGTCCTTCATAGTCAGCGGCTACCGCTCAGGCAGCAGAGCTCCACCCACAACTGTGAAGCCCACTCCCACGGCTGCAGAGCTCCACCCACTGCTGTGAAGCCACCCACACCCACAGCTGGTTAGCTGAAGTTGAGAAGGCAGAAACAGTGAGCCAAAGAACCAGACATCACACCAGTCAGAAAGGAAATGGGGAAGCGGAGAGGAGGCAAGGCTGAGGGGGCCTTCAAGCTATGGATTTTCAGAGCAAAACCCCAGACATTGATTATGCTTCCCAGCACCACGGCTTCAGCATCTCCTTCCTGGATTATAGTTCTCTCTCCGTCGGGGCTCAGGGTGCTGTAGATAGGGCTAGGCAGACCCTCCCCCGCCAGCCCCAACGAGAGCAGGGACCTTCAGAAAGCATCATTATCTTACCCAAAGGGGCAGAGAAAACAAGTTGCCTTGAAATACAGGTATATTAGTGAAGTTTCTCATCACGGTGACAAAACACCTGCCAGAAGCAACTTAGGGAAGGAGAGACTTATTTTAGCTCATAGTGTCAGTGAGAACAATCCATCACGGCAGAGATGAGACGGGCTGAGAGGACTTCCTAGGTGGCCGTGGGAGCTTCTGTGAGTCTTGTTCACATCTTGGGTAGATCAGGAAGGAGAGGGGGAGGGAGGGGGAAAAGGGAGGAGCTAGCGCTCCCGGGGATATCACCTTCCAGCCCACCCCTACCCTCATCGCCGCCCCTACTTAACCCTAGCCACACAACAGTTCCAAAAGTTTCACAACCTCTCAGAACAGCGCCACCAGCTGGAGAGCAAAGCATTGCATGGCAGGGGGTAGACATTTCCCACCCAAACCGGAAGACAAAGCTTCCAGTGGCTCGCTCTTCTTAGTAATAGTCTCTTCCATGTTGGTCTGTAGGACAATAGAAAAAGGAAAGTGGAGTAGATGTGGTTTGTTAATCCCTTATAAAAAGAGGAAGATTCTGGGTCTTGGTGAGCTTGGCAGCCATGATGAACTCAACAGACAGGGTTACTCTAGCAGCAGAGACTTGCTTCTCACAGGGTCCGGGAAGTCCCAGATCAAGGTCCTGACTGATTTGGTCTCTAGTGAGATTCTTCTTGGCTTGGACAAGCTGTGGTCTCTTTCTTTTCTGAGACAGGATTTTGCTGTGTAGCCCAAGTTTACTTCAGATTTGCCAACCTCCTGCCTCAGTTTCTATATGCTGGGAGTCCAGGCTTGAGCGATCACACCCCGTTCTTCCTCTTCTTATAAATAGACTAATCCCGAGGATCAGACGGGGATGTAGCTTTGTTGGCAGAGTGCTTGGCTAGCAAGCATGAAGTCCTGAGTTCAGTCCCCAGCACCATATAAACCGGGCATGGTGGTATACATTCGTATTCCCCACTCAAGAAGGGTGAAGGTAGGAGAATGAGAACTTCAGGATCATCTTTGGGTGCAGAGCAAGCTTGGGATTAGTCTAGTATACAAGAGACCCTGTTTCCACAGAAATGAAGGAAGAAACAGAGAGAAAAGGAAGGAAGGAGGGAGGGAGGGAAAGGGGAGAAAAGGGAGGGTATGGAGAGATCGAGAAAGGGAGAGAAGTTGATCCACCATAAGGGTCCTGCTCCCACAACTGGCAACATCCACCTATTCTCTACAAAGAGGGCCTGAGACGTGGAGAGACTGAAAGGATTCTTCCAGCACAGACACCAGTGGGGAAATACTCACAGCTATGTTGGTTGGGAGCCAGATGCAAGCCAGAGAAAATAGAGGTTAAGAGACCACAGGAGACAGTATTTTAAAACAATAAAACTGCTAAACGTAGGCTAGTCTGGGACAGAAAGAGAGTGGGTGAGAAAAGATAGCCATCTTTTGTAACTAGGACTATTCCTGCAATGCCAGGGTTCTCAGGTCCCAGATGAGCTCCCAGCAGGATGCTGAATAGCACTGGACAGGAGAGGGCGCTCTAAATGTGAGTCGAAGGGGCCTAGGAAGGAGGAAGCCGGCTGAGAGAGAACACTTGCTTTGCGATTGCAGGAATCATTTTCTTTGACAACGTCTTTAATGTGTCTGCCATAAAGTGCAGGAGCATGTAACCACAGAGAAACCTGCCTCTGGGGGGCTGGGTCATTGATCTTTGAATTGGATGAAGATTTAGAATCATTTAGGACCATTCAGACTCAGAGTGATAAACTTTGACTCAAGCGAGGTTTCATTAATCTGTTTAGAACAAGAAAGACCACCGGATCTGCCCTTCGGGGCCACCAGAGCCAAGTTCTTACACCTCAAAGGGCGAGCGTTTTCTGATCAACGTTCCAAGCACAGAGCTGACCTGCTTGCCCCCCTTCTGCTCTGCTACATGCAGGCCTGCCCCTGGACTTTGCTCTTGTTGATCCCCGTGCTTGCACCTTTCTCCTTCCAAATGGCCAGGGGGCTCACTGCTTTGCTTTTTACAAGCAACGTCTTTTAAGTGGTACCTGACCAGTGAGGCCTGGCTGCCAATCACTCTGAAAGAGCAACGCAACTCTAAAAGAGATAGTCAAAGCACTCATAACGAGAAAAGCAATAGTCACCTGACCTCCGTATCCCCCGATGGCAGAATGCCCCCACTCTGGTTAAAAACAGTCTCTTCACATCAGTTAATCAAGGCCATCTCTCATGGGCAGGCGCATATGTCATCTTCCAGGTGATCCTAAATGCTATCAATTGACAGCCATCCCTGGCACCTCCCGTCTTGTTTTCAGAGGGTCTATCTGGAACCTTACAGGTTAGGTGAGGCTGGCTGGCAAGTGTGTCCCAGAGACTTGACCAGCTCCACCTCCCCAGTGGTGGGATTACAAGCATGTGCTACATGCCCAGCTTTTTATGTATGTGCTGGGGATGGTTCCATGTCCCCAAGCTTGCCCAGGAAGCACTTGACCAACGGAGTCATCTCTGAACCTCATTTTAGCATTTTTACCACCAACTGATATCCTGGGCTACAATCTATCCCTCTGGCTTACCTAGTTAGTTACTGCCCACTTTCCCTCACTGGACTGCAAGCCCCTCGAAGGCAATGATTTCCCCCATGGAGCTCTGTGCCGGGTACACTCTCCGAGAAATTAAAACAACGGGAGAAAACATGCATCCTGCGTGGACAGCCTCTCTATTCCATTACTGTGTCTTTGCTTATCGTGACCTTGCAAATTAAGCTATTTACACCTCAAATGTGTGTTTTCCGATATTTGGATTCATGGCAAACACTCACTAATCTCTAAAAATTAACCCAATGTTTGATGAATATCTGAAGTACATACAGCCACAAGAACTAATTTCATTTCTAAGAGGCGAGGTTTTGCAAACTAAAGACCCTGAAGGGTACAAGTGTTGAGGGCTCCAAGTCACTTCTTACCAGCCACGCATAAGATAGACAGTCAGTCGCCTTTGGCTCTGAATGAGGCGGGCATGCTTGCTTTCTCTCCGAAATAGACTCTTCTCTTTGTAAAACTTTACAGAATTTGTAAAAGTCAGTGCACATAAAATACGATTCCACTTATGTTCCAGGACCAGCATGAGCCAGGATTTGAGATAATGGAAGCTTTCTGTTTTAAAGGTAAGATACAAGACAGGCAATGGGCTTGGACGCAGTGTCAGAGGGTGATCTAAGTGTTCATTTCTTCGTGTATGGAAGGAGACTGATAAAAAGCAGCTGTGCTGTAAGGTTAGGAAGATCGAACAAGATAATAAAAGGTCTGACATCGAATAAGCCCTCAATAACATTAGCCATTTTTATTAAAGTTCATTTCTTGGTGGTTACTTAACATTTTCAAATGATCTGGTGGTTCTCAAGATAATGAAAGTAGACATCTCTGTAGAGCAGGAGCTGGTGAATTACAGCCATGACCTGGATCTGGCCCTCTCTGTGCATTTATAAATAAAGTTTTATTGAAACTTACCACTCATATTCATTTCCGTATTGTCTGCCATTACTTTAACCCTTTTGTGTGGGGCTGGGCTTCATCCTCCTCAAAGATACTTCCTCCTGTCCTCAGAGTTCTCTGTTCTGATTTCCTGTGGGTTCCCAGAAGCCAGGTGCTGGGGAGTGGGGGTTACCTAGTTGCGACAGAGGCTTTTTGCCCTGCAAATACATTCAACTATTAAATTTCTGGTCTTTTACAAATGTTTGCTAATTCTTGCCCTAGAAACAAAGGGCAACAGATCATCAATGCATCCTTCTGGCTTGTTGATTGGGTAAGTGTACACCTGTCCAGGTGTACTTTTCCCCAGTGTACACCTGTCCAAAGTGTGCTGCCCCCCTGTGCACACCTGTCCAGGTATGCTGTCCCCATTGTCTTGCAGACACAAGTCTCTGCCAATCCTCCCTTGCTTGTCTCAGGACATGTGATGATGCCAGCTCACTGCTGTTGCCCTAACTTCCCCAAACTTGACTTTGATCTGGGAAAAAAATAATCATACTTATCAATAATCTATGAAATATAGAAGTAGGGTAGAAATGATGTTGTCTGTCTCAGGGTATAGACTCAGCCTGGCTTGTAGGAACACCTTCTATACTCCAGATCCATTGACCTCAGATTCACACTTGGTAGTCTAACAAAGGCCTCCTTAAACTTTTTTGGCTCGTAACCACTGTTTACTTGAAAGCCTTTCATGCTACTCTAAGTATACAGGTGTATAAAACAGATAAACAAGTTAAAACTTTACTGGTAGTAAGTTACAAAAGGAATTTTTTAAAGCAATTATTTGCATGCTAGTGAAATAGGTGCAGCTATTTATTTTATATAAAGAATGAAATCTTAGTTGAATATTTGGTACTGCAGAATGTACAGCATCTTCAGTATTTTTTCAGGGTTGATCAATATTTTGATTTTTATAGTCATCAATGTGGAGAACACAGCTTTACATAGATACGTAATACAAAACTTCAGAAGTGTGTTTTAGGGCCATTTTGGAAGTTGTTGGAAATTCTGTCCTAATCTCAAGCCAAGATTCACTTAAAAATCTTTTTAAAAATGAAACTCAAGTCAGCAACCCAAACAGTAATTTTTTAAAACCGAAACATTCTAACAGGATACCGTCCAAAGATATACTAATGTGATACATACCGGAGTGACAGTAGCAAAATATTAAAAGCCCTTGTTTTCTGTAATTAAACTGTTCTGTTTCTATTATACCAGAAAATTCTGTGTGCAGTAAAAATCACCACAATTCCTGGCATACAACAATTCTAGACCTGGGTCATGTCACTACAGGCAGTGTTAGTTGGCATTACATGGAGAGACAACATGGCAAAAGCACACATGTTGTGTGTTCAGAACCAAGACTGCAATGAAGTTGTTTGAAGCTACATAGGTGAGCACATTGGGTTTGAATCAATTTTATTGGTTGCATGATCAAAAACCATTTTTCCCTTTGATATATTTTTATTTGTGTGTGATTTGTCCCCGTATCTAGGTTACTGTGAATCACATCTTCCCCCATGTTACTCAGCTTTTGACTTCTAGAGAAAGACCTGGCAATATACACTACATCAGATTACCATTATGCCGACAGACTCATTGAAGGATGATGTAAGAAACCACCTGGGCCTACGGAATTTCTAAGATGCTAAATAAAAAAGAATAGTGGTTTGCTGGAGGTGGCAAAGCACTGGCTATGACCTCAGCATTCAGAGAGAGAGAAAGAGAGAGAAAGAGAGAGAGAGAGAGAGAGGAGAGAGAGGGAGAGAGAGAGAGAGAGAGAGAGAGAGAGAGAGAGAGAGAGAGAGAGAGAGAGAGAGAGATGGGTCATGAGTTTGAATCCAAACTGGGGTACATAGCAAGACTCTGTCTCAAAGCAAATAAAATTTTTGCTTTATATTAAGGCATCCTCCCATGGGAGTGAGTGACAATAGTTTGGCTGGGTATAAAAAGCTTCATACCTCTTGATAGAAAGATAGTTTGGCTGGGTATAAAAAGCTTCATACCTCTTGATAGAAAGATAGTTTGGCTGGGTATATACAACCCGGTTTCAAGAAGCCTGTTGATACCAGAGGTCCTGAATTTATTATGAGACCAACATCATGTTAACTTATAACTTTACAGAAGTTCTAGTTGTCATCTCTAGGGAGAACTTCACATCTCCCTATTCTGAAGTATCACCAGGTTGCGTTTCTGTATTGGCCTTTCCTCCTGACTCATCCTGCCTGTAAGCCCCTCCATACTGGGGCTGTGGGCTCCATTCTCCTCCAGAGTGCTATCTCCTCTCCCCTGTGTTGTCTGTTTACATCTTCTGGGGGCTCTCAGTAGCCAGATGTTATAGTCAAATGTAGCACTGGACCTCCCCAGACTTTCTGAATCTGGGCGTAGAGTTTAAGAGAATCCCCCAGTAAAACAGGACTATGGTTCATGCTCACCTCATATGTGCTCAAAGTAATTAAGGCTACCCTTCTCTCATCACCACATCTGTCCCTGAATCCCTCCTCACACCTCTCTGGAGCTTGCTCTTCTCTGAGGTAAGGAGGCTTCTTATTCCCAGGAGACCTGTCTCTTCTGTGTGGTGGGTCCTCTCAGGTACATGCAGTCTCTCAGTCTTTACTGACTCTTTTCATAGCATCTTTAAATAGAAGCAGCCATTTCCCGACTTGAAAAGGCTTCACTTGACCCTTTGCCTCTCCCAGCTCTCATGCTATTTCTCAACTCCCTCTTCCTGCCAGATTTCTTAAATTCATGCAAAAGCAGGCTCTGCCTCTGTCTCTCTGTTGAAACTTCTGGAAATGTGGCATCTGACTCACCACCCTAAAATAATAAGTAAACAAAACTTTCCTGGAATGTTTTCTCTGTTTTCATGTTTAGATACCTCAGCAGTATTGCTTGTGGCTGACCACCACTATGACTTACCAGAAAGTTCTTTTCTCTTCTTCACTGTGGTGTTGTCTTATCCCACTGGGGGAGGAGTGGGGATGCCCTCATCTGTGTGCTTTCCCTCTCCCACCCTGCCCTAGATGCTCAGTTCACATCTGTACCTCAGAGGTACATTTCCAGACTGTTGGATTATCATCATAGGATACACTTGGCCCCTGCTCCTCCTCTGCATGAGGTTCACACACACACACACACACACACACACACACACACACACACACACATACACACACACACGCATGCACAAATGCATGGATGCATGTACACACATACACACCCACATACACATGCTCACATGCACGTGCACATACAGTTGCAGGCTTGCACACATGCTTGCACACACATAGAGGCCAAGATTATCACAATATGTACCTCATCCTCCTGGCTAGATTTAAAGTAACCAAGGGAAGGACAATGTTTTGGGCCACTGCAAGTGATAGCTGTGGTTCTTTTCTGCTGCCTAGAGACAGCCTGATAGGATCATACCATCCTAGAAAGAAATCTCTTTATTATTATTGTTGTTATTATTATCATTATTTTCAGAAAGGCACTAGCCAGCTAGCAAAGTTGTGTGCCTAGGGACTATATCTGCCCAGAAGGTACATTCTTCTGATCTACCCAAAGGCTTTGACTGAACGAGTTTGCGGCCCACTCCCCCACCATCAGTTTCACCTCTGGGCTTATCCCAGGTTGGGGCCATTGCTAAGAGCCATTGCTTTCATGCCTGAAAAAGTCACCATTCATCTCTCATATAAGTGAAAGGATTCTAGGGATGATACTCAGGGTTGGGGTGGATTCACTCCTCATACAGGACAGATGCCCTGGCTGTACACAGATAGCTTGCAGTCTTTCTGGAAAGGTGAGTGTCTCCTTTGCTTCTCTGGCCTGCAGCCAGGGCCCTATCCATCCAGGGAACGCTCCAAGCATTCAGAGGAAAAAGAAGATGGGAGAATGGGGGAGGCCAAGGGAGAAGAAAGTTGTGGCCCCTCCAGTAAGCTTATAGGAATGATAAATATTCCCCAAAGCCAGTTTTCATCACCCCCCTTTCTGCCCACCTGCTGCTGCTTCTCCAGGACTCCCATCTCAATGCATAGTACTAACTACACGGTACATAGTACTCAGTAATCAGTACACAGTACTCAGTAATCAGTACATAGTACACAGTACTTGGTACACAGTACCCAGGAATGTAGAGACTCATAAACATCTGAAAACCTGAGCATTAAGCGACTCAGATAGCTTGTTTGTAGATGGAACATCTATGCCAGTCTACCAATTCCCACTCACCAAGGCTCAGGGAACATCAAGGAGGAGGAGCTAGAAAGATTGTGAGGTCCAGAGGATAGGGAAGGGAGCTGTGAGATGCTGTCTTCTGAATAGGTCATGGCTGTTGCACGCACGCACTCACTGGAGCTGTGGTTACCTGTACAAGAACAAGCCTGGGGCTGGAGAGGTGGCACATGTGCTTAAGAGTGTTCAGTGCTCTTCCAGAAAAGCCAACTCAGTTCCCAGCACCCATAGGAGTCAGGTGGCTCAAAAGTGCCTGGAACTCTAGCTCCAAGGGAACCAAAGCCCTTGCCTGCCCTCTTCAGTCACCTGTGTCACTTGGTATGCATTTATACATTCAGGTATTCTCACATACAAAATAATTTAAGGAAGGAAGAAAGGAAGGGAGGAAGGAAGGAAAGAGAGAAAGGGCAGGGGTGCTGTTGGGGCCTACCCCTAACTGAGGAGCCACTGGCCATTGATGGTTACTGGGGGAAGGACAATTCTCTTTTCTTTGTGGAGGATGACCATGACCAGTGGTGACCTCCCCATCCATGTGTAGGCAGGCTTAGTAGGCTCAAAAGCAAACAACAGCAATAATAAATAAAATATTAGAAAAGATATGAAGTTAGGGGATTAGAGTTTCAGGGGGCAGATTTGGATGTGGTGAGGGTGGGGTAGTGGGTATGATACTTTGTATACATGTTTGGAATTCTATTTTTGTCATTATTTATTTCTTCGTATTCACATTACATCCCGATCTCAGTCCTCCTCCCTCCTCTCCTCCCTATCTTGCCCTCACAAATCCCTCCCCCACTACCCTGGTCCCCTTCAGAGAAGGGGAAGCCACCCTTGGGTACCAGCTGACTCTGGGATATCCAGTCCCAGCAGGACTAAGCACCTCCTCTCCCACGGAGGCCCCACCAGGGGTCCTGCTTAGGAAAGGGGATCCAAATGCAGGCAACGGAGTCACAGATAGCCCAGCTCCATTTGTTAGGGGACCCGCATGAAAACCAAGCTGCACATCTGCTACAAATGTGTAGGGGGCCTAGGTCCAGCCCCTGCATGCTCGCTCCTTGGTTGGTGGCCCAGTCTCTGTGAGCCCCGTGGATCCAGGGTAGTTGACTCTGTAGGTCTTCTTATAGTGTTCTTGACCCCTCTGGCTCACTCAATCCTATCCCCCACTCTTCCACAAGACTCCCTGAGCTCTGCCTGATGTTTGGCTCTGGGTCTCTGAATCTGTTTTTATCTGCTGCTGGGTGGAGTCTCTCAGGAGATAGTTATGTTAGGCTCCCATCTGCAAGCATAGCATCAATAGCGTCAGGGGTTGGCTCTTTCCCATGGGATGGGTCTCAAGTTAGACCAGTCATTTGTTTGATGTTCCCTCAGTTTCTGCTCCATCTTTATCCCTGCACATCCTGTAGGTGGGGCAAATTTGGTGTTGAAGGTTTTGTGGGTGGGTTGATGTCCCCCTCCTTCCACAGAAGTCCTACCTGGCTACAGGAGGTAGCCACCTTAGTCTCTATATCCCAGCTGGGAGGAATCGCAGGTAGGGTCACCTCTATAGACTCTCTGTAGCCTCCCCCATCCCAGGTCTCCAGCTAGTCCCTGAGATGTCCCCCACCAATTTCCATTCTCACTCCCAGCCTTCTCCCACCACCCACTAACCCTCAGCTTTATTCATAATAGCCAGAAACTAGAAATAACCTAGATGACCCTTAACTAAAGAATGGATAAAGAAAACATGACACATCTGTTCAATGGAATACTACGCAGCTATTAAAAACAAAGACACCATGAAATTTGAGGCAAATGGATGGAACTTGAGAATATCACGCTGAATAGGGTAACACAGACCCAGAAAGACACATGTGGTATATACTCCCTTAAAAGTAAACATTAGCCATAAAATGCAGGATAACCATGCTACAATCTGCAGACCCAAGGAACTAAGTAACAAGGGGGGACCAAAGGGGGGATGCATGAATTTCACTCAGAGGGGGAAACAAAATAGTCATCTGGAGGCAGATGGAGGGAGGATCTGGGTGGGAAAGAGGGATGAGGAAGGGTACAAGGATGGAACTTTCAAAGGGCAAATTAGATATACTTAACAAGTCAACCCAACATCGACATTTTGCTCTGCCTCCCTGTCGAGACTCTACATTTTCCTTGGCTTACACTCTACCTTCTGATATCTGCCTCTTATTTTTTTCAGTCCATTCAGCTCATGAGTAGCCAAGATGGTATTTCAAGGTTAAATGATATCACGGGACTCTTCCTGTGTAAAACACTTTGGTATTTGATGCTAGCCTGAAATTATTCTTTCATGAGATGTACACTTCAGTTTGGGTTGCTTTTCCCCTGAAAGCATCCTCCTGTTTCAGAGACACACTGTGATGCTGATATGTGAAATGAGGCTGCGGAGAGAATGTTTGTCCACATAATATAAGCTGGGAAGGGAAGGCCAAGCCTGGCAGTATTAGAGTGAGGCCGGCAGGGCTTCACGGAACTGCTTGGTGTCTGTATGCATCGGGGAAAGAGTTCTGCAAGGAAGCTTCATTACTCATAAAATTAAAAGAAAGAAAGACACAAACATACACAGAGACAGACAGACAGAAAGAGAGAGAAAGACAGACAGACAGAGACAGACAGAAACAGACTGAGACAGACAGAGAGATAAAGGAAAAAAGAAAGAAGATGTGATGAGAAATTCCATTACTCATCATATTAAAAAGATATCCAGACAAACATACTTCTGGGCCTGCCAGGCCCTGTCTGTTCCTGCCCAGCCGAACTCCTGGATTATCTCATTTGAATCTCAAGTCTTAGACTCTCCCTGGGTATCCCACCAGCTCCTCAAAAACTCCCAAGGAAGCCATGCTTCTGCCTGGGGGTTCATCTCACTTATTCCCAAGGCCAAGAACTGGGGTGTCCATCCCCAGGCATGCTCATGGCCCCATCCCACTAACCCTCAGGTCTCACTTAAAAACCCGCTTCTCAGAAACAGCTCGATTTAAAAGCAGTTTCCCCTATTTTCCTTATCCCTGCTTGCTTTCATGTTCTGTCTCTGTGTTTAGTGCAGATCTGGTCTGTCTCCCTCTTGAGTCCTCCATTCTGCAAGGGAAATACTCAGGGGTCCTCTGTTCACGCGTGCATGTGCCACCAGCACCCCCAGCTCAAGAAAGATGGGAAGGATGGGGCCCTGGCACCCTCAGTCCCCTTCTAAAGGAATCTGCCCTGAGCAACTAAAGCAGAAATTTAAATGAAACAAAAAAAAAAAAAAAAAAAAAAAAAAAAAAAAAAAAAAAAAAAAAAAAAAAAAAGCATAGAGGAACTCTTCCCCGAGATCAGCAAATATTAAGCATTTTCATGCATATATATTTTATGATTACTCTTTTATTAAAGAATACAAATACAGGGATAAGGTTAAAATCTCTCATGTTTCTCTCTCCAGGCCCAGACTTTGTCTTCCCCATAAGAAACCACTATTGTGAATTTCATGTATATTCAAAGTACCTTTAAAATTTATTATAAATCTTCATGTCCATAGGAATGGTATTATAGTAGTGGATATTTAAAAAAAAAATACTTAACTGTTTTATGTGTGTCTCTGTGTGTGTGTTGTATGTGTGTGTTGTGTTTGTGTGTGAGTGCACGCATGAGCATTTGCATGTGTGAGGGATATATGTGAGCATTTGTGAGCACTCAGGTTGCGGTCTGAGGTGGAGGATGGGTGTCCTCCTTGAAGATGGGCTCCACCTTACATATTGAGTCGGGGTGTCTCACATTTGGATTAGTCTGACTAGAGCTAGCTCTGAGGATGCCCTGTCTGACTCCCACAGGCTGGGATTATAGTTTCTGTGTGGGTTCTAGGGATCTTATCCGGGCACTTTGCACACTGAGCCATCTCCCCAGCATGTGCTGCACGGCTGCCATCTGAGTAGCTCAGAAGGCTGAGCAGAATTATCACAAACTCAAAGCTAGCCTAGGCTACACAGTGAGACCTGTCCTACGCCCCTCAAAAAAGTCCAAGTTTTATTAACTAATTTGAAACAAAGAGTATAGTACATAACATATAATTTAAAGTTTCCACTCAATATTGTTATGTGCATGTGTGCGCATATGTTATCAATTAGCTCAGCCATTGTTAACCATTCCACAGCAATCCGCTATCTGAATACACCAGGGTTTATTTATTCATTCCCTTAATGAGATACATTCCACTTATCTCCAATTTTATCTCTGACTACAAGATTGGAAAACACATAGTTGGACAGGCTGTCTCATAAAACACCTGCCCCGTCTACTCATTTAGACCGGCCAGAATAAATGAGCGAGAACTGGCCAGGTCATAAGGCAATGGAAACATTCATATGCTCCTGCTGGTATGAGTGTGAATTGATGTAATCGTTGGAGAGAACAATTTGGCAATATCTAGTTAAGATAAAAACGCTCAGCCCTGTGCCCCAGCAATTCCATCTGTAAAATAAATCCCATCACCAAAGGTAAATTACGTATTCATTTTCGACTCAACAGAAATGTAAACTGTATATCAGTATGGTTTAAAGTTTACAATGCAGTTATATATGCATCATCTAACTTGACATTCTCAGCCATACGAGAACAGTATTGGCTCATACTGTAAATGATGGGACAGAAAAGAAGTTCAAAGCTACTTGGGTTTGGCCACTTGATGCTGAGGTTCAAATCCCAGCGGTTTGACTCTGTACCCAGAGTGGTTTGTTTTGTTCTAGTTTTTATTTCCCCACACTCTGCTTAGCTTTGATTGGTAACTTGTCACAGCCTAAGGTCACCTGAGAAGAAAGTCTCAAGCGAGGGATTGCCTGGATCAGAGTGGCCTGTGGGCATGTCTGGCGGGGAGGGCTTGATTGATGTAGGAGGGCCCAGCCTACCATGGACAGCACCATTGCCTGGGCAGGTGATCCTAGGATGAATAAGAAAGCTTATCTAAGCCTTAGAGAATTGCCCATGGTCATATGAAACAGATTTTTTTTTTTCTGGAGATGTCTGGAAATTTCCCTCCATTTTCCTTGGCAAGGATGTGTTAGTCAGTGACTAATAGTTACAGGTCTACATGGCTGCTGCAGGAGAATTAACTCTGTGGTATTGTTCCTGTTAGGCGCTCCCTGTGGCTGGGGCAGAATTCCAGTGAGATCCATAGCTCTGCCTAGTGTGATGGTTTGAATGAGGAAATGAGAATGGCTCCCATATTTGAATGCTTGCTACCTAGCTGGTCAAATGTTTCAGAAAAAGATTAGGAGGTGTGGCCTTGTTAGAGTGGGTGTGGCTTTGTTGGAGGCAGTGTGCCACTGGGGCATTTGAGGTTTCAAAGTATCAGGCTATGTGCAGCCTCTCTCTCTCTCTCTCTCTCTCTCTCTCTCTCTCTCTCTCTCTTTCTCTCTCTCTCTCCCTCCTCTCTCTCCTCTCTCTTTCTCTCTCCCTCCCTCCCTTTCTCCCTTCCTCTATGTCCCTTTCTCTCTCTCTCTCTCTCTCTCTCTCTCTCTCTCTCTTTCTCTCTCTCTCTCTTTCTCTCCTTCCAACTTTCAAATAAGATGTAAGCTCTTATCTACTACTCCAGCACCATGCTTACCTGCCTGCTACCATGATGGTCACGGCCTAACCCTCTGTAAACTGAAACAACCAACTAAATGCTTCCTTTTGTAAACTGCCTTGGTCATGATGTTTCTTTGTAGCAATAGAAAAGTAGCTAAGACACTTGGTGTCTTTTCTGTCTAACTTTACTTTGTTCATTTCCTTCCAATTTCCTCTCACATCCCTTGCACAAGGCTTCCCACTCTGGGCTCTGTAGGACAACCGACTTTCAAGCATGTACAGCATTACCCACGGGTCTTCTTAAAGCACATGTCAGACTCCATCCACCCACTCTGTCTCAGTTGGTTGAGGAAGGGCCCCAGCAGCTTAACTGTGCTATACAAGTGATCTGCTGTGGCAAGCCCAGGGTCCAAGCGTTGGGGACTTCTGTTCCAGGGTTTGACATTATAGATGGCAGAGAAACAAACTCTAAAAGATTCTGGAGTTGGCTGACCCGCTGGCAATGAGAATCCTTCCACTAGTGGTGGTGGTGGGAATTGATTGCTTTGGGCTTGTGGGAGTAACACAATTTCCGTGACAGCTTACAGTCACATGGGGATGGAACAGCTTTTATAATATTTCTGGCGTTTGGACAATATAGCGGAGATGGTCTTCGTGAGGGCTATGAAATTAAGAGGCTTTTTTGGAGGGTCCCTGAAGCATCAAAAGAAGAAAATGAGAGACCCAAGGCAATTAATCACAAGCTCAGAACAGATCTCTTTGGACAGAGGGTCCTTATCTTCTGGTGTTGAAAGACACAAGCATGATGAAAACCAAACTCAGAATCTAATTTTAAGAGATACAGAACTTCAGAAAAGTTTAAACTCTCAGCCTTGACAACTTGTCTACCAAAGTAGGAGCCCTAATGGGGACAGAGTAGGACCTGAGGGTTATCAATGTGACATTTCTGTTGCTGTGATCAGTAGCCGTGGAGGATGATCCACCTGACACCTCGGGGCCCTCGGAAGTATTCCTGTATCTCCCTTGTTAGAAGTTAGTCCATTGACTCAGATAACTATATGTAAGGAAAGAAACTATTCAGATATTTTTAAGGCCCAATAAAAATACAAATTGTTACTGATATCTGTGATGGTTAATCTCAGCTGTCAACTAGAAGAAACTCAGAATCTCCTGGGAGATAGGCTGGGGCTGTCTTGCTTAGGAAAATTGAGGTAGGAAGAACTGTCCACTGTGGGTGGCACCATTCCCCTGGCAGGAAACTTGGACTATATAAGGAGCAAGTTAGCTGAGTATCAGCATTCTTTGCTCTCTGCCTCCTAAATGTGAACACAATGAAACCAGCGGTCCCAGGCTCCTGCTTTCAACACTTCCCAACCGTGATGGACTGAATCATGGGAATATGAGCCAAAACAAACCCTTTCTCTCTTAAGTTGATTTTCTTAGGGAATTTTATTACTGCAACAGGAAAACTAGCTGATACAATATCTGAAGCCTGGCTCAAAGTGCTACTGTGGTTTCTCTACTACACTAGAGACACGTGAGGTCAGGTGATAAGCAGAATTCTCTGTCAGGGCCATCTTCACATAAGTTCCACTGAGTTCACAGACTGGTGGCCTTTCCCATAGGTCACAGATTACCATCCCAGTACATCGTTCATTTTGACTTCTTGGTCTATTTTCTATTCCACGGGCTGGACAGTAAGCAAGGATATTGTGCTAAGAAAAGGAGAGGTGGACATCTTGAGACTGACGTCCATCCCACCCCAGCAGACCAAGACAGCAAGTCAAAAACCACATTGACAGATGGGTAGTGGTGGCACATGCCTTTAATCCTAGCACTTGGGAGGCAGAGGCAGGCAGATTTCTGAGTTTGAGGCCAGCCTGGTCTACAGAGTGAGGTCCAGGACAGCCAGAGCTATACAGAGAAACCTGTCTCAAAACAAAACAAAACAAAACAAAAACCAAAAAACAAAAAAACCTACATTCACAATGGGAAGGATGACAGAGACAAATGTCCCCAACTCTAGGATGCAGCGTTGGTATTCCTTCTCCTTATTCATAATGTCTGACCCCTAAAAAATGAGGTGGATCATTATTGATGTCAACTTTAATCAAGTTCCAGGTCCAGCTGTGCTTGCTGGACTAATGGAATGCCTTTAATGGGATGGGGTTAGAAGTTAAAAGGTGTGCCTGCGGCTCCTGACCCAGCCAATGCATTTTGTTTAGTGCCCCTTCAGACGGAGGCCCTGTGTGTGTATATGTGTGTGAGTATGAGCACTCATGTACATGCACAGGGGCCAGAGAAGGAAATGAGTGCCCTGTTTTATGGTTTTCTACCTTATTCCTTTGAGACAGGACATTGTTGTGTCCAGAGCTCATCATTTCAGCCAGGCTGGCTGGCCAGCGAGCTCTCGGAATTTGCCTGCCTGTATTCCACAATGCTGTGGTTACAGACTTGGGCAACAACACTTGGGTTTTATGTGGATCCTGTGGATTTGAACTTAGGTCTTCATAATTGTACATCAGTTGTGCTTGTTCTCACTAAGCTGTCTCCCCAGTCCAAGTTGGAGGGTTTTACAGTTTGCTTTAACAGGACAGGAATAAATGCTCTGTGTCCTGTTCCAGGGCTAGGTTAATTCACCTGCTCTCTGTCTCAGGGGTCTTGATGTTTTACAGAACATTCTGCTGTCTGGATGATGTCACAGGATCTAATAAGCAAGAAGTTCACGTGCTATTGATGCCTTGGACAGCCATTCTCCAGAGACTAAGAAATAGTTCAATAAACTCTTCCAGAGGATCTGAGTTTGTTTCCCAGAGTCTATCTACTACATTGGGTAACTCACAACCACCTATAATTCCAGCTCCAGGGCATCTGATACCCTGCAAGGATACGGACACACACACACACACACACACACACACACACACACACACACACACTAAAACATAAACATAAAACCTAAAGCACCCACGTGCTTGGGAGACTCAATGCTTTGAGACAGGCCAGAAAGATTGTAGCAAAGCGAAGGGACCTCCCTGTGCTTTGAAGTACCTTCCTAATGCCAGCTGCCTGTGCACAAATATGTACTGTACATGCATGTGGATGTGTACTTAAGATGCAATTGGATACTCTTACACATATTTTTCTGTGATTTTGTTTCATTTAACAAGTTGTCTTAGAAATATTTCCAGGACAATGAATGTCTGCCTTGTTTTTTAAAAAGGCTTATTGTATTTATTTCATAATACTGATAGACCATAATTTACACAATTGCTTCCCCTGGGGGAATCAGAGACACTACGTGCCTTAAGTTGGAGGTATGTAATACAGGCAGTTGGTTACCCAGCTGTCCTGAGATGGAGGAGCAGAAGGATATACTGAGATAGCCCAGATGTGCTTACTGAGATAGCCCAGATGCATGCTTTCACCACGTGAGCTCACCACATCGTAGTGACAATAAAAAGGGCTACCATACCTAGGACATCAAGAACCCCCCCAAAAGAAGCTGGAGGAGCACGGCCATCTACAGTTTTCATTTAATAAAATCAATGAGTTTTTAAATTCTGGGCTGGGCACTCATCTTAGTTTGTAGAGTGCTTGCCTGGTTGGCATCCCTGTTGCTGTGATAAACACTTCAAGCAAATGCAGCCTGGTTAGGAACTGGCTCATGTGAAGTCAGGGCTTGTGTGAGCTCACAGGTTATCATCCATCATTGTGGAAAGCCAAGGCAGAAACCAGGAGGCAGGAACTGAAGCAGAGACCATGGAGGAATCCTGCTGGCTGGCTGGCTGGCTGGCTGGTCATCCACGGCTTGCTTAGGATGTTTTCATATACCTCCCAGGACCGCTTACCAGGGGATGGCGCTGCCCACAGTGGTCACTTACATCAACCAGCAGTCAAGAAAATGCCCCATAGACCAATCTGATGCCCTCTCAGGTATGCCAAGTTGACAAGTGATACTATGACAGCTAACATGCACAGAGCCCTAGCTCCCAGCCAAAGCACCCCCACCAACTGGGCATGGTGGCCTATGACTGTAATCTTGGCACTTCAGAGGTAGAGGCAGGAGAGAATATATATATATTCTTCATTTTCCTCTTCCTATCACCAGTTAGTAAGAAGTGGTTTACAATTACATATTGACAATCCTCCCCTTTAATAGCTTCCATCTTTCTTCCCATTTTAAAAATGAGCATTTGGGTCTTAAAAAGCAACAAACTGCTTTCTAGCTGTTCTCAAAATTGTTCTTTTCTCTATTCACTCCTGTAAATGTTTTTGCTCATGTACCTGGGCTGCAGTTATTGTTTTAATTGTTTGATCACATCCTCCTCCTTTATGGCAATTAGATTTTATGATATTTCATTAAATTTTTTTCTCTATCATAAGAACATGTTTAAATTAAAAAATTTTGTTTGTGGTTGGGGCCCAAGAGGACACACCTGGCAGCATGCACATGTGGGAGGGAGTCAGAGGACAACTTGCAAGAGTCCGTTCTCTCCTTCCACTCAGTGCAAGAGTCTGTTCTCTCCTTCCACCAGGTTGGTTCTAAGTGTCCGTTCTCTCCTTCTGCCCAGCGGGTTCTAAGTGTCCGTTCTCTCCTTCCGCCCAGTGGGTTCTAAGTGTCTGTTCTCTCCTTCCACCAAGTGGGTTTTAAGTGGGCCTGAGTTCTGGTTGTCTGAGTTGGGAGCAAGCATTCCTGTCCTCGGAGCGGTCTTGCCAGCTTTGTAAGAATATTTACACAATAGTGGTTCTAAAATAAGATTTTCTTCTTAAGGCTGACTTTAGCTTTTGCTCAGCTCTTGGAGTTTTGTTGAGCATGGAGGAACTGCTTAGAGGGCTGGGCACAATGGACCTATGCTACCTTCTGGGATGTCACTCAAACCTTAGACTAAACTGCTGGATATAAACACATTTGATTGCCCTCTCTTCTGCTTACTGGATCTCTTTGGTCTTTCTTGTATCATTACAGTTCAGTCAACAAATGCCAGGAAAGAGTACTTTTCTACCCACTCATTGTGCTTCATCTTAAAACCACTCTCAGGAGCCATGGAGTTGGCTCAGTGGGTGAAGGTGCTTGCCACCAAGTCCAGCAACCTGAGTTTGATCCCTAGAACCCACATAGTAGAGAAGAACAGACTTCTGAAAGTTGTCCTCTGGGCTACACACATACACACACACATACACACACACACATACACACACACAGACACACACACATCTATCACACACATACATACACATACATATCTACACACACATCTATACATCTACACACATAGATACCTACACACATCTACATACACACATTGAACATATACATCCACATAAAACACCTACATACATCTACATACACATACATCTACACACATTTGCCCCCACACATATACATATACATACACAGTTACACATATATATCTACACACACATACACACATTTACACACACATCTACACACCTATGCACACACAAATCTACACATACACATCTACATATACACATGCCTACGCACACATCTATACACACACCTGCACACGCATCTACAAATACGCACACATACACAGACATCTATACATACATCTATGCACACACACATCTACACACACATCTACACACACACATCTATACACACACATCTACATATACATACCTACACATACATATACACATATACACTTATGTACACAAACATACCTACACACACACCTACACACAGTATCTACACATACACACACATCTACATATACATGCATATCTACATATACACATGCCTACACACACATCTACACACAATCATCTACCCACACACATACATCCACATCCACATCCACATCCACATACACACATCTGCCCACACATCTACACATATACACACATACAAAGGCATCTATACATACACACCTATGCACATACACATCTACACAAACATACTTATACATTAACACACATACCTACACACACACACACACCTATGTGCACATACAACTACACAAACATACATATACATCTACACATACACACAAATATACACACACATCTACACATATATACACATCTACATATATGCACACCTACACACATCTACACAGCATACACACAACTACACATACA
Organism: Mastomys coucha; assembly: GCF_008632895.1. Lineage (NCBI taxonomy): Eukaryota > Metazoa > Chordata > Mammalia > Rodentia > Muridae > Mastomys > Mastomys coucha. The sequence continues at coordinate 110,439,400 of NW_022196911.1, forward strand.
CACAAACATATACGTACATCTACACATACATGCACATCTACATATACACACACCTACACACACACACACACACACAGGTTGTTTGCCTGGGTATTTTATACGTTCTACAGAATCTTCGAGGCAGCCCATTTTCCTATTGAATTTGCAATTGGTTATTACCAGTGAATAGAGAAGCTACTGGAATTTTGTCCATTGACTTTAAGTTCCACTGGATTCTAATTGTGCTAATAGTGTGGCAGTTGACTCTGCTGTATTCTCTAGCTTCTTATACATCTCTCAAGCTAATCATGACAGTTGGGTCTTTTCATGCTTTTTAATTTCCATGTCACATTGGCACATACTCCCAGGATTACTTTAAATGGTAGAAATGAGTGCATTTAAACTTTTATCGGAAACTGTTTTAAGTAGGATTGGATTTACTGTGAACTCAGGAAGCACAGGGCTGGCTAGCTACAAAGAGAGTGACGACTTGCCAGGTTGAAGAGCTTTTCCTTTAGTCTACTCATCTTTTATTATTGAGAGGGCTCAGTGTGGGGAAAGGCCCCCTGTGAAGGGCAGAGGTTTACCCAATAAGCCAGTAGAGAGGCCAACGCCGTCTTAGACTGCTCAGGTTGCAGACTATTATAAAGCACTTTAAGCTAGGCAGTTTATAAACAACAACAGTCTGGGTCTTGCATTCCTGGAGACCAGAAGTCCAAAATCATTGTGATGGTGTTGGTATCTGGTGATGGCAGTTTCTTGTTTCTGAGATGGTCCCTGGCCACTCTGTCCTCGAGCAGCAGAAGGCAGAAGAGCCAGAGAACACACCTTCAATATGATCCCCTTGATAGGGAACCAAATTCATTCTTGGGCTTCTAGGTCCATTGGCCAAAGGGAGGTACTGGCTTGAAGATAGAAGTAGGTCCCTCCTGGCTTCCCCTCCTTTGTGTAGCATCTGGGACAGTAACAATATCCCCTTTATGACTCTCATCTCTGTCCTAGCTTCATTCCGTGATAAAACTCTCTGACCAAAAGCGACTTAGGGGAGAAAGGGCAGTATTTCAGCTTATAGGCAACCAACAGTCCCTCATTAATGGAAGCCAGGGCAGGAATTTGAATGAGAAGCCAGATGCTTGCTGGCTCACTCACAGGGTCATATCCTTCTTATAGAGACCAGTACTGCCTGCCTAGGGAATTGAGCCACCCACAGGGGACTGGGTCCTCCTATATCAATTAGCAGTGCACTTCCTCACAGACGTTGTCTATGAGACAATCTAATCTGGGGCAGTTGATCAATTGAGACTCCCTTTTCCTTGTGGATCCAGCTTCAGTGGGACTGGCCCCCTCTAGACATGGCTCTCCTCTGGTCCTCTTAGCCCCTGACAGTTGCTAGGCAACCCTCTTAGATTCCCCAGAGATCACCTCTGTAACCAAGTCTCTGTATGGAACTACCTTGGTCTGACGCCCTCATCCCTATTTCCTCACTGGTCCTGACTCCTGTGGATCTTGTTCTAAGATCCCTCTTATGTCAGCTTTTGATCATTTACCTTTATTCATCTTTTTAACATATTAGATACTGACAATTTATAATTGTAGGTGCTTATGGTGTACAAATTGATGTGATTTTTTTTTAATACAAAGATTAAATAAAGCCAATTAGCCTCAAATATCTGACATTTTCTGGCAATGGGACATTTGAGATTTACTTTTAGCTGTATTGAAAAGATGTTTGCTCTGCTTAAGAAGTCATCTATTTCATACTGATGTTCCCATTTGAGAGACTTTAGTTGCCTATAAAATCCTGTAATTTTAAAAACCATCCTTGCTTCAGCAGTGACTCTCCCATTTCTGTCCCCGATGCTGCTTATTCGAACGTGTCCCTGGGTGTCTCATGATCCAACTTGTCAGACATATGTCAACTTTATGGTATTTTGCATAAATCCTTATTTAATCACCATGTCAGCTGCACCAAGGAGCCTCCTCGTATCCGAAATGGCAGCCAAGGAAAGCAGCCCCTGCCCCGAAAGCTGTGCGCCTGCTCAGTCGCAGCATGGAAACTTGAACTCAGGTCTTTCGGAATTCAGGACTCGTGTTCTGTCCTAGCTCGCTTCATCAGTCAGAACACTCTGAGAGAGATTAAGAGGATCGTCACGGACTGCCTTGACATTTTCTACAGAGAACATGGATTTCTTTTGTAATTGGGAAAGAAGTTAATTAAGCCTAAACAAATAATTATAATAAAAATAGCCCTTCAGAGGAGGAAATGTCACAGCATCGCAACTGGAGTTTAGAATGTTTATGGCAGGGAAGCTCAGGCAGTCTTCAGGTAGTCTGCCTCAGACCTTGGCCTTGCCCATCCCATCAGGATACTCCATCTTGGATACTGAAGTTGCCCCAACAGGAGAAGATCACGTTATTTGCCCCTATCGCTTCTCCAATAAGCTTGCTTGGGAAAGTAGTGGTGTGTGTGTGTGTGTGTGTGTGTGTGTGTGTGTGTGTGTGTAGATCAGAGTACAACCCTGGGTATAATTCCCTCAGGTATCTTCCATTTTTTAAGTTGAGATGGGAGGCTCTCATTGGCCTGGAACTTTGCCAAGTAGATGAAACTAGCTGGCCAATGAATCCCAGGGCTCTTCCTGTCTCTCCCTTCCATCTTGCCATCACTATGGCTGGGATTATAAGCATGTATCACTGTATCCAGCTTTCTGCCTGAATTTTGGGGTCAATCTTTGGTCCTCCAGCTTGTGAAGCAATTGCTTCACTGACAGAAGTAGCCATCTTGCCAGCCGGTGGGAAGCAGCCATCTTGCCATGCCACACACTCTACAGCTCCTGTGGTTAGATGGTCCAGTCCAGTCTGGTCCATTATGTTCTGCTTCTAGAGGACTCCCTCAGAGTGGCTGGAGAAACTGAATTTTGTAGGAACTGAGCAGATCCAGGCCAGTATTACAGATCGTCAGTCTCCTTGGCTGGGGCAATCAGAGAAGGATCAGATTCTGTTCTCACTTCCTCTCTAGTCCTGGCCTTCGCTTCTGAGTCAGAGGAGCCCTGAAATTGCCTAAAATAGCCTCCTGCCTGGCAGGATGCAGCGATCCACACCACAGCTTGCATATTGATTTCGATTTTTTTGGTTCTTATCAAGATATATTCTTCATACCTTCAGGTAAATAGTGACCTTGGACTCACCGCCTTCCATATTTGCAGTCTGGGTCAATGAGTCTCTGTATTGACCTGGGGGGAGGGCATCGATAGCTGCTTATTGTTAAGATATTTCAATGTCAATAAGTGGCCCCAAGGAGGTGGGAGGGGCCTAGGCAGCAAACCCAGCAGCTAAAAAAACAATCCCTTTTCCCTCAGTTGTCACCTCAGCTTGGAAGGGGTCGGCTTTAAAATTGATTAACTTTCCTGCAGGGAGTGGGAAAACAAACTCCCAACACCATCTGAATCCTGCCAGGAGAACTTTCTTAGAATTACTATCCACTACATCGAAGGGCTGGAAACACCCATGTGCGGCTGCTGGTCCTCCGTCCCCCAACCAACCTAAGACTTGCAGGGTAGAAGATCGGGCGTCGGATGCTGTGGAGAGTCACACACAGGCACTTCTAGAACTACATCTGTGTGTGTGTGTGTGTGTGTGTGTGTGTGTGTGTGTGTGTGTTCACACACACAAAGAGGTCAACACTGAGTGTCCTGCTTTTTTTTTTAAAAGTGATTTATTTATTTGTTTTATAAGAGTACACTGTAGCTGTCTTCAGACACACCAGAAGAGGGCATCGGATCCCATTATGGATGGTTGTGAGCCACCATGTGGTTGCTGGGGATTGAACTCAGGACCTGTGGAAGAGTAGTCAGTGCTCTTAACCACTGAGCCATCTCTCCAGCCCTCAGTGTCCTGCTTAGCCCTCTTATCTTTGGAGCCAGGGCCTCTCTCTGAGCCTAGGGCTCATGGATTTTGCCAAGGGGCTCCTGGCATCCTTGTCCTCTGACCAGCTTAGAGCTAGTATTATGGACTTGTGTTTTTGTGCTTAGCCTTTACATGGGTGCTGGGATTGGAACTCAGGTATTTGTGTTTATGCAGCGAATTCTTTACCTATAGAGACATCTCTCTAGCACCTTGGTTTTATTATTTCTAAACTGCAGCATCCTCTCCTGGGCACGGATGACCAGCATACCTACACTGTGGGGTGTGGAAATGCTGCCTGGGTGTGATTGATCTGAGTAGATGCTACCTAATCCTGGGCCGGTCAGTTTATTGTTACTCACTAAGTTGAGAGTTAAGATGTTTCTCTTAGAGCCTTGGCTCTCCTCTCAGCATGCCCAGTTCTGTGCCTCATCCCTAGTTCTGGTTCACAGGATAGATTTCAAAGTCTCACTCTGACTCTCAGATCTCACAATTACCCATCCTCAGTGGCTTGATTTCTCCCGCAGACTCCCTGATGCCTCTGCCTGAGCATGCTTGGCCTGGCCTGGAAGTCCCAGGAGGCCTAGACTCTTTGCATCCCTGGCAGGGGCTGTGGTTCCCATCCGGTAGATGTCATCAGCTCTGCTCCCTCCATAGTAGCTGCAGGGGCTCATTATCCCTACTGGAGAAAGCCGCCTAGATTTGTTTTTCTGCTAAAAAAAGGCATGGACTCCTTAGGCTGGCTCCTGGGGTAAACTCAAAGCAAGGTGTAAGCCTGGCACCTCTGCCAGTCTTCTGAATCTGTCTCCTTAGCTTTGGGTCACTTGTTTACTTCTGACAGTTGACATGCTAGTCATTTGGTGTGTCTGAATCTATCTTATCACCCCTCAGAGCCAAAGACAGAGAGAATCATTGTCCTAAATCTGTAGTCGCCTTGGAGTTTTGGAGGTACGGAACGGAAGGTCAGGCTATCCCCAGATGACAGTGATCACCCATGCTGGCCAAGCTGCAGTCTGAAGCAGAAGTGACCAACTCATAGGAAACAGATTGACTCACCATAGCATCTTCAGGCCATCACATTGGACCAAAGCTGAGGTGGTGGTGGTCAAGGAGACAGCATCTGGACCAGGACTGCTTCATGATGCCAGCATCTTGCCCCTTGACCCAACTCAGATCTAAAGCTATTGTCGGCATCCTGATCTTTGGGGTCACTGTGCCCCTTTATCTGTTCCTCTTCCCTATGTAGGCGCTTTGAATCAATCTCTCTCTCTCTCTCTCTCTCTCTCTCTCTCTGGTTTTTTACTGCTAACATGTATGTGTGTGTGTTCCTGTGTGCAGGTGATGTGTATGCCTGTTTTTATGCACATGGAAGCCAGAGGTCAGCTTTCTTTGGGTTCTGCCCACTTTTACTTCTTTTGACTCTCACTGGCCTGAAGTTTACCAACCAGTAGCCCAGGAATCTATATGTCTTTGTCTCCTGAGCACTGGGACAGTAAGCACGTGCCACCCTGCCACCACGCCACCGTGTCCTGTTATGTTGCTTGTTTGTTTGTTTTTAACATGGGGCCTTAGGATTCCACTCACTCAGGTCCTTATGCTTGGAAGATTAGCACTTCACCAACTATGCTATCTCCTTGGCCCAAGCTTCTTTTTTACCTCGATGGATGGCCAAATGGAGCCTGTTGGGACTGCAATAGCCCTAGCTTTTGGCCTGAAACTTCTTCTTCTTTTTTTTCCCTCCTATGTTCCTACCAATGTCCTCCGCAGCACTGATGAAGGACTGCTCCAGCCTCTTCCTCCCAGGTCCTGCCCTGCTCAGGGTGGCTATGAGAAGAGCTTTGAAGACAACCAAGAAAGGAGGTGAAGAAGGTGGCCCCATGCTATGCTGGGAGACTACCTGCTAGTAGGGTTGTGACTTACCCTGGGGTCTTACCCTGGAGAGAGATTCACTGGGGTGGGGAAAGATGCTGGGAAGGGCAGATCCTGGTGCAGGCAGAGAGCAGAGACATTTGTGTTACAGTATTATAGATAAGAAGGAGAGACACATTGTCTAAGGGCCGCTGCTGGATTCCTACTCAAATAATGAGTACTGTTCTGCAAAGAAGGGGGTGAGGGAAGAAGAGAAGAAGGAAGGGGTGGGAAGGAAAGAATGAAGGGAGGGAGAAGTTAAGGAAGGAAGGAAGGAAGGAAGGAAGGAAGGAAGGAAGGAAGGAAGGAAGGGGGTGTCTAGAATCTGAGGAAGGGGAATGTGTAGCATCAGATTTGGTTAGAGAGTTGGTATTGATGCCCCTAGCAGAATGGTTCTCAGCCTTCCTAATGCTTTGACCCTTTAACACAGTTCTTTATGTTGTGGTGACCCCCAACCATGGAATTATTTTTGTTGACACTTCATAACTGTAATTTTGCTACTGTTATGAGTTGTACATTAAATAGCTGTGTTTTCTGATGGCCTTAGGTGACCCCATGAAAGGGTCTCTCATTGAGAACTGCTGCAACAGCTCCCTCAGCCCTGGAAGTGCACTTTCCAGATCAGCAAAGTCTTCCAACAGTCACAGCTCAGCTCTGGGCTGGTTCCCAAGTCCTCCCATGATTGCCACCTCTGGACACTGGCTCCTGCTGCCAACCACCTAAACCCCAAAGTAAACACTCAGAGCTCAGAATCTTAATGCTTAATCACAGATTTGCATATGCAAATAAACACACACAGTCCTCTTCCCATTCTGCAGAGAGTAAAGCATGATAAGACAGCTGCCCACATCCAGCACTGGTGGAGCACAGGACAGAGAGTAAGGATTTGTATATCCAGTTACTAACGAGCATATTCCATAGACAGGGGTTGCGTGCTGGCCATAGGTCAGTAGAAGCACCAGATCCAACTGCAAAGGGTGAAAATCCAGGGGCTGGAGATATGGTTCAGTTGGAAACAACTGCAGAAGGTGAAAATCCAGGGGCTGGAGAAATGGTTCAGTTGGAAACACATTTTCTCGGAAGACACGGGGACCTGACTTTGGTCCTTAGAGGCCACGTTGAAAAATACCAGGCATGAAGGCACACTTGTCGTCTCAGTGCTAGAGAGGCAGGGACAGGCTCACTGGGCTGCTCAGCTATCCTCTCTGACTTGGTAAGTTCTAAGGCTCTGAGAGACCCTGTCTTGGAAAGTAAGGTGGAGAGTGCCAGTCAACATCTGAGGTTGACCTCTGACCAGCACATGCATCCCTGAGCTTGCATACATATGTACACAAAATAATAATTCAAAATTAAAAAGAGGGCTGGACACAAGGCCCATTGGTTAAGAATACTGAGTGCTCTTCCCAAGGACCTTGGTTCAATTCCCTGCACCCACATGGCAGATCATAACCATCTATAGCTTCAGTCCTAGGGGATCCAATGTTTTCTTCTGGCCTCCTTGGGAACCAGGGATGTATGTGGTATATATAAAATACCCATACACATAAAAATAAAGACATAAATTTTAAATTATAAAAATTAAAAAGATGAAAGCTTGAGTGCTTGTTACATAGAAATACATGGTTTTGTAATTAGTGTACCTCAAAGAATTTACCATCTATCTCTGTGTATCACACACACACACACATACACACACACGCACACACACACAAAATGTTTGTATATAGGCATGTGCGTTTCTGTGTATACATATTTATATGCATATAACTTATTAACTACAGGGTTACTGCCCTGGAGGAACTCAGAAGTTCTGTAGCGAAGACAGACATGCAAACGATTATGGTACAGTAAGAAAAATAACTTTAATGTGGGCAGGGATCAAAGAATGGAGGAGCAGAGGAGAAGAAGTGCCCAGGGCTACTGGGGAAATTGGGAAAGACTCTCAGAGGGAAGCCATGGAGGCTGAGCGAGCATCTTCTAGACTGACAGGGAGCTCTAGAGCTCTCCCCGAGGAGGACACTTACGCCTGCCTAATAATTATTTATTAGGCCATCTGCTTCTGGTTGGAATGGAATTTTGCTCCGGGTAAGGATGCAGAAAGTTACAAGAAGCCATCCCTCCACCTTCTATCCTAAAAACAAAAACAAGATTAAGTTACGTGGCCACATCTTTTCAAAGTCCATAACAGAGCAAAGGACCCAGGACTGTAAGGATGTCAGGAAAAGGGGTCCATCCACCATGCATGGGGGTTAAAAGGACACACGTTGGGGATGAGGAGATGACTTGGACCCAGGACTGTAAGGATGTCAGGAAAAGGGGTCCATCCACCATGCGTGGGGGTTAAAAGGACACACGTTGGGGATGAGGAGATGACTCGGCAAAGTGCTCTCCAGACAGATACAAGGCCCGAGTCTGGATCCCCAGTGACCTTGTAAAGCAGCCAGATGTAGTGTGTGATTGTACCCAGGGCTTGGGAGGGTGTTTGGGGTTTGCTGGCTGGCCGGTTGTAGTGGTTTTCATAGGCTTGGCCCCCCCTAGACTCATGTGTTTGAAGCGTTAGCCCACAAGGAGTGACACTATTAGGAGGTGGTGTCCTTGTCAGAATAGGTGTGGCTTTGTTGGAGGAAATGTGTCACTGTGGGGGTGGGCTTTGAGGTCCTAGGCTTAAGCTTCACCCAGGGCAGAAGAACCAGTCTCTTCTGGCTGCAGTGGGATCAGGATGCAGAACTCTCAGCTCCTCCTGGACCATGCCTGCCTGGACACTGCCATCCTCCTGCCTTGGTGATAATGAACTGAAACTCAGCCTGTAAACCAGCCCCAGTGAAATGTTGTCCTTACACGGATTGCCTTGATCATGGTGTCTCTTCACAGCAATGGTGTCTAAGACAGCAGTGTAGCTCACTTTGGTGAGGAGATTTTGACTGAAAGAACAAGATGGAGAGATACTTGATGCCAAGCTCTGGCCTCCACACACATATACACACGAGTACACAGGCACTTGCCTACATGTACATGAACACACAGCACACACACTTGTATACCCAGACATGTACACACCGTGCACTCACATAAACAAAGAGTAAAAGTCAGATTTAACGCCCTTTGATAGTCTCATGAAGAGCATGGCAGAGGACGTCCTGCAGAGCCTGCTCACACCTTCCAGTTCTTTCCCTGGGTCTGGCAGTGACAGAGGAGGGACAGAGCCGCTTGATAAATCCCTGGATCGACTGAGAACAGAACCCAATTCAAGGTAGAGGCAAGCCAAAGGAGCCAGGACAGAAACACAGGGTTCAGAGAATTTTCAGCCAGCGGTAGAGCTGGAAAGCCAAAGAATTACTACAAGGGACTCTAAACACAGCATGTGGCACTAACTGAGAGAGACATCTCCCATGTTCAAATCCAAAGCCTGGCTGCAGAAAGTCCTGGCATGCTCAGGCCTCAGAGCATGTGAAGTCTCTGGTGAACTGGCTACCCATAAAAACGCAGCATAGCTCAAGAGTCTTCAACGCACTCACAGGTTAAGCTGACTCAGCCTCCTACCCCAGCGAGCAATTATGTCCTTTAGCCTCGACTGTTCTCTTATGCACAATGCCTGAAATATAATTAAAAATTATGAAACACTTGATGAAGCAGGAATTTGTGCCCTATAATCAGGATTGGGGAGAGCCATTGAAGCAGACCCACAGCTAACCCAGAGGCTGTGATAGCCAGAAAGGATCTTTAAGAGACAATATTAATTATCTCAACGAATAGTAGCAGCCTTGGGAACAGAGAATAGAGGGCGATTTTTTAAAAAATATTCATTTATGTGTGTGCATGCATGCACATGCGTGTAGGTGTGTGCAGGTGCCAGAGTGCACACGCCGAGGTCAGAGGTCAACTTGCCCGAGTCAGTTCTGGGCTACCACTGTGCTTAGCTAGTGTTTATGTCAACTTGACAGGAGCTGGGTTCATTTGGGAAGAAGTGAGAGAATGCCTCCGTCAAGATTGGCTGTAGGCAAGTCCACAGGACATTTTCTTGGTGAACGATTGATGTGGGTGGGTCCAGTTCACTATGGGGAGTGCCACTCCTGGATAGGTGGTTCTGGGTGGGATTTCAAAGCAGGCTAAGCAAGCCATCAGGCATAAGCCAGAGAGCTGCAAGCTATCAAGCACAAGCCAGGCAGCTGCAGTTCCTCCTGGGTTATGCTTTGGCTCCTGCCTCCAGGTTCCTAATTGAGCCCTTACCCTGACTCCCCTCAGTGATGGACAGTTACCTGAAAGTATAAGATGAAATAAGCCCGTTCTTCCCCAAGTTGTTTTTGGCCATGATATTTTAGTTCAACAGTAGAAATCCCAAGACATTCACCATGTAAGTACCACCGACCTAACCCAAGTCATCAAACTTGACTGCAAAAAACCCCCTTAACTTACTGAGCCATTTTGTCAGCTTTACGATTTTTGTTTTTTTAAAGGCAGGGTCTTGTGTACCTCAGGGTAGCCTCAAACTTGCTATGTAGCTAAGGATGACTTTGAACTCTTTTTTTAAAAAGATTTATTTATTTATTTTATGTGTATGAGTACACTGTAGCTGTACAGATGGTTGTGAGCCATCATATGGTTGCTAGAATTGAACTCAGGATCTGTGCTCGCTCTGGCCCAAAGATTTATTTATTATTATAAGTACACTGTAGCTGTCTTTAGACATACCAGAAAATGGCATCAGATCTCGTTACGGATGGTTATGAGCCACCATGTGATTGCCGGAATTTGAACTCAGGACCTTTGGAAGAGCAGTCAGTGCTTTTACCCACTGAGTCATCTCACCAGCCTGAGCTTGAACTCTTTTTTTTCCCCCCCAAGACAGGGTTTCTCTATGTAGACCTGGAACTCACTCTGTAGACTGGGCTGGCCTCGAACTCAGAAATCCGCCTGCCTCTGCCTCCCAAGTGCTGGGATTAAAGGCGTGCGCCCGGCCTGACCTTGAACTCTTAATCTTCCGTCTCTACCTCTCAACTGCCTTCACCATGTCCAGTACATGGTGCTACATGTTGAACTCAGAGATTCCCACATGCTAGGCACACATTCTACCAACTGAACTACATTTCCCATTACTCGAATGGTGAATTTTAGCATCAAAACTCTAACATAACATAAACCATTATTTGGAAACTGAAATCTATTTCATAATACACACAAAATTCACTCAGTCAGCTTCATAGCAGACTCAACACTGTGGAAGAAGAGGCAGGCGTACTTGAAATCATGAAAGAAATCATCTGACTTAAAACAGAAAAGAAAAAAAAAACATCAAAATACCAGATCATCTGAACCTTGAGAGACAGTATCGGAAAGACCTAATACGTACAGCATGCAATTAGAGTCCTGGAAGGAGAGGAGAGAAACGCGTCCCTGCTGGGACGGGTGAGAGTGGAGAACATTCCCAAACTGACTGAGGACGTTAACCCACAAGTCCAAGAGTTTCCTCAATCTCCCATCAGAGCAATTACAGACAGAACCATTCCTGGACACGGAGCAATCAAACTGCTGAAAACTATCAGAACCGAGAAAACCATCAGAACTACCAAACCACAAGGAACCCACTAAGGCCAGCGAGACCGCCATTGGAATGGGCAACAAAGAAGATGCCATGGGATAGCGTTATGGTCTCTCTAGAGGGTTCTGAAGAGAGAGGACGGCTTTTCATTTAGAATTTTATGTCTAAGTGGAAGTATCTTCCCAAAGTGAATGTAAAAATACAGTTTGGATAAGGAAAGCCACGAATCCTTTTCTCTGGCAGAGCTGTTCCACAAGAAAAGCCATGGAAGCCCGCTCTTGTCAGGAAGGATAACTGAAAAAAAACAAACAAACAAACAAACAAAATCCCCGTAAAGTCAGGGATGGAAGTAGTGAAGAACAAGAACAAGAACTTCCCAGAGGATGCTACAGCTGAGGAAAAAAGGCAATAGAAGTGGGAGTAGGAGAAGGGCTAGAGAGAGAGGGAAGGACGAGAGCCGTCTCTCCAGGATTGGCTCCTGGAGCACTCTCTGCCACGCCCCGAACCTCGAGGAGGCGGGGCTTAGCTAGGTAAGGAGCATCGATGCTTATTGGTGGTACCTTGTCTCTGGTTCCTTCTTGTCTCAGAGCCTACTTTCTGTCTAGGTGTTCGTCTCTCCTCCGTATGCCGCCCAAGCCTAGGGTGTCAAGTGGCCATAGGCTGAACTCTCTTGGAACCATGAGCCAAAATGAATACCCTCACTCCCTTAGGCTGCTTCTCTTGGGTATGGGTGCCAGCAGCAGGAATGCTAACTAATATAGACTCTGAGGGTGTCAATCTGAAGTTAATAAAAACATATTTGTATTTTATGTGAGTGAATATATTTGAAATTGTCTGCAAAAGATTGTGCCTTTTTTAAAAAAAATGTAGACATAAACTATGCAGCTGGAATTTTATGTTGTTTGTAAAGCAGTATGAAATTGTTTGAAACCAGTGATGTTAAGTGGAAGGTGGGTATTATACCTGGAGCAATCACCACCAAAAAAAAAAAAAAAAAAAAAAAAAAAAAAAAAAAAAAAAAAACATGAAGAGAATGAAGAGATGCTGAGGGGAACATTGGAAAATAATTAATCCAGAAGGAAGTAGGGGTTAGATATCAGGATGACAGGCCTTGAGGCAAACAGCAAATGCCAAAAGTACACCAATAAGTTTTAAAGTACAGAAAGGTCCAGCTCTCAAAAGATGGAGATAGCCAGAATAGATCATCAGTCTCTGGTTCTCTATATCATTTAAATGCAGCAAGATTAGGGTAGGGGAGATGGCTCAATTGGTGAAGTCCTTACCTTGTATTTCTGAGTTCAATCCCCAGGGCTCTTGTAAAGGAGCCAGGCACAGTATGTGTGTGAGACTAGCCTAACCCTGGGGCTCATTGGCCAGCCCGTCTGGCTTCTCAAAGGTGTTTAAAAGAACCGAAGTAGTGAGAGACCTTATCTCAAAGTGGGAGGAGGGATGGCACCTTCATCGGTCAGCTTGTCTATTGCTTTAATAAATGCCATGACCAAAAACCTTGGAAAGGAAAGGGTTTCCTTCATTTTACACCTCCAGGTAGCACTCTATCACTAAAATGAAATGAGGGCAGGAAGCCAGGGCAGGAACCTGGAGGCAGGAGCTGATGCAGAGGCATGGAGGGGTACTGCTTACAGGCTTGCTTCTCATGGCTTGTTAGCCTGCTTTTTAATAGCACCCAGGAGCACCAGCCCAGGGGGACCAGCACTTCCCACTCCCAGTAAGATGGGCTCATCCACATCAATCATTGATTACGACTGCCCAAAAGCTAATTTGGTGGGGGAATTTTTTCTCAATTGAGTTCCCCTCTTCCGAACTGACTCTAGCCTGTGTCACATGGACATAAAACCTAGCCGCATGACATGTAAGAAAAGACACCAGTCCTCCACACGCTCATACAAACACACAAACATTCTCACAATGCCTAAACATGATTCACGCACACATGCACACACATATTCATGTGCACAAAGGAGGAGGAGGAGGAGGAGGAGGAAGAGGAGGAGGAGGAGGGGGAGGAAGAGGAGGAGGAGAGTGGTGTCAAGGAGGAGGGGGATAGGGGAACACAATTTAATATAAAGTCATGGCCAAGTTCTAGGTAGGAAGAGATCCAAGTGCAAGAAGGCCAACATCAGCATGAGAAAGAGGGTGCTCTGAGGTTATTAACCAAGAAGGGATCCTTCCACAGGAGAAGTATAGGCCTCCCTCCCCCCTCCACTACCTCCAGTGCCAAGGTTAAAACTTATGACAGCCGAACTTAAAATATGCAAAGAAAAAATGACATAAAGACATGAACACAATCATACCTAAAGATTTTACCACCTCCTAGGAGACAGGATGTCACTGAAGGACAAACAGGACTTCAGTAATGACATTAAACAACCGAACACAGCTGATGCTTAGGAAACCATCTGCACTCAGCAATGGTGGGAACAGTTCCCTTTCAACGCACGGGAATATTCACTGAGACTCACCATGTAGGAGATGAAGGGAGAACACTCTCAAAGACTGAAAAATGAAACAGAGTTTATTCTCCAAGCACTGCATAATTAAATCATACATCAATAACAGCAAGATCCTAGGAAACCTGCAAATACTTGGAAATCAGGCAACCCATTTCCAAGTAATCCACTGGTCAGAGAAAGTAATTAAAAAACAATTTAAATTGGATGCAAATGGAGATGTAATATATCGAAGGTTGCACAATGAAGTTAATTCAATATTCTCGGGGAAATTTACAGACGGAAAGTCTTGTAATAGAGAGAGAAGAAAGGCTTCAAATACAGTTGAAGAAAAAAAAAAGGCAAATTAAACCCAAACTGGAAGGATAGAAAATATTAAAGCTGAGGTTAAGGAAAGGCTAATAAAATTGATGATGCTGAGCCAAACTAACTAACTAACTACATGCACACACACACACACACACACACACATAGAATAGAGAGAGAGGAAGAGAGAAGGAGAGGGAGAGAGGAGAGAGGGAGAGAGGGGAGAGAGGGAGAGAGAAGAAGAGAGAGAGGAGAGAGAAGAGAGAGAGGAGAGAGAGAAGAGAGAGGAGAGAGAGGAGAGAGAGGAGAGAGAGAAGGAGAGAGAAGGAGAGAGAGAAGGAGAGAGGAAGAGAGAAGGAGAGAGAGAGGGAGAGAGAAAGGGAGAGAGAGAGAGGGTGATGTCCAGTATTAGAGGCTGAAGAGGTGCCATCACTACAGGTCCCATGGACAGAAGAGAATGATAAGGTAACAGTGTAAAAAATTATGTGTCAATAAATTTGACAGGCTGAGTAAAACAGGAGAATTCCTTGCAAAAACACAATCCATCACAGGAAAATGGAAAATCTAAATAGTATTCATTATATGGTTCTAAAAAATTGAACTTAAGAGCAACTCAGCAGGAAGAAAGGAATACCCACTAGCAGTTTGCTAGAGAGTTCTCTCAAAATTTTAAGATGAAGTGCATATCCCACTCCCAGGTGTATATGATGAGGGGGAAGACCCCCATTCGCTTCCTGAGGTCAGCGTATTTCCAAGAGTAAGTCCAACACATTTCTAGTAAAGGAAATGATTGATTAAGGACATTCACAAACTTCATTTATTTAGAGACATAGTCTCACCACGGAGAGCCTTGGTTGGTCTTGAACTCACTGTGTAGATCAGGCTGGCCTTGAACTTATAGATATATGGCATCCCTCTACCTCCTGAGTGTTGGGATTAAAAGTGTGTGCAACTACACCTTGAAACAGTAATATTTTAACTAATTAGTTAATTAATTAGTGCTATGTGTGTAAATATTTTTCTCTGTGTATGTGTCTGGTGCCCATGGAGGTCAGCATATGGTGTCAGATCCTCTGAAAATGGACTTACTGGATGTAGTGAGCCACTGTGTAGGTACTGGGAACCAAACCTAGGTCCCTCAGAAAATAAACAAATGCCCTTAACTACTGAGCCATCTTTTGTACCCTGACCAGTAATATTTTAAAAGATAATGCATCAATACGAGGTCAATTTAATATACAAAACTAAATTCCTGTGGCCGGGGTGTAGCTCAGTGGTGGAATGCACACCTTGCTTGTGTAAGAATCAGGATTTGATCTTCAGAACAATTGAAGATTTTAACCTTTGCGAGTCAGACTTCCTGGTCATAATCATATAAATAAATCATAAAAATATCTACTCATCTTAGTAAACACTGGAAATGCATTTGACAAAACTCAACTCTTACCCATGATGGAAATATTTTATATCATAACCCTTAAGACAACAAGTTTGTTATTTAATAAAAGGCATGTTAACAAGTCAAAGGTTAAATCATCTTTATGAGTGACACACTAAAATTCTTTTTTTCCCACAAGCTGGGGCAGCAGACGAGGGTAGCCATTCGCGCCGCTTCTGTTCAGCTGACGTCCAAAACCAGGCCAGTGAAGTCAGCAGGCAGGAAGGATAAAAACCACAGAAATCAGAAGGGAAGAGCATGGCTTTTATTCCCAGATGATGTAATTATGAATATAGAAAATTCTTTTTTTAAGGCTCAGGTTTTTTCTTTTTTCTTTAAGAATTTTCATTTTTTGAGACTATAATTACACCATCCCTCCCTTCCCCTTCCTCCCTTCAAATCCTCCTATATACCCCTCCTTGCTCTTTTTCAAATTCAGACTCTTTTCTCATCAATTGTTGCTACATGCATGTGTGTAACATGTACATATTTATTACTAAACATAACCTGCTAGTCTATATAGTGTTACTTGTCAGTATAACTTCAAACCGACTCTTTGGTACTGGATAACCAATTGGTGTGCTCTTCCCTGGGGAAGACTAGTATTTCTCCCGCTTGTAGCATTTCCTTAGTTGTCTGTAGTTCTTTGTGTAGGGTTGAAGTCTCTGGGCTAGTTTTACTTTTATGTGTACGAGGTTTTTGCCTGTGTGCATGTCTGTACATTGCAAGGGCACAGTGCCTGGGAGACCAGGAAAGGGGGGCACAGATCCCCTTACAGATCCCCTTAAGTTACAGATGGTTGTGAGCTGCCACGTGGGTGCTAGGACTGGAACTCATGTCCTCTGCATGAACAGCCAATGCTGTTAACCACAGAGCCATCTCTCCAGCCTCCAACAGGTTCCTTAAGAAAAACTTGGCCAGCTACTAAAGTATACATGAAAATAGAAAGGAAGGGCTATTCTCAAAAACAATTGCAAGGCTTTGTCTGAGGCGCTTAAAAACATAGACTCACAAAAAAAGACCTGTACCAATGGAATGAAAGGAGGGTCAACCAACGAATGCTCACACAGCAGGTTGTGGGCCCACCACAAAACAAGCCCCAGCAAAACCAAACCTTATAACTCCATCTTTAGGACCCTACCTTCAAGCCCAGGCAGGGTAATCTATGGAGACGTTCATCTCAGGAACCATGATGAGGATGTTACTGGATTAGGCATGAGAGGCCAGAGCGAAGTTTGGGAGGCGACCAGTGTCCTCCACGTTGATTTAAGAGATTGCTGCGTAGGTATCTCCAATTGCAAACCCATTCAATCGTTCATTTCGTTCTATGTGACTTAGCCCGCTCCATCTGAGGGCAGAGGAGGGAGGGAGGAGACGGAGGAAGGGAGGAGAAATGTGGAGAATATGCCGCTGAAGGTGAGAGATGTATGGAGCTTGTTTCCAACCTGCTTCGAATCAACGAAGTATAAAAAACCCATTTTGAGACAATCAAGAAAAACGGACGAGGAACCAGGCCAGAGAGGTAGGGAATAATTGCTGCCGCTTCCGCTGGGTAAGATGATGATTTTGTTGTTATTTGTTAGTAATGTGTATAGATGCATTGGGGTGAGCTGGTAAGATGCCCTGGATTGGCTTTAAATCGCTTCAGAGAAACAAGGAGAAAGGGATGGTAGGAGGGAGGGGGCACAGGGCATCGTTACATACTCCCATTAAAAGTGTTTATAAAGATGCATTTTTAAATAAAAGATAACCACAGCTTAGGTCACGTGTCCAAAAGAATCCCTCGAGTCTTCTCTCCCACACAAAACTCAAACTTTCTTTTTTTGATTTTTGCATTTACACAGAAATCTATTAACAGGTCGTGAAATCAATCTAGTGGATAAGATTAGCATTTTTATTATGTGAACTAAGAGAAAATGGCCCAGAAGAAAAGAAAAATAATCCTAGAGTATTTACTTATAATAAAGACATATGTTTCCATTCAGAGATATTAGAGTGTGTGTGTGTGTGTGTGTGTGTGTGTGTGTGTGTGTGTCCCCACACTGGATTCTGATGAAAAGTATTGGGAAAACAACCCTCTATAGCAAGGACTCCAAATTTCAAGCCTCCCCTTCCACTGCTCCTGTAGAAATCTCGCAGGATTTCCATCATCCTGGCTTTACCTCAGGCCTATGAGGGACTCCCTCCCTCAACCTCAAATACCAATACACGCTGTCTACAAGTTGTGTGTGTGTTGGTTTGTTACGTGCATGTGTGTGCAGATGTGCATGTCCCATGCATATGTATATATTGCATGCGTATGTGGTGTGTGCACATGTATTATGTGTCTATGGTCTGTGTGCTATGTGTGTGTGCTATGTATATAGTGCATTTATGTGTGTTTTTCTACAGTATACATGTATACTGTTGTATTACATTCACGAATGTAGGTGGTATCCTGTATGATTTGTGTGTAGTGTGTAGTGTATTACATGTCTCTGGTATAGTGTGTGTATGTATGTTTGCCTATATTAAATGTGTATGAGGTGCGATATGAAAGGTGGGGACTGTCTGCGTGTGTCATACATGTAATATAAAATCAATTCCATGTCTATGGGGGTGCTACGTGCAAGAATGATGAATATGTGCTGTGTGTCAGTGTGATATGTGTGCACGTATGTGATTGGTATGTAGAATACTTGGCTCAGGGGTCTATTGTGTGTGGGTGAGTATTTGCCATGTACCCAGAGCACTAACATCCTAGAGATAGAACACTGCCCCAAAAGGGACACAGGAAGCTTCAGTGATGGGTCTCTTACTATTTTTATCTAAGTGACGGCTGTTGGAAACAGTCTAAGGATATATCTAGATGATGGTTGTATTCACGGAAATATTTGTCAAAATTCACCAAGCTATGCACTTAGCATCCAGGCACTTTAAAGTGTTTGTTTGTTGATTCTGTGTGTGTGGTGGGGAAGGTGACAGCATGTCACAGCACATGTGTCTGCCAGAGGACCACTCACTGGGAGGTGGTTCTCTGTTTCTAGTGTGTGAGCCTGGGGATCAACCTCCCGCCATCAGGCTTGGTGGTGAGTGCTTTAATCTACTGAGCTGGCCCAAGATAAGTATATTGCTGTGTGTAAAATGCACCTCACCTTCCTGGTTTTGTGGGGGAACCCCAAGTTCTGGAGAATGAGTAGAAACCAGCCGTGTGGAGCAGAGAACAGAGTGAAGTATCATTGGGGAACCCATGGAAAATGAACAGAGGAAGCTGGGGTGTAGGCTGGGGATCGATCCATCATGCTAGGCCAGGTGGGCCAGCTGGGAAGATGTATAGGGGACAGCTGACTCAGATGCAGCGAGGATACCTGGAGAGAGCAGGAGAACTTCCAAGCGGTTGCTCCAGTCAATGAGTTAGAGTTTGTGCGAGCTAGGACTGGAGGGAGTAGAGAAGGTGTTCAGGTACTGAGGAGGCAGAGTTGGGGTTGCTCGGAAATTCACAGCTTAAAGAACCACCATTTTTAGCTCATCATTTTGTCATCTGGACTGGACTCAATTAGGAGGTTCTTCTGACAGCCTTGCCAGTGATCTCCTGCAGAAGAGATGCTTCTCTCTCCCTCTCTCTCCCTCTCTCTCCACCCCCCCCCGTGTGTGTGTCTGTTTGCTTGTCTCTCTGAGTATGTGTGTCTCTCTTTATTTCTCTATCTCCTATTATCTCTGTCTCTGTGTATCTCTCTCTGTCTCTGTCTCCCTCTCTCTGCCTCTTTCTCTCTCTGTGTGTATCTCTTTCTGTCTCTCTGTCTCTGCCTCTCTCTTTCTCTGCCTCCCCCCGCTTTGTCTCCCATCTATCACCCCTCTCCCAGGATGGCTGGCCTTCATACACAGTAGCTCATTGCCTTAAGGAGTAAAGCAGCGGCTGTAGGCCTTCCCACGGGTTGGGCTGGGTGGGGTCTCACTGGACTGGCATCTTGACTGTATCACATGTTGGGGTTAAAGCAGGCCACACTAGAGTCAACAGGCCAAGGCACCCGGCGCAGGATTAGTTACTTTTCTTGTTGCTGCAACACTGTAACAAATACTTGACAAAAGCAGCTTCAAGCTTTCTTTGGCTCCAAGTCTGTGAGAAAGGGCAGGGTGGCAGGAGTGTGAGGTGACTGGTCACATTGTGTCCACAGGCGGGGATGAATGCTGGAGCTCAGTTATGTTTCCCCCCTCCCTTTTTAATTCAGTCTGGAATCCCCAGCTTACAAGATGGTGCTGTCCACATTATGGGTGGGCCTGTCCCCCACTGTTTCTGGAAACATCCAACCGGGCTCGAACTGAACTGTGTTTCCTAGGTGATTTTAAGTTCCATCAAGTTGGCTATGTATTGCCATCAATCATTGCCATATGGGTCATCACAGCCACTACCTGTGACCTTGAAAAAGTCATTAAATCTTTCCAAGCCTCAATTTTCCCACCTTTAAAACAGACTGATACTAACGGTTTTCTTGGTGTCCTTGTTTACACAGTAACACATGCTAAGGCATGATGGGAGACTGGCACTAAGGTACCTAATCGCTTCTGCGGTTGCTCCTGCGGGGATGTCTACTGAGCCCTTGCATGGCACAGAGGGCCTCTCCTGGCCTGATTCATCACAGGCATGGCCTGCTAAGCCTATGAAATGTTGGGAGTAGTGAGCAGGGTGAGGTCTCCTGATTTCCATTGACATCCACTGCTCTTAGGATCTGTTGCTGTGACAAACACCACGACCAAAAGCAACTTGGGGAGGAGAGGGTTGATTTCACGACAGCTCTCAGGTCCCACTCCATCACTGAAGGGATTCAAGGCAGGAAGATGGAGGCAGGAACTGAAGCAGGGACCATGGGAGATATTACTTATTGGCTTGTTCCTCAGCCCACTTTCTCTGGTAACCCAGAGCCAGCTGCTCAGGTGTGGTGCCACCCAAAGTGGGGTGGGAGGGCACTTTAATCACCAAATAAGAAGATGCCCAATAGACTTGCATAAAGGCCAATCGTATGGAGACATTTTCTCCATTAAGATTCCCTCTTCTCAGAGTTGTCCAGGTTAATATCAGTTTACAAAAGAAAACAACCAAGACAAATGCCCAATCAGAGAAGGCCGTCAGTCCTCAGCCACGAAAGAGGAGAGGGTCCAATAAGAAGTGGGTTCTCCACCCATTTCTGTGTGCGCGCGTGTGTGTGTGATGCTCCTGTACATGCATGTGAAGGCTGTTGCTCTTCACGTGCCATCTACCCAGATCTCCCAAAGTAGGGTTGGCTGGTTGGCCAGCAAGTCCCAGGAATCGACTTGTCTCTGCCCCTTTCAGCACTGAGATTATAAGTGTGTGCCACTCTATGTGTCTTAAAAAAATAAGTGGGCCCTAGGGACTCAAACTCAGGTCCTCATGTTTGCAAAACAAGCACTTTACTGACTGCATTATCACCCCAGCCCTCCCTTGTTTTCTTTTTAGTAATTAAGTATGGGTCAGCTATTTACATGGATTACTGTTGCCATGCCAACCCAGAAAGCATGTTGGAGTATTACCCTGCTCCAGGAAGCTGCTCTGCCAGCTGCCACTTTGGTCTCTGTCCCTTGTGTTGTCCTGTCTCTCTCCCCCAAACCCCCCAGGTACTCATCTTTGTATTGCTTATTTCCTGCCAGCCAGCTCCTGAAGAGAGCAGGTTAGGAACCCCTTAGATTTCCCTCCCACCCTCCATAGGTCTGGCATCTGACAGAGGAAGTTACTATGGATTCGGGAGCACTTGATAATGAGTGTATTTATCCATCACAGCCAGCACTAGGAGTGCTGTTGCAGATAGCCTAGGGATGTATAATAGACTCTGACTCTGGCCATACTTGGCACTCTTTATGGATTCAGGAGATGTAGCCCCATCCTCTCCTCTTTGTTGTAATTCTGGGGTTATAGTTGGCTGTTTACAAGTTGATACCTTGAAGTTCCCGCTGCCTCAAATGGCATTTGTGGTCCCCATTATCAGCTTTGAGCTTTGTAGAATGCAGGACCTCAGGACCACCCCAGATCTGCTGAGTGAGATGTGGATGTCAACAAGATCTCTAGAAGGCACATTAAAATCCCAGAATGCTCCTTGAGTGGAGATATATCAGAGTCACCTACAGTCAGCCAAGGCCACAGGCTTGAATAGAGATAGTGGAGGTCAACTGCCATGTGTCAATCAAACTAACAAGCTTATGAACCAACGGTGCATGCATGACTCCTAGCTCTTGAACCTCTTAGCATTGTGGAGAGAGTTTCTCCATGCATCAGGCCCTGGTGTTTGTGTTCCAGCTGGTAGACGGGTGCCAGCAGTGAGCCTGTACTCCTGGGTGTCTGGGCTCTGTGGGGAACAGGCATGCCAATAGATTTGTGACTGTGGGACTCTCAATGAAGCAACAGACCCAGACTGGAGCTAGAGCTCACATGAAAGAGAGCTTAGCTAGCATGCCAGAAGGCCCTGAGCTCAGTCCCCAACCCCACATGTACTGGGTATCCCTTAGCTAGAGTGTCAGGAGGCCCTGAGCTCAGTCCCCAGCCCCACATGTGCTGGGTGCCCCTTAGCTAGTGTGCCAAGAGGCCCTGAGCTCAGTCCCCAACCCCACATGTACTGGGTACCCCTTAGCTAGAGTGCCAGGAGTCCCTGAACTTAGTCCCCAGCCCCACATGTACTGGGTGCCCTAATTTGCTCTTGATATCTGAGATAAAGACTATACCAAAAGCAACGTGTGGAGGATAAGGCTTATTTGGTTTACACGTCCATGTCACGGTCCATTGCTGAGGGAAGTCAGGACAGAAGCTCAAGTGGAACCAGGAAGTAAGAAACTGAAACAGAGACCATGACTGTTTACGGGCTGGTCCCCATGGTTGTTCAATCTGCAACCCATGACCACCTCCCAAGTGGGGAGGACCATCTCCTCCATGAAGTATCTTCCTCATCAAGTGTCAGAATCTGCTGCAAGTCAAAGTGTGCTGAGACTCCGATGTCCTCGTGGGACGTGGCATGCAAGAGGGTCACCCCTGACTCTGGTGTTCATAAATGTGCTGAAGCCAGGGGAGATAACAGGGGGGCGGGGCAGGTGAAGGAAGGGTCAGGCAAGTCCCGACTTTGAAACAGTTCTCTGGGGGAGGGCATGAGGCAGAGGGAGAAGTAAGCCTCGCTTTTTCTTTGTAGCTAAGGAGAGCACTTCAGATCACTAGGTGACCTTGGTACACTGTTTATCATCTCTGGGGCCAGTGTTTTTGTTAAGGACAGCAACTTGCAATGTAGCCCGACAATGGAGCAACAAAATAATGCCCAAACCCTCGTCACACTGGATGTGCTGGGATGCTCTTCCACGACAGAAGGCCCTGGTTAGAACCCCTCTATGGTCCCAGAACCCTAGTTACCCCGGGCAGTGCCAAATCCACCTGCTGAGCCCTGGGAAGGACAGGACGGCAGTTCTGAAGAGGAGGAGGCCAAGGGGCTTGAGAGCTGCTCAGTTAGTTAGCTGGAGGACCAGTACTACGGTGGATGTTCCCTGCCCTCTCCTGGGACCTCAGTGGTCTCCATTCAGGATCCACAGGGACTAAACGCCACGTGTCATTCCTGGGGCCTGCAGATATCCCTGTCTGATCTGAGGCTGATCGGTCAAACTGAGGCAGATGCCCAGGTGCGACCAATAGCAAGCAGAAAGCAGCCTTCAGCTCTGTAGCAGGCTTGGCTAGGTTTTCTGCTTGTCACAGGTAAAGAAGCCATGAGATCCAGCTCAGTTTTCCCAAGCTCTCCAGCGACGGAGAGACCTACTCTGGCCACAGACGTGCTGTCAGCCGTGAGAGAGGAGGCTTCTGCAGAGCTACCTTATAGGAAATGACACAGCACAACTCTGCTACCGCCCTTCATTCCGCTAGATTAACAGCTGCAGATTAGGCGCCTGCTGTGTCCCTTACGCCCCATGGTGGCCATTAGTTACAACACTGAAGGAATGGACATGAATCTTTGCTCTGTGGAGTTTGCCTCGTAGCAGAGTGAGATACCACAGACAAATGAAAACACATAGTACGGTATCTGGAAATACGAGCTAGTGAGGAAAATTGGAGAGATTCTGGTGTATTGTCATGAAGGGAGGGTGAGGGACATCCCGGAGCGGGGAGCAGGTGGGTGGGAAAAGATCTGAAGGAGATGAGGGAGTGACCTCTAAGGATATTTGTGCTGAGGCTATCCCAGAAAGAGGAGATCTATCAAAGGGTTTTCCACTGAGTAGGACTTAATTTAAAAGCACAAATCCCCTATAGATTCCTGGGAGCCCTTCCCCTCCCAGTCTCAGAGACGCCCCCATTCATTTCTGTTTTCTCTTTCCCAGCCCTCTTCTGCCCCCCTCTCCTTATACTTGATTCTCATCTCCATTCCCCTTCCCATTCCCCTCTCCCACCCAGTTCCCTCCATCCATTCACCTCCAATGTCTATTTTATTTCCCCTTCTGAGTGAGGTTCACACATCCTCCCTTGGGACCTCTTATTAGTGTCTTTGGGTTTCTGTGGATTGTAGCATGGTTATCCTGTACTATATGGCTAATTTCCACTAATAAGTGAGTACATACCATGCGTGTCTTTCTGGGTAACCCCAGCTGAGACTCCTAGCAGAAGGGATATGAAGATTGAAGTGGCTACGCCCTGTAGCCAGGCGGGACCACCCACAAAAGCTTTGCTCCCAAAATTTGTCTTGCTTAAAAGATGTGCAGGGATAAAGGGTTGAAGGAACAGCCAACCAATGACTGGCTCAACTTGAGACCCATCCCAAGGGAGCAAGCCTACCCCTGACACTATTAATGATACTCTGCTATGCTTGCAAACAAACATAGGATGCTAGCATAACTGTCTCCTGAGAGGCTTCATCCAGCAGCAGATAAAAACAGAATCAGAGACCAGAGGCAAACATCAGGCCAAGCTCGGGGAGTCTTGTGGAAGAGTGGGGGATAGGATTGAGTGAGCCAGAGGGGTCAAGGACACCACAAGAAGACCTACAGAGTCAACTAACCTGGGCCCATGGGGGCTCACAGAAACTGAAACACTAACCAAAGAGCATGCAGGGGCTGGATCCAGGCCCCTACATATTTATAGCAGATGTGCAGCTTAGTCTTCATGTGGATCCCCTAACAATTGGATGTTATGTCTTTGACTCTGTTGCCTGCCATTGGATCCCCTTTCCCAAGCAGGACTCCTGGTGGGGCCTCAGAAGAGAGGATGTGTGCTTATCCCGGCTTCAACTTGATGTTCCAGTCTGGTACCCAAGTCGAGGAGAATAGTCTCTGAGGAGAAGGGGAGGGGTAATGGGGAGAGGGCTTTGTGAGGTGAGAGTGGGAGGAGAGGACTTGAAATGGGGATGTAATAGAAATAAATAAATTAACTTTTAAAAGCTCAAATTCCTACCCCCCCAGAAGAGCCCCCAAAGTACAGCATGTGGCTTGTCACAAGCCCAAACTGAGCTGACTCAGTAGGTTAAGAGTTTATACACAAAGGGGAAAAATTTGGGGGCTCTACGGCAGGGAGGACAGTGAAGCCAGGGACAGAGAGTCACATGACAGCTCGCCTTAAGATGAGGTCAACGCCTTCTCTGCACTTGGGGCTCTGCCAGCACCCATGTTTGCCTCTCTGTGTTCCCCTCTTTGCTTTTATATCCATCCATCTACTCCCGGAGGCTGTGTCCTCCCCTCGGGCTTGGCTACATGGTATATTTAATATGCCCGGTGCTCAGCACAGGACTGCCACCTAGAGAGAGGGCACAGAAGGAAGGTTGAAGAAAGGATCGCACTCCAGAGCAGAGGATGGGGCTCGGAGGAAGAGCATGGCTAGGCTTCGAATGGAGACCTGGCAGAGGGGACCCACGGGGCTGGGGCCGGACATTCACCCTAAACGTGAGCAAATAGAACAAAGAAGAGATGAGAGAAAAAAGAGAACGCTTAGAGAACTTGGTCTGGTTAAACAGTGTGTGGTGGATGACTAGGTACCACTTAAGATGACCCCAAGTTAGGATGCTTGGAGATGGAAGAAAGAAACAGCCTCTAGAGGGCCCTGTGACAATCAGGCTCCATGATGGCTGGGCACCGTGTAGAGTTTACCTCATCCCCTGTCCCCACACGCCTTCATTTCCTCCCCAAGGGAGGGGGCTATTCAATGATGTTCTAGACACTGGAATTTGAATAATGACATTAATAACAGGCAAGGCCAGTGGCGATGGGTGTCCCTGAATGTCCATGCTGGATGCCTCTAATGAAACCTGGAAATTTGTGCCTGGATACTGAATGAGCAAAATGCACCTGGTAAACAGGAGTTCAGTGGCTGCAACGTGAGGCTGAATTCAGAGAGCTATAAAGTAATGATCATGATGGCGACGAGGCTGCATCATGAGAGCACATTAAAATCAGATTAATTAGTTAATTTAAAATAACAATACCCATTAAGATCATTAGCGACGCCTTAACTCCATTCAGCATCCAGCTGTAAACACACAGCTTTTCTCAGGCAACTCTAATTTGAGTTGCTAAAGCAGAAATGAGGCTCCCTGTTTCTTTCCTTCGTGTGACAAGCATTTATTGAGCACCTACTGGATGCCACCCACACATCTGAGCCTGGAGTAGAAAGGGGAAGGAGACAGTGGGTTGGGCGCTAGGAGGAGTCAGTGATGGCTCAGGGTGGCAGGTAGGGAGGTAGAGAGATCGCAGGACTGGATCAGCCCAGGGAGCTGAAAAAAAAGAGCAGCTTTCACAGTGATTGCTTTGCCTTTGTTTCCTATCTTGCTGGGATTATTGATGCGGGCTACCACAGCTGGATTTCTATAGGGGTTCCATGGATCCAAACTCAGGATTCCAGGGTGTTTGGGATGGTGATCGCACGGTGGCTGTGAAGTCCAAGCCTGTCCACTTGTGTTTCCCACGGGGCAGGAAGCTCAGAGGTACTTGTGGTAAGGGCATGGACCAGGATGCAGGTCTGAGCTCTCGTCCGCTGCCACACACACTGTTCTCCAAACTCTAGAAACTGGCCTTCCACCTGGTTTCTCGTCTGTGGGGAAGGCCGGGAGGAGCCCTCAGAGGCCCTGGACTGCTAGAGGGAGTGCACAGAAGAGGTGGTGGTAAGTCCCGTGGGGCTCTGGTCTGTCAGGGGCTCTGGTCTGTCAGCGTCTGGATAGCTAGCTTTGTTCCTAATTCTGTTTTTTCAGATCAGCAGCTATGTCTTAGAAGGGAAGAGTAATGACCTGTGCGAAGGGCCTGAAGTTGGAAAGGATTTGAATATGCTGGATTCCAACAGTTCAGTACTGCTGAGATCTGCTAAGATAGAGATTGGCTCAAGGGAAGGCTGCAAAGGCTCATGGGAAGACTTTGAATCTCACTGTGGGGGCACTGTGAAGGTCCCAGAGGGTTTCAGCATGACTTGACTACACTTATGTTTTGATTTATTTATTTATTTATTTATTTATTTATTTATTTATTTATTTGCAATAGGGTTTCTCTGTGTAGCCCTGGCTGTCCTGGAACTCACTCTGTAGACCAGGCTGGCCTCGAACTCAAAAATCTGCCTGCCTCTGCCTCCCAAGTGCTGGGATTAAAGGCATGCGCCACCACTGCCCAGCCTGTTTTGAATTTTTAAGATGTATTTGTGTGTGTTTGTTGCCTGTACTCTGGAGTACTCACTGCCCAACCCTACCTGTCCTTGGATGTTGGAGGTGACAGTGTACAGAGTCAATGACACAGACTCTAGGGAGCAGCAAGCTCATCTGAGAACTGCTACAAGCTCCTTTAATACCCCCCACCCTGCACCCCATTGTTCCCAAGAACACATCTCTTCCAAACAGCAGTCCCTGATTGGCCTGGCATTATCTGGGCCAGCAATCCTTGATCTCTCAGGCAGTCTTCAGTTAGGTCCTCCTGCAAGAGATGCCTTTGCAACTGGGCAGCCCCTGGTGTTTACAAGGAGGTGGCCCCGCCTTTCTTGTTATATGTGTTGTGTGTGTGGTGTGTGTGTGTCTGTGTGTGTGTGTTTGTATGTATGTGATGTGTGTTATGTGTGTTTGTGTGTGCTGTGTATGTGTGGTGTTGGTCTACTCACTCTGCAGACCAGGCTGGCTTCAAACTCAGAAATCCGTCTGCCTCTGCCTCCCAAATGCTGGGATCAAAGGCGTGTGCCACCACTGCCCAGCACGATCTGGATTTTTGATACAAGGGTGTCTCAGTGACCTTGGATCTCACCCATTCAGACACACTGGTCGGTTGGTCCACAAGCACTAGGGATCTGCCTGTCTCTGTCGGGGGTTCTGGGATTGCAGACACGCGCCATTACCCCTATCTGTTTTCATGAGTTCCAGGGATGCAAACTCGGGTCCACACATTTTCAGGACTAGCATTTTACAAACTGAGCCATCTCTCGACTCCAAAGGGAATTTCGTGATGTCTGAAAGTCTACAACTTCACTGTTCACCATGGCAGCCACACATCTCATGCCGCTGCAGGACAAGTGAGCTGCCATCGCAAAAGATGCTGAGTTCAGCTAACTGCTTTCTGCTAATGAGACCCCCAAGAGGCAAGTGACCAGCGCCTTCCCTAGTAACAGGGCAGCCAAGGTCCTTGACCCCACATCCTTTGGGCAACAGCCACAGGTGGCTTCATCTCAATTCTCCAGGACACACACGTTCTGAGACGTGGAATTGCTGAAGGAAAGGCATGCATTTAAGATGTGTCAGTTCCTATTTTTAACTGCTTTCCGGAGAAAGTCTCCAAGCTTATTCCATCCCTGCGGTGGCTGAGCTGAAGGGTCACTGTTCCCCACTGGGTCTGGATGTTCCTACTAGTATGCTTTTTTTGTAGCTTTCTTCTATCCTAAGGAATGGGAGTAGTTGATGAAGGAGTTGACTTCAAAGACAGTCTCAGGCCTCCTAACTGTCCCTGGCCCTCCTTGGAGCATCCATCCCAGACCCAATACTCCAAACATGCTTTCCAAGACAACACTATTAACAACATGTTGTGTGTGCATGTGCAGAAGTGTGTAGGTGCATGTGCGTGCAATGCACACGCATATGGAGGCCAGAGACCAAACCTCAAGTGCCATCCCCTAGGAGCCATCCCCCTGTGTTTTGAAACAGATATGGCCCCCTGATCCCCAGAAATCCACCCATCTCTGCCTGTCCAGTACTGTGGTTACAAACACGCACCACCGCGTTCATCAATATCATTCGTGTTAATAATAAAATCCATGCATGCCCTCAGATCCCCTGGGCTCCAGTCAGCCCTCTAGGAGAGTAGAAAGGGCCTCAGCACGGTGGGAGGAGGTGAGCGCTCATTTCCTGTTCCCCTCAGTTCCATCTATCTCGGCCTATCTTTCCCCAGCATTATTTTTCAATTAACAACCCCAATCCTCTGGATTACAGTTCCTCATTTACTGGGATCGCTGCTGGCGGAAATATTAACGGTAATGAAAAATACTGGGCGGCAGCGATTCCCCCCCTACTGAGAGCCTCTGCTCCCCGCCCCACCCCAGTGTAATTAAAAAGCAAGCCAAATGGGCAAATAAAAACTGCGCGTGCCCCCTCCTGCCTCCGTGAGGACACGGGAGGACTGTGAACCCCAAATAGGCCATTAGCGCCATACAGGAGCCACCAGCTTTGTGGAACAAAACAAATGAAGCTTAGCAGCGAAGGCAGAAGCTTAATAAATCCTGCCCAAAGTGGCTTTCACTTTGGGTGCTGAGCTGTGATTAGCAGGGGCCATAGCAGAAGCTTCAGGGTAGGAGGTAGCCAGGAGCCAGGCTTTAGAGGAAACAGGTGGGCTCTGCCTTTTCTCCCAAGGAATTGTGAGTGCCCCTCTCCCATCAAGCAGGCATGGATAGTATATAACACTATCCATGTCTAACTCCTCCTGTCTGCCCTTAGGGTCCAATGGGACAGCCTGGCCTGGCCCCCTGTCCTAGTGAGCTCTGCCTGTCAACTTGACACGACTAAGAGTCATCTGAGAAGGGAGCTTTAACTGAGACTGCCTAGGTCAGGTTGGCCTGTGGGCATGTCTGTGTGGGGTTGTCATCATGTTCATTGGTGCAGGAAGGAGAAGCATCATCCCTGGGCAGCTGGTCCTGGTCTGTGTGAGAAGCATCACCCCTGGGCAGGTGGTCCTGGTCTGTGTGAGAAGCATCATCCCTGGGCAGGTGGTCCTGGTCTGTGTGA
>NW_022196911.1:110469128-110497637 GCF_008632895.1 Mastomys coucha
TGGGCAGGTGGTCCTGGTCTGTGTGAGAAGCATCATCCCTGGGCAGGTGGTCCTGGTCTGTGTGAGAAACATCATCCCTGGGTAGGTGGTCCTGGTCTGTCTGAAATGCTAGCTGAGTGACTGGGGAGATGGCTCAGCGGTTAGGAGCACTGTTGTTCTTGTAGAGGAACCCATCACTTGGGTGGCTCACAACCACCCATGACCGGTGCCAGGGGATCCAAAGTCGCCTTCTGATCTCTGTGGGTACCAGGCACACCGGAGAAGCACACACATACATGCAGGTAAACTCTAGAGCATCCTCCTTGAGGGCCCATGAATGTGTTCTGAGATCTGTCTGACTTTTACTCACGTGGGCTCCCTTCTGCCGCAGCAGTCTCTTCTCATCTGGAGAAGGCAACCTTCTCTTGCTTGTTTTTTTTGTGTGTCCCCTTTCTTTCTGTAAAGCCAGTCTCCAATTCACTCCTCCTGCATCCTGTCCCTGCAGGCCATCCTCTGAAGGCTTTTTTTTTCATCACATGAAGACTCTCTGGGGTCTCCACAAAACAAACAAACAAGCAACCCCAACACAACAGAGTCTTATGTAGCCCAGGCTAGCCTTGAACTAGTTGTCCAACCAGGGACAGCATTGAATTTCTGACTATCCTGCTTCCACCTTCCAAATGCTGAGAATACAGACATGGACTACCTCGTTGCTCTGTTTATATGGTTCTTAGAGTAGACCTTAGGTTCTCCTGCACGCTAGGCATGCGATCTGCCAACACAGCTACACCTCACCCTTTATCTTGGGTCTTGAAGCAGTTAAATTCATATTTTATGTGACCCGTTGGCTCTACAAAGGTTAAAGTCTCTCTCTCTGATCCTTTCCTGTCTCCCTCTGCAGAAGGATGGATTCCTGGTAGGAATAAAGCTGTCACTATCTACAAAACCACCTGAGTTAGGAATATAGTAGGTGTGTGTTATTTTCCCTCTTTGTGAGAAAATGCCATCTGTGACAAAATGCCTGATGAGGGGCACCTTAAAGGACAAAAGGCTCATGTCGGCTCCTGTTTTAAAGGAAGAGTGTCCACGGTGATAAAGGTATCCCTGCTGGAATGTTAGGCAACCTGTCACACTGTCCACAGTCAGGACGGGGCGGGAGGGGGGGAGGGATGGAGGGAGGGAGAGGGAAAGGAAGAGGGAGGGAAGGAGGGAGAGAGAGAGATAGAGAAGAGAGGAGAGAGAGAGAGGCTCACATTCTCCTTTTCCCCTTTGTATTCAGCCTGGGACCCCTGCCCATGAGATGGGACCACCTGCATTCAGGGTGGGTCTTCTCTTCTCAAGCAAGCCGCTTTAGAATCACCTTCACGGATACACCCAGTGGTGTGTCTCCCAGGTGACTCCAAATCCAGCCAAGTGGGCAACAAAGATGAGCCTTCACGGTAGGCTTCAGAGGGTGATGTTTGTGACACACAAGGTGCACATGGGGGAAGTCCACAAAGTTGGCCAAGCCCTGGGTAGTCAGGCGAAGTCAGTGGAATGGCTCTGGCTCTGTCTTTTCTCACTGGAGCACATGGTTTGCAAGGAATGTTTTGGTTCTCGTATTGTGCCCGATATCTTCGTTGTTCTTGAGTGTCTCCCTGTCAGCCTGTGCTGATCTTGGCTTCTCTTCATCCTTCCTTCTGATAGCTGATTTGGGGCACTAGATCCAAAGCTGCCAAGTCCTTAAAGCAGAGAGAGAATATGGGTGGGTTACTGGGATGCGTTCCTTTCTCTGTCTCCCTGGGACACTGCCTCATCCTCCTTCCAGCTGGCAAAGACACCCAGAGGGCCCTGGAGCCTTATGACAGGACAGCAGCAAGGCCTCTATGTCACTTGCCCTGGTCTGTGGGTCTGCTATCCAAGGGACACTCCCTCCCTCTCCATCTGGCTCCACAGAATTACAGTTTGAGCTTTGTCCACTCCTCTGAATCTATGCCACACACCTGCCGCCCACTCCATGGGGGCAGGACTTGCCTGCACCTCGAGATCTTCCATTTGCCTCCTCAGTTATGTCACAGGGGTGGGGTGGTCTCTAACCTTGACTAGAAAAAACTAGATCCCACCCGAGTTTCTAAAAGCGGGGATTCCACTGGATGTATGAGAGAGCCCTGCACTCATTTGTAATATATTTCCAATGCAAAAAAGAGCAGGTTGCAAAACAGCACGGAAAGTAAGAACTTATTTTGGTTTGGGGAAAAGAGAAACTATATATGTATGAGCTGGAAATTGTCTGAGAGAATATACACCAAGATGTTAGTAATGGGGTTTTGTCTCTCTCTTTTTCTTTTTCTGGGTGGAGGGGCTAACAAAGGATTCTGATTTTATTTTATTTTTCTTCATTGCTTTCTGTAATTTCCTGATTTGTTTACAATGAGCATATAGTTCTTTTGTTTCGACTAAATAAACAAATAAAGCACCACTGGTCTCAGATGCCTCGTTTGCATACATTTGCATGTCATCCCACCTCGTGCCATCTATCAAATCTCTCCTCTATCAGCCTTCAAGAATTGAAGAGGCCCTAGGCACCCACCCTTATTTGTGGTTAGGAGGCCAGCATGGACAGCAGCCAGTCTCTCAAGGGAGGGAGGCCCTTGACAAAGCTCACCTGAGATCTGAAGCTCAGCCTCCCCCTCCATGTCCTCCACATACCATCCCTGTCTCTGGGATGGTGACACCAGCCCTGAGGCAACAACAGCTCTGTTGTCACATCTCCAACCTAGAAGGCGGCTCTCTTCCCCTCGCTTGGCAGCGGCTCTGTGTTATTCTCAAGGCTCTGACCTTAAGTGGCTGATTTTCCTTCTCTCTTCCTTTTCGGAGCTCCCCCTCCTCCCCCCCTCCTCTCCCTTGGCTGAGCTCCTCTGAGCTAGGCATTGGAGCTGTCTCGAGCTTGCCTCCTATTTTTGTATTTTGTGAAACGGAGAGCTACAAAGGGCCGGGAGTACGACGCAACTCTCAGTGCCATGTTGACGCGTGTCTCCTTGCCTGGGTTGGGAGCAGATCAAGTCTCTAACAGTTACAGGTTTTCATCTGGGTGAAGACTGAGCTTGCGGATGGATGCACGTTTTACCTGAATCTTCATCACGGGAAAGCCAAAAGAAGAAAGAACACACACATAAACACATATACATACACATATACACATATATACACAAATGCACATACACACATATATACACACACACATACAACACAGGCACACATGCACAGACACATATACACACATGCACAGACACGTGTAAACATACAGTACAGACATACATATAAGACTACACATATGCACAGACACACAGACATGGACACATATACACATGTATACACACAGACACATATACACACATGCACAGGCACACATATACACACAGACACACATGTACATACACTATATACATGCACATATATACATACACACATACACTCAAGTAATACATACCTACCTACCTACATACATACATACATATACCCCACACATGATTACCTCATCAGACCTACCTGCTCCTGGATCAAATGAAAGAAGACCATCCCTGCTCCTGATGACATTTGGCAAGATGAAATCCCCACATCTCAGGGTGGCCCTTCATCACATAATCCTATCGTATTTGTCCCCTAGTCCACTGGCAGCCACCATTACCAGGTTCACGTGGTGGTTTGGCCTTGCGCTTGGCAGCTGTGGCTCACACTGAGTCCTAACCCAGTCACCAGAAGAGTAAGTCATGCAGATGTTCCATCCTCCACATGCAAGCCGACAGAGACCCTCTGGCTTCAGCGCCTCCTCCCTGCCTCCTGTGCCTCCTGGGCAGGTTAGAAACGCTAGCCTGAAGCCCCTGGAAGAATACTGCGCATTTGCAAGGACTCAATGAGTTGGTTGCCCATGCAGTCTTATAGCAAGCCTGAGAAGGGGTTTAACGAGTCCCTCTAAGCATCACTGCGGCCACATCCTTGGCATGACACACCCTAATCGGAAGAGACTTAATCTGGCTCATGGTTTGAGAGGGTGAAGTGAGTCTTGGTGGAGAACCTTAGACGATGTGCTTCAGAGCCCTCACATCTTGGTGGATGAGCAAGTAGAGGCAGGAGAATTCTCGTACTCAGCTTGCCTTTTCCTGTTCCATCTTTGTCTGGGATCCCAGCCATCAGGATTCAGAGTAGGCTTTTCCCTGTGGTTTACTGGGGTGGAAAGATGTGGAGGCAAGAGTTTGAGGCAGCTGGTCACATTGCACCCACGGTCGGAAGCAGAGAGAGTGGAGTTCTGGCTCTCAACTTACTTTTTTCTTCTTTTTGATCTAATCCGTGGGCTGTGCCTCCCACAGTTAAAGTGGGTTTTCCCACCTAATTCATTGAATCT
Organism: Mastomys coucha; assembly: GCF_008632895.1. Classification (NCBI taxonomy): domain Eukaryota; kingdom Metazoa; phylum Chordata; class Mammalia; order Rodentia; family Muridae; genus Mastomys; species Mastomys coucha. The sequence goes on from NW_022196911.1 coordinate 110,473,489, forward strand.
AGTAACTCTCCCATAGACACGTCTAGAGATGTGTGCCCTCAGTTTACAGATCCTGTCAAGTTGTGTTAAATTATATTATATATTCATTCCCTTATATTCAATATACCCTTATATTATTCATTCCATCTTAGCTCTGGGGCAACAGGGAGTTGGGTGGAATCTTCCCTTGGTCTCTGTGGGGTACCTGGTGACCAGTGGGGGCAAAGCCACAGGCCTTTCTCCTTAGTTCCAAAGCCCATGGGAAGCTCCCCCCTCCCCGTGGGCCTGGCCTGTGCCCCACCTGGTCCTCAGTGAATGCAGAACTTTGAGTGTCTGTCACTGCCCTCTCCATCCATGTTGAGACCTAATCTCCATAGTGATGGGATTGTGAGATGGACTCTTCGCAGGTGGTCAGGTCACAGAGTCGTCCTTGCAAAAGGAATGTAGAAAAGGCCCAGGGAGCCCTCCAGCCTCATTCACCATGTGAACACATGGCTGTCAGGCAGCATCCATGAATCAGGAAGGCACCTTCACCTTCGCCAGACCTTAAGTCTGCTGTCATTTTAATCTGGGGCTTCCAGTCTCCCAAACTGTGCAGATACACCCTGCCATGTGTAAACATACTCACATCCTGTCTCAAGTAACATTTCCTGATACAGGACCACAGGCTAGCCCCTCTCTGACCTCCTATAGTACTGTCTCTTGAGTTGTTTTTTGGGGGATGAGGTGGGGTGAGGGGGAGTGAGGCTTCTCCTCCTGCAGTCCCAAAGAACTTGAGGGAAGCCACATGATAGGAATCAGAGACACCAGTGTTTGGGATAGACGACAGCAATGGGATTTCTCGGCTTTGAGCTGCCCTCCATCCATGCCTGCCTGCCTTGGCTGGGAAACCAATGGTGTGGATTACTCTCCTTTCTTTTCTTTTATCACATGACATTTGCGGAAGAAGCGATTTCTCCGGGCTTACTGAATGTTGACTCCACCAGAGTTGGTGTGTCTCTGGAAGCCAAAGCTCACCGGAAGCAGTAGAAGGACACTCTTTTTTCTTATGCCCTGTCTCACGCCAACACAAAACAAACAACAGCCGATCACCCTGGAGACAATATTAGGCCACATGGGGCGGGTGGGGGGGCCTTTGGTGGTCCCCCTGCCTCTGATTTCCAAAGGTGGAGACAAGAGGGAGCAGGTCTTAGGGCCATATTTTAAAGCCATGAAGCACACAGGTGCCTGGCTGGGTCAAAGGCTAACAGACATAATTCTTTGCTTTGTGGATATATGCTGGGTCAGTGATAAGAAATGTCCCTAAAGCAGTATCTCTCGCCTCTCTCTAGTTTTGCATTGCATGTTGGGCACACCTGGCAGACCCTGTGTGCACCTTGGAGACTCATGGAGGTAGAGTTAAGCAAAGGGCTCGGGCTGGGACCACAGCCAGATTGAGCTGGGCACAACCTTGACCTTTAGTCTTGACTTCTGGATGGCACATTCTCCCTCCCCAGACTCCAACTGAATCTTAGAGCATGTCTACCCCAGAGGTCTCAGGAATGCGATGTGGCGGCCCCTGTCACTGATGCTTTGCCCTACCCCACATCAGGATGCCTAGACAGTCTCTCCAGGAGCTGGTGGTGCTTGAACCAGATCCCCTCATCAGGTGTCCCCACTTGCCTACTTTCTGGGGCATTGTTCTGCCCTTGGGAAAGAGTCATAGGCTGAAGGTAGAAAGGCCCAAGCCCCTTGTCCCTAGAGCAGAGGTCCCCGTGGGATAGTTTGAGGCTAGTCTCTCTGGAAAATATCTTTGCTTGGCTGCCCTCCTGTCTTAACCTCCCATTCCCCACAAACCTTTACAAGTTTTTAAAAGCTTATTTCCTTTCTACCATACTTGAAGAAGGACCCCTCTCTCAGGCACCAAACCCAGGATCTTGTCTCAGGACGGTGTTCCATAGGCCCTGAGACTCATGGATAAACTGTGTAACTAGGCCCTCAGGTCTGCCCTCCACTGTCTGCAGGATCTGGGAATTATGGAGTCACAAGCATGGTTCCATGTGTATACTCACCAAACAATCATGCTCAAATATAAGCACATAATCACACATACACAAGTTTATGAACACATACATCACATTCATGCACATGAATACATACAACCACACATAAATGGATGCATAACTACAGAACTCACACATATAAGAATATACAACCATAAATGTGTACACACATGATCACGCAGATACATGTACATGAGCACACAAATTGTACAGGCATCACATGTGCATGAGCACAAGCATACATGCATTAAGGTATACATGCATGGACACACACATACACAATTGCACATGCATGCCTAAGCACATGTAAGTCTACAGGGCTATAACTGCATGCACACAAAATCACACATATGTGTGATTGAACACATATGAACCCACACAACCAGACATGATGATAACACACAACTACACATTCATAATCGCATATACACACCTAAAAGAGCTACAAGCACATTACATCCTTCCTAGCCTTCGACATGCTATCAGCCCCGCCTCCAGTGCCCCAACCTTGTAGCCTCTGAAGCTCTCTGGTATTTGATGAGTGAGAGAAGCTGATTGTTAAACCTATCAGCTTGTCCTCAAGGCCAAGGTCGGTCATGCTGAGGGCCGGGCACCACCCGCTTCCCTTCATTTTCACTTTCTAGAGAGAGGAATGGTCTCCCAGGAAGGCTCCAAGGTTGGGAATTGATTTCTCTATTTCCACATGCATTTTGCCTCCGATACAGGGTGCAGAGAACACAGCCTTTCCCCCATTGATCCCGTGCACTGCAGCCTCCTGGATCAAAGTGGGCAGGGTTGCTGGGGAGCCCCAGCATCTCCAGGGCCCAGGGAGAAGCCGGCTTTAGATGCACGCTTCTCCTTGTTGCTGTTTAAGATCTGTAAGCTGTTTTGTTTGGTTTTCAGGTTTTTTTTCCCTCCCCTCACAGCAAACCACTCAGGCACAGGGGGCTCAGACTTGCCATCTTTGAACTCAAATTCTTTCTGATGAGAAGTTCGAGGTTCATTCTTTGTGAATAACTGATTTACTGAGCATTGTGTTTCTGCATAGAACCGGAGGGACAGACCGCATTCAGCGGCCCTGCCCCCCCTGCCAGCATCATCAGCACAAAATCATGATGATGGATGCTGGAATGTGGCTCCCAAAGTGGAGGTGTGGGAATCTCCCGGGGGGGGACCTTTAAGGGGTGACTAGGTCATGGGGTCTGCTACAGTGAGTAAATGAATGTTACTTTCTTTTTTTATTATTGCTAAAAGAATATTTTTTATTAGATGTTTTCTTTATTTACAATATCTCCTTTCCCAGGTTCTCCCCTCCAAAAACTAAACAAAACAAAAAAACCTCCCAAAACTAAAACAAACCCCGGTTCCCTCCCCCCTCCCCCTGCTTACCATCCCACCCCCTCCTGCTTACTGGTCCTGGTATTCCCCTACACTGGGGCATAGAACCTTCACAGGGCCAAGGTTCTCTCCTCCCACTGATGACCAACTTGGCCACCTCTGCTATACGCATGCTGCTGGAGCCATGAGTCCTCCCATTTGTACTCCTTGGTTGGAGTGTTTGTCCCTGGGAGCTCTGAGGGTACTCAGAGTTCATATTGTTGTTTGTCCTGAGGGGCTGGCTGAAAACCCTTCAGCTCCTTAGGTCCTTTCTCTAGCTCCTTCATTGGGGACTCTCTACTCAGTCCAATGGATGGCTATGAGCCTCTACTTCTGTATTAGTCAGGTACTGTCAGGGCCGAACGTTACTTTCAAGGGAGCAGGGCTAGCTATCACAGGAGAGGGATTGTAATGAAATCTACTCTTTGTCACAGTGACATAGAACAAAACAATGATCATATCCCACATGGTATCGTCTCTCTGTAGACCGCGCCATGGAGACCTGAGCTCTAGATTTGTCTATTCGTGGACAGGGGGTGGGAGGGAGTGTGAGGTCTCACTGATGGGGGAGCTTAAGGAGGTGGGACAAGGTTAGCCTGCAGGAGTTTCCTGTGACTTGGCCCATGAAGTCTCCAGTGCTGATCTCAGCCATATCCCACCCCCAACTGTACCTCAGAGCTCCTGGACCTTCCCTTGAGAATCTCTTGCAGGTTCTTGCAGAGGGTGTTCTTTGCTCCCAGTCAGTTGTCTTGGTACCATCTCAAGGTTGCCTCTGCCTCCTGCCAGTGCCCCTGAAGCACATCTGCTTTCTCCATCCTTCTTCATAGGAAGGGGAAATCCTACTGCAGCTTCACGGAGACGAAAGAGTTCCGTGCTATTTCAAGGTCTCACCCCAGTCCTGGCCATGCACCAGGAAGTGACATTCTTAAGTGTTATGGTGTAAATCATGCCCCTCCCTTCCAATGTCACATTAATCAATCTGGATGTCCAGACCCCAGTACCTCAGAGTGTGACTGCCTGGTGGTGAGGACATCAAATTGAAGAGCATCAGGATTGGCCGGCCCTGATCCAGCGGAACTTTTTGATGAGGCTCGGGGAATAAAAACCTTAGGACTTGCACATGCCTGGCGACCACTGTCCCTTTGAGATAACTGCAAGAGTTTTATTTATCTTGAGATGAGGTGTTACTGTATGGTTCAGGCTGACTTTGAACTCGCAGTGATGTTCTTTCCTGGGCCTCCTGAATGCTGTGATTATCAGTGTGATCTACCATGCTTGGTATGGTTGTTGCTCTTATAAGAAAGGGGAATCAAGATGTAGAGGTGAGGGTCATGGGTAGTACAGGAGAGTCATGGTGATACCATAGGGAAAGCACAGCCATTCGCAGCCTGGGAGAGAGGCCTCAGGAAAAGGCAACCTGTGGACTCTTGGTATTTGGCTTCTGGCCTCCTGCACGGCTAGCAACCAGGCTTCCATTGACAAGCAAATAGGAGTCTGTTGTCCATTCCCAGACTTTGTGATGCTTGGCTCCAGAGGTTTGAGGGAACCAGGATGCCTTGCACCAAGTCACCTGTTAGCAAAGAGGTGCACTTTGGGCACTGGCAAGGCTGGAGTCAGACCTATACTCTAACCCTGAACCTTGGGCAGTCTTCATTGCCTTTCTTGGACCTTCACTGCTTCCTCTATAAAGTGGATGGCAGGACCTGCCTCCCATGGTGGTTGGCAAGGTCTAGCAGTCTTAGAAAGCCCCAGAATAGCCCTCCGTGCCTCCAGGCATACCCCTCTCCCCTTGAAAAGCTGATTGCCAGTGTTGCTGAGAACAAGCTGAGGGGCCATCAAAAACGAAGGAACTTCAATGGGCTAGAGACTGGGTTGGACCCTGACTTGGTCCAACCATGCCAGGGACACGCTAGCCATTTGGCAGTCAGTGGGGTGCATTATGTGTCTTCCACTTTGAACAGCATCCCCAGGACTGTTGTGGAAATATACTTGGCTGGAGGCCACCATGCCGAGCCTCAGCTTTGGATCACGGACCCCGGTTCTGCTGTCCTTCTAACATGTATCAGTAATGGTACCTGCAGGTGACCGTTATGCCTCTCTGCCTCTCGGTACCTTCATGCACACTTCGGGGGTTGGGGGGAGGTACAGCTGAGCCCTTCTAACAGAGCAATAAGGATGAAATCATGGCTGAGTATCTCACAACCATGGAAAGATGAGAGCCTACAGGACATGTTTGGGAAGGGAAGGCATGCTCTGGGAAAGGAGGTTACATGATTTAGATACTTGCTCTATAGTCTGAGACCTTTCGAAAGAATGACACTTCGTTATTGATGGGCCCGTTCTTGGATGTTTAGGAGTCTCAGCAGATCACAGCTTGTTCCACTCTGGCTAATGTATCCAGGATGGTTCCTGTTGGGTAATTGTATTCAGCCAGGGCCTGTCAATAGAACGTCAATTGCCTTTTTGTATGCTGAGAGGGCCAACAGCCTCAGAGGCTGGGTCTAAAAGCCTCAGGGGCTGGAGGGGGCCTGCTGACTGTGAGGGGCACAGGTGCATGGGTAAATGACTGAGCAAGAGCTGAGAACTCTTGACCCCCTTGGCAGGCTGGATCCCATGACACGCTGTGTTCCTGCATTCTGCGCGCCAGGCTAGCCCAGGGAACAGACTGTGCCCATGAATCTGTCCCTACTGGGCACACAGTTCCCGGTAGTGAGGATGGTAAGGCAGAGGTGAGGGAACGCTGGGTGCTCAGCTTCCTGTGTGCTGTGTGTGCGCCATCCCTTCAGCAAGAAGGACGACTCCAGGAGTTGATTGAAGTTTTATTAACCTGCCACCCACCAAGGAGAGTAAATCAGAGAAGTCCACGTTATTGAATCATTCGCTTTAGGGACACAGACGCTGTCTGTGCCCCAAGTGCCCTCGGCTGCGTGACACAGCATAAAACAGAGTCACCTCTCTACCGCGACAGACGCAAAATCAGGAGGCCGAGGTAATTAAATTATATTTCTTCTGGGCTTCGAAACACACACGGTGCAAGCTTGGCTCCACCAGTGTCTTTGTTTCTCCTTGGCACACTTTTCTCTGCCTGACATTTGAATGGGGCTGTCTTTGCATCCACACCCACAAGTAGACAATCGGAGTCCCCCACCAATCGAAGTTATCTGGTGGGGACTGCAGGCATGCCATATCAGGAGGAGAACAAGGAAAGTCAAAGGTTAAAGACAGCTAGCACCTCACATGCTCACACTTAATTACACCTGCACTCTGTCCTTCTGAGACTACTTCCTGTGTGCCTTCCCGTCTCTCTGCCTTCCCACTTAGACTTCCCTTCTTCATCCTTTCTTATCTTTTTTTTTTTTTTTTTTTTTTTTTTTTTTGGTCTTTTTCGAGACAGGGTTTCTCTGTATAGCCCTGGCTGTCCTGGAACTCACTCTGGAGACCAGGCTGGCCTCGAACTCAGAAATCCGCCTGCCTCTGCCTCCCAAGTGCTGGGATTAAAGGCGTGCGCCACCACCGCCCGGCTCATCCTTTCTTATCTTTTAACTTTTCCTCCTTCTTCCCTCCCCTGCATCCCTGATCTCCTGTGTCTATCTATATTTGTATGTATTTATCCATCTATCTGCCTGATTGCCCAGTAGGCATTTCATTCATGTTCCAGTTAACAGGAGTTCAGTGGAAGAAGAAAAAAAAGATAGCCCATCTGTGATTGTAAACCTTTTTGCTTTCACCTTGATCAAACCTGAATCACCGAGGAGACAGAGCTCTGGGCATGTGTGTGAGGAGAACCGGTCCTGAATGAACGTGACAGCATCCCAGGGGCTGGGGGCCTGGACTGAATTTTAAAAGGGGGAGGATGGAGACAGCAAACTGAGCACTGACATTCGTCTCCCTCAGCTTCCTGACTGTGGAGTTGATGTGAATACCCGCCTACAGCTCCTGCCTGCGTTCTTTCCCAATTATGATACACTGGACTCTCAAACTGTGAGCCAAAATATTGGCTATTTTGTTGTAGCAAAGAGACCAGTAGCTAATACAGCACATATCAAAGATGGCTGCTGTGGTGGTTTAAAGGAAAATGGCCCCCACAGGCTCATGCATTTGCATGCTTAGTCCCCAGTTGATGAGCTGTTTGGAAAGGATTAGGAGGTGTGCCCTTGTTGGAGGAGGTGTGACACTAGGGGTGGGCTTTGAGGTTTCAAAAGCCCACATTAGCCCCAGTCTCTTTGTCTTTCTGCCTCTCTCTGTCTCTCTATCTCTCTGTCTCTGTTTCTCTTTGTCTCTGTCTCTGTCTGTCTCTGTCTCCCTCTCTGTCTCTCCCTCTCTCCCTGGTTTCTGCCGATCAGAATGTAAAGCTCTAAACTATGTCTCTAGCACCCTGAAGAACACCGTCAGGAGACCATGTTCAGCTCAGGAGAACATGGCCTCCTGAATAAAACAGATATCATGTTTAACTGATCAACTGGGAGCCTGCCTTGGTGCCACCATGATGATCATAGACTAACCCTCTGAAACTGTAAGCAAGGCCTCCAGTTAAACACTTTCTTTTTATCAGAGTTGACTCGGTCATGGTGTCTCTCTTATCAGAGTTGACTCGGTCATGGTGTCTCCTCGGAGCAGTAGAGCAGGGGCTAAGACAGATGGCAAGCAACCTCTTCTTTCTCACAGTCTTGCAATGTGGCCCTATCAGTCCTCAGCAAGGGGTGGGGTTTGTGTGCTCCTCCCAGAGTCTTAGCTAGACTTAGATGACAATGTAACTACATTATAACTAGTGTGCCATAGATGAAGGTACGGAACTTATTGACTCCCCCCCAAAATCAGATCAGAAAAAGCCATTGGTGCTTGCTTCAGGGCTATAAGAACTTGAGGTATCTTGAGATACCCTTCCTGGTGGAGCATATGCAATTGTGTGACCCACAGCTCACCTGATGGAGCTGGCGGCCCACCGCAGGTACCATCTTGGTGGTCCAGGCACAACCAAGATGAGCTTTTGAGTAGGTTATAGAACATGTTCTCCTGAGCAGAACAGCCTCCATCTTTAACAGATCAGCTGGGTGTGCGAGAGGCCATCTCAATGATGCCTGTGGACTGTTGATCTTCCCTCCTAGTAGGGAGGGGGCAGGACGATCACTGAGCCCCCACCTGAGTATCCAACCACCCCTCCCAGCCATTTAAATGCAAGTCTTCTCATTTACCTGTGGCCTAAGGCAATCTAGGCTAGAAGAATAGGAGAGGAGGACTCTATCTATCTCCAGAGTGGTAAGGAAGCCATCATCCAGACCTTCCAGTGTAGCTACTTAAGGATCACCCCACTCCTGCCAGCAGCCCCTCACCCATGCCCTGAGCATGCCTGATAAACTCACTGGTCCCCCACAGTGAGCTAGAGTAGAGTGCTCTGGTTTGTCGTTGGGACCTGTGAGGAATAGGTTGATATTCCTTACATCTCCCCAGGGAAGAACAGGATTTCTCCAACAGGATGGCCATGGCTCTAGTTGCCACCAGAGCACACATAAGTATGAGGTCCACTGACAGCTCCAGCGACAGCTCCAGTGAGCTCCAGCGACAGCTCCAGTGATGGCTCCAGTGACAGCTTCAGCGACAGCTCCAGTGACAGCTTCAGCAACAGCTCCAGTGACAGCTCCAGCAACAGCTCCAGTGACAGCTACAGTGACAGCTCCAGCGACAGCGTCAGCAACAGCTACAGTGACAGCTTCAGCAACAGCTCCAGTGACAGCTCCAGTGACAACTCCAGCGACAGCGTCAGCAACAGCTACAGTGACAGCTTCAGCAACAGCTCCGGTGACAGCTTCAGTGACAGCTCCAGTGACAGCTTCAGTGACAGCTTCAGCGACAGCTCCAGTGACAGCTTCAGTGACAGCTCCAGTGACAGCTTCAGTGACAGCTTCAGTGACAGCTCCAGTGACAGCTCCAGCAATAGCTTCAGTGACAGCTCCAGTGACAGCTCCAGCAATAGCTTCAGTGACAGCTTCAGTGACAGCTTCAGTGACAGCTTCAGTGACAGCTCCAGCGACAGCTCCAGTGACAGCTTTAGTGACAGCTTTAGTGACAACTCCAGTGACAGCTCCACTGACAGCTCCAGTGACAGCTCCAGTGACAGCTCCAGTGACAGCTCCAGTGACAGCTCCAGCGACAGCTCCAGTGATGGCTCCAGTGACAACTCCAGTGACAGCGTCAGCAACAGCTACAGTGACAGCTTCAGCAACAGCTCCGGTGACAGCTCCAGTGACAACTCCAGTGACAGCTTCAGTGACAGCTCCAGTGACAATTCCAGTGACAGCTCCACTGACAGCTCCAGTGACAGCTCCAGTGACAGCTCCAGTGACAGCTTTAGTGACAGCTCCACTGACAGCTCCAGTTACAGCTCCAGCGACAGCTCCCAGTTGGGTTTGAGGGCTTCCTGACCCTCAAACTCATGAATGAGAGAGGTGATGACTGTCTTGCACCATCAAGCCTGAGACCATGCATTACCTGGCCATCGGTGACGGGATGGTGCTATTGAAGAATGTACTTCCAACTGGGGAAATAGACATTAGACTCTCTCGTCGACTTCATACTTCACAGCAGCAGTGAAGAACTCTCTTGAACTAGCAGACAGGCCCTGAGAGGTTGGGAGAGAATAGCCTGGCGATGGTGATTCGCTGACCTCTCAGGGAAATATAGGCATTTGGGAGCAGGGCATCAGAAGAGTCTTCTGGCAGGAGCAAAGGTCCTGTGGCAGGAATGAGAGGATGAAAAATGTCCATGCAGAAAATCACTGTTATTGGGGAGAGCAGCTGGGATCAGCCGCTGCAGATCAAGTGGAGTGGTTAATGGGCGTGGAACTGGCCCTGAGAGTTAAAAATGGAGTTTGTAAATCCTACTCATCCACAAGGACCCAGGCTCTTGTGGGAACCACTTTCCTGCTGGGGGTCCAAATGCTAATTTCTCCTAGAAAAACCAAAAGGCCATAAATACGGAGTTAATTGCACAACCTTGGGTAGGTCCTTTCACGTCTTGGGGATGGGATGGGAGGTGATTTATGAGGTCTCCCAATGAATCTAAGACTCAATCTTCAATGACTTTGCCATCATGAACGAAGTGGGGGCTAAGACTTACATAAATGGACTCAGCAGGCCAATGACTTGGAATTATATTTAATGTGATTCATTATCATAATGGGCTGTGTACAGAGCCATCTCTCCTCTTCCGATGCTGGCCTTAGTTCAATGTTAAAACGGGAGTTGGAATGAAAGATGCCATGCAAAGGGACAATGCCTTCCTGAGGGATATCTGGTTGCGTCCAACTGCACCAAAGAAACAAATACCTGTATATGTGGCCTGGAGGAGAGAGTCGTGTTCTTAGTAGGCCTCTCACTCTTGGATACAGATATTGTGTGTATGTCTGTGTGTGAGTGTGCATGATGTGTGTGTGTATGTGTGTGTATGTGTGTGTGTGTGTGTGTGTGTGTGTGTGCGCGCCTGTATGCCTATATGGGATGATATGAATCTCTTTCTGGATCCCTCTACACTTTGTATTTTGAGACAGATGCTCTCATTGAACCTGGAGGTGAATGGCTCAGCTATGATAGCTGACTAGGAAGTTCTGGAGACCCTCTTGTCTCTGCCTTTCCACTGTTGGGGTTTCAGGCAGGTTGATATGGGTACTGATAATCTGAACTCAGTTCCTCATGATTGACTGAGCCATCTCCTCACTCCTGGGACTGTAAATACTGGTTGTCACCACTCAGTAGGGTTTAGAATCATGGAGACAAACCTCTGGGCTTGTCTTGAATGGTCGAGAAGGGAAGACCTGTCCTAAATGTGAGCATCCCATGGGTATGACTGTGTATGTGACCTGGATGAGGAAGTCATATTCGTGGTAGGCCTCTCACTCTTGGGTGCAGGTGTGTGTGTGTCTGTGTGTGAATGTGTATGATGTGTGTGTCTGTGTGTGTGTGTGTGTGTGTGTGTGTGTGTGTGTGTGTGTATGTGTGTGTATGTGTTTGTCCAGACCTGACTGAAAAAGAGTATGCACATTACGAATATAATGCTGGTGGTGGAATGTCCACCTAGCATGGATAAAGCCATAGGTCCTATCCACAGTACTGCAGAAACTGGGCATGTTGGTAGACATATATAATGACAGAGCTCAGGAAGTAGAGGCAGGAAGATCCAGTGTTCAAAGCCATCCTTGGCTATATAGTAAATTTAAGGTTAACCTGGGCTATAGGAAACCCTGCCTGAACAGAAAAATTTAAAAGTGAGCTGAGCCCCATACACAGTTCTTGATTACAGACACAAGGTGAGCAGTCACCTCACACTCCTGCCTCCTTGCCTCCCCTGCCACGGTAGATTGTATGCTCAAACTGTGAGCCAAAGTAAAACCTTTCATTTCTAAGTTGCTTCTGCTGAGCATCTTGTCACAGCTGAAGAGGGCAGTAACTAACAAATTGAGAGGACAGCGGCACACCTGGGGTCAAGGTCCTCGGCTTGTCCCCGGTTAACTCATGTCTCTTGGTAGAAGTTATGTCTAGGGTGGAGACAAAGCTACTCAGCTTCCCCCGTGGAAGGAGTGATGAGAGGGTGAGACATGATAATTCCTGCAAATTGGTGTGGCCCATGTGCTTGGCACATCATGTGCACCGAGGAAATGTTGATGGTTATTATTCCTGTCCGTCCTTCAGCCCTCTTCTCGAATAATTGAAGCTGCATGTAGCTGAGATTAGAAATGCCAAACCTGCAAATATCAAGGGCCCGTTGGATGTATTTATGCTTAAACGAACTGTTCAGAACACACGGGGTATATTTGGGCTCATCTTGCTAATCCTTTTTACTGTTTTTATACAGTCCCTGGGTAAAAAAGAAAAACAAAGGAAGGAAAAAAAAACTAAACAAAGAACAGCATTGTAAGTCATGTTAAAGAGAGGTGGCCCAGCCCAGGGGTCCAAATGACATTTGAAGTTACTCTCTGAATTGCCCAAAGGACCCTCTTTCTGTTTCCAGATCTAGGCTTGTGGCTGAGTGGCGGGCATGTGTATGCACACACACACACACACACACATACACACACACACACACACACACACACAAAACACAGACACACACAGACACGGGTATTGCACAAAGTTGCCTGGAAATCAAACTCCTCCTCATTTCCTTGACAGAGTCCTGCTCTGAGATGGAAAGCTTCAAAGCCTGCCTCAGCCACAGTCTGGGTCCAGGCTGAAGAAGGCCAGGGATGAAGCAGAAGCAGCAGGCGGCTGGACCTCCAGCAGAGCCCAGCCTCTGGCTCAAGGCTTCATATAGGCCAGGGCTGGAGCCACCAATCTTCAGGGCAGGAGAGATAAAATGGTTGCATCTTTGATGCATCTAGACAGTAAATTTTTTGAGTCCCTATAAGCTAAAATCAATATTGGCACAACTGTGTGTCATTAACAACCACATGAGCATGACAAAGCTGAGCTGCTGCCTATTAAACAAATGAGTCTTCCCCCTGCACAGGCACAGTGGGTTATTAAACTCTTTATTACAGGGATGTTGCCATTGGAAAGCAGTAAAAGAACCATCTTCAGGACTCATCTGTATGTGAGGAGCCCTGTTCCCCTCCCGTCTCCCCTAATGACAGTCCAGGAGGCAATGATCTTCTCCTCCATGAGGCCATGGGGCAGTTGAGCCCAGGAAGTGAGGGACAGAGGGCATCCTGGCACCAGCATCCACATTCAGGTGGATGACCCTTCCCCTTGTTAAGGATTTGTCACCAAGAACTTACTGAATGCCAATGAGGAGTCAGGCGTTCTGCTGGGCCCTAGGACGGTCCACTGCTTTGAACAATGGTGGCTGAGACTGAGTCTCAGAAGTCCTAGCTGTCAGAGGCCCAAAGTCCAAGGATGATTTAGCTTGTCCTCTAAGAGGAAGCCTGCAGGCCAGATGGATCCAGGTGACCAGACTCCTCTGCGCGCTCTCTCTCTCTCTCTCTCTCCCTCTCTCTCTCTCTCTCTCTCTCTCTCCCTCAGTTTCTCCACCCCTCCCTCCCATCCCCCTCTCAATACAGCATTTCCTGTAGCTCAGGTTGGTCTAGGACTCACTATGTAACCTTGAGTTCCTCATTCTCCTGCCTCCATCCCCCAAGTACAGGAATCGGGCATGTACCACCATGCCTTTTTTTTTTTTTTTTTTTAATCATGCTGGGGATGGAGCTCAGGGCTTCGTCCATACTGGGGCAAGCACTCTACCAAGTGAGATGCAGCCCCAGTCCTCTGCTATCTGTCCTTACTGCTGTACTTTCTAGTCTCTGCTCTGACTTACCATGGGGTCTACCCATCCAATGGAGGGGCTTGTTCTATCAGTGAAACAGATAGTTTGCAGATAGAATGATCCAGCACATGCTATTGCTTTGATCATCCTGCTGTTCTCTAATTGTTTGTTGTTGGGTGTTTGTTTGTTTGTTTTCAGGATTTGGGCCACTTACCCTGTCCTTGGTACTTGAGTCTCATGTAAAATAGGACAAACTCAACATTTTAGGTACTTCATTCCAGTACCTCAATTGCTCAGTATTCTGTACCAATCATCAGTCACCTGCTCCTCTGTGCTCTGGACCAGGTGACAGCCTGTTTCCAGTCTTTTCAGATCATGGTTGATTTGGACATTTCAACCTCTTCTAACCAAATGGTTTCCCTGGAATTCAGTGCCGAGAAGACTGGTTATTGGTTGGTGTGTGTGGGGGGGGAGGGGCTTGGTGGAATAAAGAATGGAATCCATTAGTTATGCCTGCCTCAGCACAGAAATGGGGCCAGTTGACATGCTGACCATTATTTAAACATCCAGTCCAGACGTAGTCCCTCAGCAGAAGAGCAAAGCTGAATTGAGCCTGAGGTGGCCTTGAAGCCTCACAAAATGATAAAGGTGAAAGATAGAAGCTCAGATGGCCTCATTGACCCTGCCGGTACTGGGCACTGAGAGGACCAGAGGATGCAATTTCAGTCTGCTTTTGGATGGCCTTGACAGTGACTAGGTTGTAGCCACAGACCTTGAGTACTCACAGGGCAGTACGTTGGCACGCATGAAGAGAATGTGGCCTGTAGAGACTGCCAGCTAACTGTCTTCCTTTGCTGAAAGGCACAGATCTCTCGGACAGTGACAGCTGTGGGTGGGCTGCAGAGGGAAGGGCAGTTTGCCACTGTCCCATGGACGTTGAAGTGGGGGCAGTGCCTCCTACTGGCCAAGAGAAGAATGATGTGGGCTCACAGATAATTCTGACTGGATTTAGGTGAAGGGTGAAGGTGAGGGGGTCAGAAGTGGACTGATTACGGAAACCCTCTAGTGACTTAAATTTCTAGTCAACCCTTCCCACCCCCACAGCGTCACATCTCCTGAAGGGAGGAAAAAGTATATGGGTGGTAAGTCCATGAGCTTGATGTGGAACGTTGTCAAGGCCCATCACACAAGAGAAAGAAGGCAATGAGTAGTGAGAGTCTGCCCTAGGAGCCTCGGGGATAATGGGACATGAATGCAAAGACCTTGGAAAAGAATCACAACATGTTTGTGTCTTCAGGCTTGTCACAGGACTCAGCAGCACTCTCTTCTGGAACTCCATGGTCAGTGATGGGCCTCTGGGGATTATCTTGACATCTTTGGGGACAGTGGCTGCTGTGTTTTATTAAACGGTGGTGGTGCCCTGCCACGATGTCCCCCTGAAAAATCAGGTCATGTGACAGGCCTAGTACAAAAGTAAGTTTACTGGGGGAAGGGAGTCAGGGACCCAGAAAGGGGTAGAGGCAGAGAAAAGGGGACAGAGAAGGACAGAAAGGGAGAGGAGAGAAGAATTGAGGAAGAGGCTGGCCAGGAACATGTGAGGAAGAGAGGGGGAAGATGAAGAGAGAGAAAAGGAGAGAGAGGAGAGAGATGGAGAAGGAAGGAGAAGGAGAGGGAGAGGAAGAGGGAGAGGGAGAGGGAGAGGGAGAGGGAGAGGGAGAGGGAGAGGGAGAGGGAGAAAAGCCCAGCAGTCCTTATGTGCTTGACTCCTGGCTTCTACCTGGGACTCTGGGACAGATATGCAAGCTATTGCTAGGCTACTGTAGGGTGGAGCCTAGAGGAATTGCTGACAGTATCTAAATAGTGGTCTTGATCTTATTTATTTATTTATTCATTTATTTATTTATTTATTTATTGTCAACTTGACACAAGCTAGAGTTATTTGGGAAGAACCTCACCTGAGAAAATTCATTCATTAAGATTGCCTGTAGGTAAGTCTATAGGGCATTGTCTTGGTTGATATGGTGTGGGCCCATATCATGGGAATAGAACCACCCTCCCCTGGGCATGTGGCCTTGAGTTGTATAAGAAAGTAGGTTGAACAAGCCATGGAGAACAAGCTAGTAAGCAGTGCCCCTCCATGGCCTCTGCATCAGTTCCTGCCTCCAAGTTCCTTGAGTTTCTTCCATGACTTCTTTCAGGGATGGAGTATGATCTGAGAATTGTAAGCTGAAATAAACCCATTCCTTCTCAAGTTGCTTTTGTCATAGTGTTTTATCACAGAAACACAAACCCTAACTAAGACAGTGGTAATTGCAGTGCCATTAAAGGTGAAAATTCTGAAAGCAGGTATAAAACAAAACCATCTGACCAGCCTCCTTCTGGGTTCATTTACCTGTCATTCCTAATTGGTTTGCAAGTTATCTCTGCACCCTCCTCCTTTACCCACATCTTGGTACATCACACATCATCTTTGATACCCAGATGACCATTGATCCCTAAATGACCATTTCTTTCTTCTCTTAGCCATCTGGTCTACCTCATCTACTTGATTGTATCTACTTCATCCTTCATAGATTGGCTCAGAGTTTCTCCAGACTGTCATCTGGTCCTCACTCTAAACTAGTCACTTTTTTCCTCTCTGCTTCTACTGTTCTATAGCTATTCTGAGCACATTGTGTTAAGGCTATCTATTTGTATAATAATATCAATATATTGAAAAGAAAAGAAGTCAAACATGGTTTGATCATATCCTCTGGGAGGGTTTTGAGTGAAGGCAGCAGTGTAGACATGCTTATTATCCTACATAATGATAGGAAAATGAAAGTTAAAGAAGAGAGAATCACACCATTGCAGAGTCTCCCAAAAAAATTGTGACTCTTGTCAATTTCTATGAAACAAATGTCCCAACAATGGCAATCTTAGGCAGCTGATGTGTTAGTGGGTTCATAGCCTTCCTGAACATTTTGTCTCTGGCTTTGAGCAGGGGCATGACTGGGTTCCTTATGTTAGCAGCCTCCACTTTCAAGAAGCAGAGGGTGGGCTACATCAAGAGAAGAGACTTTGTTTTTCATCACTTGCCTGAACAGTGACTAGAGGCTAGAAGGTGTTAACATTTGCTGAAATCATATAGGTTTGTGAGCAGAGTGGGCCAAGGGCAGAGAATGGTAGACAGAGGGCCTCAGCAGGATACTGTTTTCCTCCTTAACTTTGGTAGACATTGTCTGAGAGGTTCAAGCCCCTTTCCCAAGTCCAGAGAGAAAAGGAGGGAATAGAAGCCTAGGCAGGATGTTCCGGGTCTCAGCCCTTTGAAGAGGTTTTGAGCTTTAGTCAGCCAGGGCAGGAGAAGCCCTGAGTGGGGAGCAGATATCACCTCTCAGTAAGTGCCATGGGGAACCAGGAGAGGTACAGATCCTGTCTTGGGTGACCTGCTCCTGTGATCTCTGTTACCATGTAGGGTCCAGTTCTCATAGAGTAAGCAGAGGAGCTTCTGCAATCCAGATAGGGACCAATGGTCATGTCAGCATGACCAGGAGGGGATCCAACAGGTAGATAAGGTACATACACCTTGACCATGTGGGAGGGCTGAGGGGACACAAGCCTTCATCCCTATAGA
The DNA here is from genome assembly GCF_008632895.1 of Mastomys coucha. Classification (NCBI taxonomy): domain Eukaryota; kingdom Metazoa; phylum Chordata; class Mammalia; order Rodentia; family Muridae; genus Mastomys; species Mastomys coucha. Next base: position 110,490,751 of record NW_022196911.1, read on the forward strand.
TAACGTGAATCGAAGGCTTGGATGAGGGTCCCAGAGAAGAGACTGAATATGAAAGGGGCTGAGACTTTGAGTCAAATCCGGGGAAGATGAATCATGGAAGCCATGCACTTAAGTTGCCCATTGCATCAGTGTTCAACAAGAACTTCCTAAACTTGAGAAAGGAGGGTCCATCTTTGCAGATTCTGTAGCATCCGTAGGATGCTGTGAACTAGGAGGGTGGTGATTGGAATGTTCTAGACTCCAAGAGTAAGGAATGGGGGAGCCCTAGACTTCTCTGTTGGCCCTGAGGGTCATCTATGGAATCCCTGGCTTTGGAGACTACTACTCTTAGCAAATTTTCATCTCCAATGTGGCTGCTCACTGATCTGTGTTGAAGTCTACCCTGATGCATCTGCACTGTCCCTCTTGAATGAAGCAAAAGGACTTTATCCAGGGAAGGCAGGGCCCTCTGAGTCTACGAAGCGGAAGGCTCAGGGGTTCCTTCAGCCTGGGTGTAAAATTTAACAGGTATACGTTGTACACTTCCCCCAACCCAGGGAGATCTATATCCTTTATCAAGTTCTCAAAGATACTGTGAACCCCTCAAAAAGGATTTATCAAAAGGATTTGTCTGATGGGGGGATTATCCAGTAAGTGGTTTGGGATATCTGACTAACTCTCTGGAAAAAAAAAAAGTAAAGCCGGATTCCCACCTAACTCTTCCTTCCAAAATACACCCCAGATGGTTCAAGGATCTAAAAGTTTAAAAAAAAAAATGAAGCAATAAGAATTATGGGAGAAATCTGGGTAAATATATTTATAACATGGGAGTTGAAAACTAGTTTGCAAATTGGGAAACAGAACCTAGAAACTGTCTAGAAAAATACAGATTAGTCTACTTGAGGAAAATCCAAATTTTAGTAGGGTCATAAAGGCAAGTAAGGGTGAATGGGAAAATACAGAAGCAATCACAGACAGGAAGCCTATTCATTAACTTGTGAAGCATTCAGAAAACCCATGAGGAAAAAGGTGGAATAATCAAATGTAGGGGCTGGGGAGATGGTTCAATAAGAGTGCTTGGTGCACAAGCCTGAGGATCTAAGTTCAAAATCCCTAGCACCCATGCACAAAGCCGGGTGAAACCTTGTTTATAACCCCAGTATCACTTGGAGAAGAGACAGAAGGCAGCCAGTTAGGTTAGCTGCCAGTCTAACTTTGAATTCAGTGAGATCCTGTCACAAGGGAATAAGGTGCTGCTTGATACAATAAGGCATCTGACATCCTTCTCTAATACCTGGATGTGTTTAGTGCACATGAGTGTACACACACACACACACACACACACACACACACACACACACACCACATCAGTCCTGCACACAGACATTAAATATAATAACTGAAATAAAGATGAATCTATCACATTATTGGAGTTATGCGAAACAAATGAAAAGAACAGATTGTATGTAACAAGATGGCCAGCTATCACTGAATCATTAAAGAAAAGCAAAACCCCTCAGGCCGACAGAAATTTATATTGGTAGCCATTTGTCCTGCGCACATTTGATATTTTATTTATTCCTCTGCAGCTGGGTACCTGAGTTACATCTGTTTCTCAGGTATTATAAACAACACCATCAAGATCCATTTGGCAGTTACATCCCTGATTGTTTATTTAAGTTGAAACTGCAAAAGCTCAGCAAGGTTTAGCTTTACCTAGCCAATCTGTACTTTTTCAAAGTGACCATTTGGGGCCTTGGCGTCAGGATCAGCTCTCCTGGGAGTGACAGCATGGATCCATAGACAGGGAAAATAACACAAACAGGCCTCTGTTGTGTGTTTCTGTTGGTGTGCTGGGCTGTGTCAGCATCTATCAGAGCTCATTTATATCGGTGTGGAGAAGAATGAGCAATATTGTCTGTTATGGTTTGTGAGTGGCACTATTAGAAGGTGTGGCCCTGTTGGAATAGGTGTGTCGCTATGGGTGTGGGCTTTAAGACCCTCATCTTAGCTTTCTGGAGGACAGTATTCTGCTAGCAGCCTTCAAATGAAGATGCAGAACTCTCAGCTCCTCCTACCTGGACGCTGCCATGCTCCCACCTTGTTGATAATGGACTGAACCTCTGAACTTGTCCTTTAATTAAATGTTGTCCTTTACAAGACTTGCCTTGGTCATGGTGTCTGTCCACAGCAGTAAAGCCCTAACTAAGACATTGTCTTTGACTCATTGCACAGTGAGAAAACAGGACCAGAAATGTTTACTGACTCTCTTGACGCTACACAGTGAGGTGAGTGTTGGGACCGAAGGTACTTCTGTTTCTTTTGTTTGCCTGAAGGCAAAAAGCAGCAGGTGCTTGGGGCTGTGCCTCTGGAAGTCTGGGCCAAAGAAGGAAAAGATGTTGTCAAGGAGGTTGTGGGCACTGACAGAAAACTTCATCCTGATTCGCGATGTTCTCTGAGGTGACTGCTTTGGGGTGCTTTGCTGAGCATCCTTGCTGGTGGTGGGAGGGTGGTGATCATCCTTATCTCTGTGATAGCCCTGATGGGATACTGTCCACGTGGCAGTGAGCAAGAACTTACCAACCTTCCTCTGCTCCCTTCCCTACTTTTTCTATGTATTTAAATGTTCCAGTCTGTTGAGGGATATGTTTTCCATTGCCCCTTTTGCACATATGTTTTTATGCAGCTCTGTAACAGGAAAACAGCTTTCATGCCAGGGAGATGGCTTTGCCACACAAGCATGAGAACCCAAGTTTAATCCCCTAGAATCGACATTTAAAAGGGCAAACATGGTTTCGTGTACCTATAACCCAACGCTAGGGAAGGGGAGATAGGATCCTGGGTGTCACTGGCCAAATTGGCCTCATTAAACTGATAAACTCTGGGTTCCGTGAGACATCCTGTCTTGAAGACACCAGATGTTGACCTCTGGCCCACACAAGTGTGTGTTCTCCTGTGCACACAAGCATGTGTGTGCAAGCATGACAGTATACCACTGTGCACAGATATCCTTGGAGGCTAGGCCCAGTGGAATCATCTGGAATCTACTTGCAAGCAGTTGTGGGTCCTCTGCAGTCCTCTGCAGGAGTGGTTAAAGATTCTTTACTGCAGAGCCAGCTCTCCAGCCCCAAACATTGTATCCTTTATGGTCCTATAGAACTAACAATGTTTCTTACTTTGCTCCTCTTGACTTTACTATTTGCTTCTTCCTTGTTGTTCTTCCCACCCATGCATGCTTCCTTCCTTCACCTTGACAAGATGGCTCCTGACTTCCTTAAGCTGATTAACTACATATGTTCAGGTCAACATCTTGAACAGCAAACAGCAGGTTTGATGCTACCCTGAAACAGATTGTAGAGCACCAAGAAGCTATAAGGAATTTTGGGACTCAGAGATCATTTGCTAAGATGGTTTACTACCCCAAACCATAACCATATCTGCAATCTGTTGTAGGATCCCAAACAAATAAACTCTAGCTCTGAAAATACCCCCAGACAAGCACAGAAATGAGCTGCCCCACCTACACAAGGATAAACAGTAACTAGTTTTCCTCCGATGCTATTACTCGAGTGTGGTCCCCAGTTAGAATTACGGCCCCAGTATGTGGCTCTTTGTAATGGCACACAGGAGAAGAGACAGTATAATACCAAAAAGGCTTCTAAAAATATCTACATTCTTTGACCTGGCACAAAATTGTCTTCCCACAAATTTATCTCAGGGAAATGATCACATTTTGTACAAAAAAAAAAAAATTCTACAATGTGTGCTAACCGGCATCTTTTATGATGTGAGAAAAATAGAAATAAACCAACTACTCAATAAGATGGACTGGCCAAGAAAATGAATGTGGCTATTAACCATTAAAAAGTATGATGTAGGAAAGATAGCAATGCGGACAAGTGACCAGAAAATTAGAGCTAGTGTGGTGGGTGGGGTGTGGGAGCAGGGAGATTATGTGATGTCACATATTTACCAAAGGAAGTATCGAGAGGAGCAAGAGAGAATCTAGTCCATGTTCCAAAAATATTAAAGGGAGCTAGGGAGACGGTCGAGAGGATAAAGTACCCGTCAGACAAGAATAAGGACCTGGGTTCAGATTCCTAGCACCCACATAAAAGCTTGCTGTGGGAGCTGACATCTGTAGCCCTAGCACTGAGGAAAGCAATAGAAGACAGGCAGATTCGTGGAACTGGCTGCCTGGTCAGTCTAGCCAAGTGGTGAGCTCTGGGTTCAAAGAGAGACCCTGCCTCAAAACATAAGGTGGAGAGTGACAGAGGAAGGTACATCCAACATTGACCTCTGGTTTCCATACCATGCACACACCTATGTATGTGCACCTGCATGCACATATGTACACACAACATACACATGTATTACACACACACACACACACATGCACACACACACACACACACACACTGTTAAGGAGCTTTCTTCTTGGTGATGGAAGAATTATGGGTATTTTCCCCCACTTCCAGGAACCTCCTTAGCAATTTAGGAACCTTGTTTCCTGGTTCCTAAGTATCCTGTGGTCTCCCAGTCCCATGGCTGTGTATGGCTGTGCTGGGTATCTGGAATGCCTGTCACGGAGCTCACAGTTGCTAGGCGGGGTTCAAGGTGTAGGTTCTTTGTGAGGCCCATGGCCTGCAGCAGAGGTGAGTGAGGCTCAAGAATTCATCTCTTGTGATCTTTTTCACTTCCTTGATCCCACAGGGGACAATCAGTATCCCAGCCTGTTAGACACAGTGTCTGATTGAAGAACCAGTTCCTCAGATTAATGCTGGTTTGAAAAATGACCCATGAATCCCCAGAGATGGAGCTGAGCTCGAGCTGAGCATGGTATTTATAACTCAGCCTCCCAACGCAGGCCCAGCCACCATGTGATGTTGACGGATGAGCCTCATGAGAACCTTGCTGTTTCCATTTGATTATGGGCCCATAAACACAGATAGCAATTGAGCGGAGTTAGGGCTCAGTGTGGATTGGACCTGCCATGGCCTGGGAAGCCATTCTCAATGGCTCTGGCCTGCCTGTCTCTGATGGTTCTGAGGAGCTGTGGCCATATCAGTTATGTGAATACTATAAGACTATTACATGCTCTGTGTGCATCCTAGGTACAGTTGTTATCCTTTCCTGCGTACCTGAGCAAGAATCTATCTTCTCACTGGATCCTGCTTCCCTATGGGACTTTAGGAGGTAGACATATCCGGCAAAATGGTTTAGCCATCTTTGATTTGGGTTTACCTCCCCTGTTTCATTTTCCCCTGTCCATCTATGCATTCACCAACTTATCTAACCATCCATTCATCTACTTATCCATCCAATCATTCATCTACCTTTATATCCAAGTAAATATTCCCCCATACCCATCCATCCACTTATTTGCTCATTCATCTATCTACCACACGTCCATCCACCTAACCATCCACCTGTATGTCCATCTATCCATCCATCTAACTCATACATCCACCCATCTACCCATAGATCCACTCATTCATCTACAGATCCATCCATTTGTTTTCCCATTCACTGATTAACCAATCTGTTGATTTATCTATCCACCTACCTGTCTACCCATCTACTCAGCCCATCTTTTAACTTTCTCACTCATTTTTCAAACCATCTACTCATCAATCTATCCATCTATCCAATCATTCTCCCACAATCCATTCGTCCAACCATCCATTTACATTCAACCATCCATCCATCCTTCCATCCACCCATCCAAATATGTAACTCACACACTTACTCTACTTCCCTCTACTCATCTATCCATCCAGTCACCCACTTTCCATCATCCATTTATCCATCTATCCACTGGTTCACCTATCTATTGATCCACTCTACCTACTTATCTATTCACTTTATCTACCCATCCATCCATTCCTTATCCATTCACCCACCCATCTATCCATCTACTCACACATCCATCCACCACAAATCTACCCATCCATTGATTGATCCATCTACCTCCCACCCACTCTTAAACCATCTGGCTTTCAATAGCATCTGTGCATGGGGACACGGACCTGGAGGCACCAAGTAGACATAGTAATACAGGTAATGAAGCCCTGTTGCTACCCTCACACTCCAAGACAATTTCTGTCAGAATCAACTCAGAGACATACTCAGGAACCATAGAGACAGCCTGGCCTATAAGATAGAAAGGCTGCTCACTCACTTCAACTTCCAAAGCTCCTGTTCTTTTTTAGACCCTAGGAGAGTTTATTGAAGACAGAAAAGAGGTCATGTCCCTATTCTTGTATGGCTTGTGATCATTGAACTTTTCTTCTATCATCATAGGCTCAGGTTGCAACCATTTCTATCTCTGAGGGCATTAAAAAATAATATTTGTCTTGAATAAGAGGTCAAGATGAACCCACAGAATTGTGATACTTAGGTGTGAAAAACCACAGGAGTGAAGGCCCATAGAGATCAGGGCAGTATCTTGAGTCTTAGGCTGGGTTAATTCAACACACACTGCTCAAAGCAGCGAGGAAGCATGGGAGGCTCAAATGAACCCCATCTCTGAGCTCAGGGAACATCTATCAAGAAATGGGGCCAGAGGAGAAGTCAGAGCAGTGGTGGTCTAAGAAAGGCAGATGGCTGGGATTCGTGTCACGCATATGCAAAGATAATGGCCACAGGGACCAGGCGGCACTAAAGACCAGGGCTAGAGCTGCTGCATCTCTGGATTCATTTGATAAGCAGATATTTTGATGAGAGGAGTATGGGAGCCAGATCCAGAGGAAATATCTGGTTTTTAGCTGCATATGGAAGGGAGACACGGAGGGGAATAAGGAGACACACAGAAGAAAAAGTCACTTCTGCCTCCACCTTGGGCATTTTCCCACTTGTTCTATCAGTGCTAGAGGTCACCACTTCTGACCCACCACCACCACCACCAC
>NW_022196911.1:110497803-110500932 GCF_008632895.1 Mastomys coucha
CCACCACCACCACCACCACCCCATCCCATCACCACCACCACCACCACCATCACCACCACTACCACCAGGGCTGTGCTAGACACACTGTTTATTTAACTCCAGAGGTCTACCTCCTTCCCCCTAGCTTTAGTGGGTGTGTCATTAGTCACTCGTTGTCTCTAGACTTGTTCTCTAGTGGAGCAGCTGTCAATGGCTGCTCTCCCGTGGCCTCCCCTCTCACAAGAACCCCCATGTCGTTGGTTTATTGCTGTTTGGGATTGCTGCTGATATTTATTTTTTTAGACCGGCTCTAGCTCTTTCTACGACGGAACAGCCCGGACTACTCCGTGGTGTGTGAGGTCTCCTGCCCTAGGCCTGCAGTGTTCCCCCTAGCCTCTTTTGTGTACCAGCTGCTCCTGGGTAGCTGCTCTTTTCATTGCTTCTCTTGGGAGGCCCTGGCTCTGCTTCCTGCACAAACACATCTGGACTTCCTCAAAACACATGACAAGAGCATCTGCTGCCAGGGAGAGGAGGACCCGACAGAGGCCCTTTTGTAATCACATCTAATTGTCTCCAGCCGTAGGGCACTTGCAGTTTGGTTATGAATCTCAGGACTTCCAAGATATTTCTAAAAGCATTCCGTTGTCCCAGAGCCAGTGAGCTTTCTATCTGTCCAGGTAGCAGGAGGCAAAAGCACAGAAGGCTACGGAGGCTCCTGGGAACCACCCTCATCTCTCAGCTCCTTTGAGAGCAAAGCATGGCATAAAGGGAGTTAAGGGGAGGGGTAGGGGAGGGGAGACCATGTCACCAATATTGCTATGTCCTGTTGCTTTTTGACTTCCAGGTCTTTCCTTGATGCCACTTCTTTGTCTTTTTGCCTTAGGGCTTTCTTTAAAAATGTCAGAGTTTGATTTGTTTGTCATGAGGGGACTTACTGGAGAAGCCCCAGTGGTGTAACACTCCCCCTCAGCTGGGAGAACAAGGGACAACTGTTTACAGGTCTCTGGGCAATGGGCTGATGAATTGTCCTTCTTGTGCTGTCTATCCTCCCCTGAACCAGTTCCTGCCTCCCCAGACTGGTCCTGAATCCTCTAGGGATGTGCTGGGACCTGTCCTTCTGTGAACCTTCTGAGTACAGACAGAGAATTCCAGCGACTATGGGCTCATGAACCGTTCTTAAAACCATTTGTCTTAGTTAGGGTTTCTATTGTTGCCGTGAAACACCAAAACCAAGATGCAAGTTGGGAGGAAAGGATGTATTTTGCTTATACTTCCATATCACTCTTATTCATAGAAGGAAGTCAGGACAGGAACTCAAACAGGGCGGGAACCTGGAGACAGGAACTGATGCAGAGGTCATGGAGGGGTGCTGCTTACCGGGTTACTCCTCGTGGCTTGCTCAGCCTGCTTTCTTATAGAACCCAGGACCATCAGGCCAAGGGTGGGGACGCTCCCAATTGGCTGGGTCCTCCCTCAACAATTACTAAGTAAGAAAATGCCTTACGGGCTTGCCGGCAGCCAGATCTAATGGAGGCATTTTCTCAGTTGAGCTCTCCACTTTCAGACGACTTCTTCTGTAAGTTGACATAAAACTGTCCAGCACACTCTTCACACAGATGCAAGAGGCTTTAGGTCTGGGAGACCTCAGGACTGAAAAGGAGGAGGAGGAAGGCACAGGAAAAGTGTGTACCTGTTGGGGTGGTGGTGTTGCTGAATCAGCCTTGGATACTGCTCAACCCCAGAACAGGTGTGGGTGACCCACCTTGAGGAAGACAGTCCAGAGTCCCCCAGAGGAACTGTTCCTCCGTCCCCTCTACTCACCCCCAAGCAAAAAAATATTCTTTCTTGTCAGAATCTAAACCTTTTAAACTTTCCTCCTTAGCCAGAGATCTAGGCAGAATTTAAACAGGTAGCTTTGCCATCCTTTAAGGCTGAATTAACAGAGTTTCTATAGAGCTTAACTCCGGGCTGTTCCTCAGGCATGGTTCAGTGTTTGCTGCGTCTGTTGGTGGCAGAGGACTGTGGGGTTAGCATCACGATTCAGCCAGTGTGCTAATATCTGCATGCAAGGGCAGCGGTCACCACTCAGCCTATGGAATCACAGAAGTCACCTTCCCGTCAATGGCATGGGAGCCTAGTTCCCTGTGACTCAGTCACCACTCTGCATTGTTCATCCTAACCTCTTGATCCTTGGTGATGAAACCTCAGAAGTACTAGTCTGATCGGTTAGCATGTCTCCGTGCCTGTTCTATATATAGTAGGTACAACAGACTGTGGGTGGAAAACAGATGGGAAAAAAATCGTGCCTGCTGAATATTACAAATTTTTTTGTTTGTCATTATTCTCTAAATGATATGGTCTAATACTACTTACACAGCATTTAGACTGTGTTAGGTATTATAAACAATCTGCAGGAAGTTTAAGAATATATGAGAATTGGAGAGATGGCTCTTGGTAAAGAGCAATTGCTGCTCTTTCGAAGGACTAGACTTCAGTAGCCAGCACCCATGTCAGGCAGCTTACAACTTCCTAAAACTCCAGCTCTGGGGGATCTGATGTCCCCTTCTGGACTTGATGGGCATTACACTCACACACATGTTCTCACACAGACCCATACATATACACACAAAAACATAAAATAAAATGAATATATAATATATCTTATTATTTACATATTCTGTATTATTATCTATTAAACTATTATATCAATAATAATTTAATACATTAAATTTATTTGTACTAAATACATAATATATAGTATATGAAATGTATGTATATATTTATTATATAATATATGATTTAGCTAATGTATGTGTACAACAATATATAGCATATATAATATACTGCATAGATATATCATATGTAATAAATAAATGTATATATTTACATATGAATATAATTATATTCATATAATTATATATTTAAGAAATAATATGTTGTCATACACATGAGAGGAGGTAACCGCTGTCGTTATTTGTACAAGATCAAGATCATTGATAGTCCAGCTCGGCTGGGGAGGACTCGTAAGGCTTAGCTCTAGCTGAGAAGCCCCTGGAAACTGATGACTGCTGGACGAGGGGGTTAAGGCTACTGGCAGGCCGCCATGTTCCTGTGGATGTCCATCTCAGCTGGGGAGGGACTCATGAGGCT
>NW_022196911.1:110501221-110505383 GCF_008632895.1 Mastomys coucha
AGCTCTAGCTGAGAAGCCCCTGGAAACTAATGTCTGCTGGACGAGGGGCCTAAGGCTACTGGCAGGCCACCATGTTCCTGTGGATGACCCACATCCAGAGGCATATGGGCAACATTCCCTGGACTTGACAGGCTATAGGACATGCCAGTTTGTCCCTTTAATCCCAGGACTTAGGAGGCAAAGGAGGGTAGATCTCTGAGAGGTTGAGGCCAGCCTGGTCTACACAATGAGTTCCAGGCCAGCCAGAGCTACATAGTAAAACTATATCTTTTTTTTTTTTTTAAAGAAAACATATAAAGGAATTCTTAAAAATATGTGAAATGATGTGTTTAAGTTATATACAAACACTGTTTGAACACGTGGGGACTTTGCTATCCGTTAGGATTAACAGGTAGCTAACACTCAATGGATGTAAAGGGGCGACTGTAATTCATCCCCCTTGTACCCATCTCATGTGACCTGCATGGGGCGTACCAGGCCTGGTCTACATGTCGAGTCCTCTCAAGTTCAAGGGTAGCTTGAAGTTGAAAGAAGGCTGAGATGGAGCCCAGATATGTGCTCTCCCACCTGCAGTCGAAAGGGCATTGAGTCGAATATGCCATTGAGACTGAGCTTCTGCCATCCTCAGTTCGGTGACATCGTAGGGGCTCAGGATGGGAAGTCTGTTCTCATGGGTGACAGATGGGCCTGCTCCCAAGGACTTCCTTGGAGACCCCACAGTGTACGTTCCCTCTGGGAGTGGGTGGTTGGGATTGAAGAGGCCGCAGGAGCCTCAAGGACACACCTGTCACAGCAGAAGCCCTTTGCCTCTGTCTCCTGGGGGAATTCCCTCACTAGCAGGCTGGGTCTGAGGTTCTGAGGGTGGAGGCAGAGCCAGTGCACGTGTGGTCCTGATTTAGATGGAAGCTGCTTCATGCTAAGACCTAGAGGGAGGAGGAAGAGATGCGAATGGGCAGGTGCCACAGCATCCCGTACTGGATGTGTCACAGCCCTGTTTGGGACCAGGCTGGTGCTGACAGTCTCCCTAAGAGCCATGCTAATTTGAGAAGGCATCTTGTCCATGCAGGTTAGCTCCTGGTCACAGGCCTGCCAGCACAATGCCGTCTGCATAAAGGCTGCACTGCAGCTGGAAAAGGAGCCTGGTAGGCATTGCAGAGTCCCCAGGGTCATTTGTGAATGTTCACCAAACATAGAGTTGGGTTGGGGCTCTGCACAGAGAGATTCTGAAGACAGCTACTACCTCCTGGGACAGGAGTGACAAACAGATCTCAGCCACCTGTCTCCCCAAGCAGAAGTCGTTTACAACATTCTGTTGTTGACTCGAGCCACAGCTTTAGAACGTTTCTTAACACTATGATCCAGCAGGCAGCTTCTAACACCAAAATCCAGAGCTGACTACTTTATGCATCCTCCCTGGGGACTCGCATTTTAAAACGGATTCACGGATACAGGTAAATGTGTTGGAGTTATGAGGAGGTCTTGTTAGGAAACTTCTAGTGGTGATGACTGCTGCCTTAGTTCAAAGTGAAGAGATCTTGGCACATTGTGAGGGTCTCAAATCAGAGGCCACATGGGTGGTCCATGTCCCTGAGTTTGAACAAAAACTATACTCACATGAGACAGGAGAACAGAGTGCAGGACTTGGACGGAAGCTGGACGTTGGCAAGGCTAGAAGGATTTGCAGCCCTGTGCTAGAGAGCACACATTCTCTGAAGCATCCCGCAGGCTGCCTCCTACCTCACTGTCTGCTTAGCTTCTCAGGGAAGAGTCCATGCAGACTATAAGGAGGCATCATGCACTTACACAACAGGATACACAGTAGGATACCCTGGGCACACAGACATCAGTACCCTGGCCATACCACAAACCTTCAGTATTTTATTGGAAGGTATGTGGGGGGTGGGGTGGGGCATGGCAGATGGCTCAATGGCTCAGTAGTCAAGCACTTACCACACAAGTGGGCAGACCAGGACTAGAGTTTGGATTCCTGGAAATTCACAAACATGACAGGTTGATGGGGCAGCCTTCCTGTTACTACAGCCAGGAATACAGAGATAGCGATCCCGTTAGGAGGCTGGCTAGCAAGACTAGACACATGATGAAGCTCTGGATTTGATGCCTCAATGAATGAATGAATGAGGTAAAAGAGAAATTGAGGATGACTCCCAACATCAACCTCGCCCCTGCATCCATTTGTACACACTCACAAACAAAACAAAGCATGCATACACACGTGGATACTGCACACATGCATGAGAAATGGAAAAGGAGAAAAGAAAAATCAAAAGGAGAGGAGCATCATGGGATGGAAAGTGAAACCAGATCCTCCCCTTTTACCGCCTTGACATGATTAGTCTCTTCCTCAGCCCAGGTTCTCTCTGGCCCCACCCAGCCTTGGCTGAATGGTGAATGCAGACCTCTGAGCAAGTGGCTCAGCCGATGAAGGCACAGGGGCTGGACTAGCGGAGGAGACCTCCTCTGTTTCCTAGCCCCCAGAAGACGTGGTCCAACTGAGTGCTTCTGTTTGCATTGTTCTCACTAAATTGCCCAGGTGGGCCTTGAACTCTATAGAGAGTGCCCTGGACTTGAGGTCCTCCAGCCTCAGCATCCTGCATAACTGGGAATTTGTAAGCCCACCTATGTCCAGCTTTTATGCTGAACTGGTTTTGGTTTTGTTCTTGGGGTCATGTTTTTTTGATTGGCTTGCCTAGTTGTGGTCTGGGCTGGCTTCCAATTCATGATCCTCCTGCATCAGTTTCCTGAATAATGTGGTTACAACCATGCATTAACATGTCTGACTTTTCGATCAACTGGTCATATGAGGGCAACGCTTCTGCCTCCTCTCTATGTGTAGTCCCAGCTCAGAGTGACTACACAGGGAAGCTGGGAGAAAGGCACTGCGTTGTCCAGCAGACCTTATGGTCTGGTGGGCCCTGGGCAACATTCTCTCCAGCTGTTGCTTCCTTTATATGGCCACTCAGGGATCTCATTTGGGAGCAGTGACAGAATCCCAATAGACATGGAAGGCACTTCTGATACCACAGAACCAGGCTGGAACTTCTAGAGGGGGAAGGGCTTTGTGGAACCTCAGGTTTCCAGGAAGAGGATAGATGACTTAACCTTGATCCTGGTAATGTCACCAGAAGTAGAAGAGAGCAGGCCAGCTGCTGAATAGGAGCTGGACACTGTCGACTCTGGCTAAGCTTGTGTCTTGGCTGACAAACAAAATAACAGGCAGAAGATGCCCAGCATACAATGGGTGGAGCCGGAAGGGCTGAGAACTGAACCGCATCAAGAGCATCAGTCTAGAACCCAGGAGTATCAAGCCCTGGGAAGACAGGACAAGGAACATCGGGCCCAGGAATATATAGTCAGCAGCATTAGTGCCCAGGACCATGGGGCCAGGAACAACTGAACCCAGGAGCATCAGGCTTCTGGAACATGCAGTCAGGAGTATGAGACCTGGAACAATGTAAGACGTGAAAGAATGGGGTAAGACCATCTCAGACCCCAGGGGTATGGATCTGAAAGGGTTTGAGCCAGGTGCACTGGACTAGGACAGCAGAGTCAAGAGCATTAGGATTTAGGAATGAGTGAAAGCCGGAAGCATAAGAGCCTGGGAGTAGAGGGTTTGCAGGGTCAGGCCTTGGGAACACAGGCCCAGGAGTGCTAGTCCCTGAAGACCCGGGGCCAAGAGCATCAGGTCGACCTTAGGGACAGCCAGGCATGAAGGGACCTAGAACTACTGTTCCCCCCTAAGATCCCGAACTGTGACTCTGAAGAACTGAAATCCAGCGTTGAAGCCTCCTCAACAACACCCTCGCCCTCACTCCACCACGGAGGAGGTGACAGGGAGACTCTGCCCACAGCCAACACTGCAAACACCACTTCTCCTTGGAATGCATTCGGATTCCAATTTGCAACTCATTTCCCTTCCAAAACCCAGTCGGCTTGGCAGGCTTTCGAATGCTGGCATCAGGGGGAGGGGGAGCCCCAGCGTGCCGGGGCCAGGAAGAAGTGCCCTGCTATTTATGCGTCTTCAGGTGAGAGCTTATTCTAGGAGAAATAGGAATGAGTGTTGATATTAAGATGGAGTGTGTGTGTGTGTGTGTGAGAGAGAGAGAGAGAGAGGAGAGAGAGAGAGAGAGAGAGAGAGAGAGAG
>NW_022196911.1:110505405-110521246 GCF_008632895.1 Mastomys coucha
GAGAGAGAGAGAGAGAGAGAGAGAGAGAGAGAGTCCTGTGCATGCTGCAGAGCTATGGCTTCTGGTGGTGCCAAGGGATGAAGTCTTCCTGAGAATCAGGGAGTGGTCCTTGGTTCCTGTCCTGTGTTACCTCTATTCCTTAGGTATTACTATGGCCCCATCTCACAGATGAGAATGCCCAAGACCACAGAGGTCTTATTTATAAGTTAAATAAAGTCCCCAGAGGGTGGGAAAGACAGCTTAGTTGGTAAAGTGTTTAGCACACAAGCATGAGGACCTGAGTTTAGTATTCCAGCACGTATATAAAAATGGGCCTGGTGGCACACACTTGTAATCCCAGAGCTGGGGAGGTAGAGACTCCAGATCCCCGGAGCTGACTAGCCAGCCAACTTAATCCAACCAGTGAGACACGGGCCAGTGAGAGCCCCTGTCATAAAGTAAGTGGATGGATTCTGAGTAGTGACACTCTTGGTTTTCCTCTGCCTGCTGCTGGACATTTGCACTGGTCTCGACACACACAGGTACATGTCTATGCATGTGCAAGCATGCACACACACATTCCCAGTTCGCTGGTGGCAAGCCAGAAGCAGAGTGTTCCGAAGCTGCCCTGTGCTTTTTCAAAGTCGTATACTGACTTCCCATGAGTTCGTACTCAGGAAGAGTTGAATGGGCTAGAGAAACTTGCAGGAGATGTGACCTCAGTCTTGATGAGGCTAGGAACGGTGAGTGATGTGATGATAAGTGTCCCCTGTGCCTCCTGCTATCATGGGCTGTTATCCTTTTTCAGGCTGCAGGGATGTAGAACAGCCTATACAGGCAACAGGCTCTATTCCTTTGTCATCTGAGGACTTTGATAGTCATCCCAGCACTGTCATGGCTCTGTTCGTAAAGATCTCAGCCAGCAGTCGGGAGCAGCATGCTGGATGCCTCAGGCCCTAGAGTCATAGTTTTGTGACTGACACTTCCCCAGGGACCCAGTGAGAGCCTGAGTTGTTGGGCAGGCTGGGCAGGTTGGGCAGGCTGGGCTGGGGCATCCATATGGAGGACGTGGGTCTTGCTTCCTCTCTGAAGATAACTGTCACTTTAGCTTCTAGTAGCAGGTGGCCATGTCTGGCCTGGCCTGAGTGAGGAGCAGATGAACCTCAGGCAGCTCCCAGGCACCCTCTTCTCTAGCACCCATACAACCAACATTGGCCTGTGTCTCACTGGTTAGACTCTTGGGCATTACTGAGCAGGCTGCTTCTCTGCGTGGAGTCCAGGCTAGAGTGGGGGGTGGGGACATTTGGGTTAGGAGGGGAGCTGTCAGATACCCAGGGGGAAAGAATGCTAACCCATCCTGTTGGTCAGAGGTAACAGGAGATGCACCTCTAGGTGGCTTTAGCAAAGCCAAAAAGTAGGGGCATCTCTTACAGGCATCTTTTACTATGAGAATGTCCACCCTTGGCACATGGTAGGGGCCAACAGTGCCATTAGGATTTGGCTGATCTATGTCTCACTATGCCTCTCTGACTCCAGCTCCTTGAAGGGACTCGTAAGACAAGATGGACTTGTGACTTGGGCCTACAGAGAAGAGAGACTTCTTTCCTGGCCAATGAAACTGGGTCTCTTGGTCATCTTCCCGCCAGTCCTGTGCTCACCTGCAGCTGCCTCAAACCCCATAGGACACAGGATAATGGGAAGAGCAATGTAGCTCCAATTCCAAGAATGGAAGGGGACTCTGGGTGGCACAATTGCTGCTCATTAAGAGAGTATCGAACTACAGAAGCCAAAAGCTGGTAACTTTTGGGCAGAGAAGTGTATATCTGCAGGGAGGGAAAGAGGGAGGAACATGCGTGTAAACAGGTGAACTGAAGGTTCCACTTAGAACAGCAGGTCTCAGCCTGTGGGTTGTGATCCCTTTAGGGTCAAACATTCTTTTCACAGGGGTTGCCTAGGACCATTAGAAAAAAAAAACCCACCCACAGATATTTACATTATGATTCTTAACAGTAGCAAGATTAAGATGAAGTAGCAATGAAACTATTTTTATGGCTGGGGGTCAGCACAGCACGAGGAACTGCATTAAAGGGTTGGAGCTTTAGAAAGGTTGAGGGCCACTGCTCTAAGAGGAGGTGTACCGCTCCCTAAACAGAGGGCAACCATGACCATCAACCTGCCAGTCCTGGACTCGAGAAGGCATTGGGAAGTCAGTGGAGGTGCATCTACTATACCTGGTGTGTGTGGTAGGGTCCAGTAGCACCCTGGGATGCCTGGGGGGAGGCACATAACCCACACACCCAAGCACACAATAACTGAGGGACACAAGTCATACATCTTATCCATTCTTAGACCTTCCTCCATCCTTTCAGAAGCAAGGAACACTGCCAAGCTTAGAACCTCCATTTAATAGATAAGGCAGCAATGCCCAGTGCCATACGTCAGGGAAGTGGGTAGCCTATGGGCTGGGCTCTAGGCTCTACTGTACAGATGTGGAGATGCTCATACAACTCTGAGGCTGCAGTTGTGGTGTGCAGGGAAGCCTTCAGTCTGCTTTCTTGGCGTCTGGGTCTCTATCCTCTGACTGGGCCAGAAATTCTGGAGCTGATGGCAACACCTAAGCTGCTCCTAGTTAGTTTTCTAGTGGAAGACGCCATGGCTCTCCTCTGGGCACTCTCCTGCAACCAGGAATAGAAGCAGGCTCCACATCCTATGGGATTCTGGCTGGCACTGAGCTGATTTGTTATTAAGGAGCTGAGCTGATGCTGCAAGTCTGAGCTGGGTCAGGCCTGGGGCTCTCCTTCCATCTGGGTAGCCTGGTCAAGGCTTCCGGAGGACAGGGCTAAGGGCTTGGCACTTCACTTCCTTGAGAAGGGTAGAGAGATAATCTGGGAGACAGTGGTGTGGCCAGTGGAAGAAATGGAGACAAGGAGAGGGAATGGAGACAAGGAGAGGGTGGCTACTCGTCTGCATGGGAAAGAAGGGAGATTTAGTATCCACTACAGAGGGAGGGCTGTGGACTAGAGGCCTCCTTCCAAAACAACTGGAAACCTTAGAGATTTAGCCTCTCAGATGTTCTATAGCGTTATGACTCAAGTATTGTATGTGTGCACATGTGTACACACGCATATGCACACACACTCACACACACACATATGGGGTGGGAATGGAGTTTATGTGTACAGTAATGTCTATATGTGTGTCTCACCAAAAGGCAAGTATGGATGTCATTCTTCAGGAGCTAGCCACCTTATTCTTATTTATTTATTTTTAAAGCAGGGTCTCTTACTGGCCTGGTGCATGCTGATTTAACTAGGCCAGCTGGCCAGAGAGCCACTGCCTATCGGCACTTCCCCAGACCTGGGGTTACACGTGTGTACTGTCACACCTGGCTTTTTACATGGGTGCTGGAGATCCAATTGGAGCCTTTGTACTTGCTCAGGCAGCATCTCGCCTGCGAGCCACTTCATCAGCTCCTCGGTCTGCTTTCCATGATCTGTGTGCAAGTACGTTTGCTACCTGTTGTCATCCTGGGGAGGGTTCGTCTCCCACAGGCATGATGAGCAGCTTCTGAGGGTCCAGAGACTAAGAAAAAGACTCTTTGCTATCAGCTAGAGGGTGAGGATCCACCCCATCTTCCTGTATCACCTGTCTCCTATGCCCTGAGTGGTCAGTAAAATCAAATGCAAATTAAGAGAGATGATACAATGAAGTCCATTTGTCCTCGAGCTCATGGAAGCCCCGGGTCAAGAATCCAACAACTACAGGAGGCTCCTGGCTATGATTCTCTTAATTACTGAGCCTTCAAGCTGAGCACAATAGGGCTTAGAATAACTGAGGAGACACACCCCTGGGTGCATCTGGGAGGGCAATTACAGAGAAGTTTCCTTGAGGCAAGAAGAGCCCCCTCTGAAGGCAAACAGCCTCGCCCCATAGCCTGGGATCCTCGGGTAAATGATAAGAGAAAGACTGCTGCAGATTAATAGAATTCTCCTTCCTCAGCTTCCCCACTGCAGACTTAGTGTGCCCAGCCGCCTCGAACACCTGTTGCCATGACTAGCATTCCCTTCGATGCCACGCCTCCCTGGCTAGGATGGACTGTAGCTTTTCAAACTGTGAGCCCAGACAAACCCTTCCTTCCTTAAGTTGTTTTTGTCAGGCATTTTGTCACAGGGACGGAAGAAGGTAGCTAATAAAGGCAGGGGTCCAGAGACGACCCGACAGACAGCCTCCAAGGACTTTGGGGTTGGAGGTAGGGCAGAAATGGCCCTGGCCTTTGTAGATTAGTGAGCCTCAGGTGGATGACAGCTCCCTAAAGCCTTTTATTCCCAAGACTGACAAATTCCCACACTCCATATTCTGTCCACGCAACTATAAATATTAAAGTGCACCAGAGGAGAGATTGCAAAATTGGACTGTGGGCGAGAGCCGACGCCGCTGAGCTTGGGAGACGAAAAGCGGCGTCTTTATATTCTCTTCCGCTCCTTCCCACTTCAGTGCACTGATTGCAGGAGGTCTCGTGGGTGACAAAGGGCAGGAAGCTGGACCTTCACAGACTGCAGGAGAGGATGGCCCCTGAGGGTCCCCTGAGGAGTTAAGAAGGGTGCTCCCTTATCCAAAGTCTCTGAGAGGTAGGAGCTGCACACATCCTGGCCACTCCCAGTTGCTACGGCTAAGCATAGCAGTGAAGCCCTGTAGTGATTACTTTGGGTAATTTCTACAGCTGGGCTGTGGTGAAGCACCATGACCAAGGCAACTTATAAAAGGGAGGGTTTATTTGGGCTTCTGGTTCCAGAGAGGCAAAAGTCCAATATGGCAGGGAACTGTGGTAGCAGACAGCAGATGTGAGTGCAGGCACAGCTGAGAGACAGCATCTCAAAATGGAAAGCAGGAAGCAGTGAGAACTGGAGTTGATGTGGGCTTTTGAATCCTCAAAGCTGCACCCCAGGGATGAATTCCCTCCAGCAAGGCCACATGCCTTAAACCTACCCAAGCCACACCACCAACTGGGGTCCAAGTATGCAAATGTCCAAGACTATGAGGGACATTTTATTCAAACTACCTCAGGCCCAACACTCTTGTTACAACGGTGGACACAACCCTTCCCACACAATAGAGGAGATAAGACCAAAGTAAACAGAGTGGGCCCTGCTAAGTGGACAGGGGTAGAGGTTGAGCTCCCCGGCAGCTGGTAGAGACCAGCCGACATTTCCCTGCCCTCTATCTGTAGGCCTCAGTCTCTCCAGAAAGTCTCCCATCAGCAGGCTGGCACCTTACTGCCCATCACCGTTCCCTGCAATGATTGCTGTGATTCTCCCAAGATCCTGCTCATTCCTTCCCTCCAGCCCCCCTAATCCACCCCCCCCAGGTGGGGTAGCTTTGATATACAGTTTTAGATCCATAACCTTCCCATTAAAAAAAAAAAAAGTCTTCTATTTGGGTCTGGCAAGATGGCTCAGCAGATAAAGGTACTTGCTGAGTAGACCTGACCATCTCCCGCCCACACCCTTCCCTATACAGCGTCTGCCCCTCCTTCTTAGAAACCTGGGTCTAATCTTATTGCTCAGCAAACCATCCCTAACAATTGAAGCCCTAGGTGCTCTCTTTGTCCTCTGAACCCCATACAATTTTAGCCTATGCAATTCATTTGTTAATTAATCGTGTGCACTGTGATGCCTGGAGATATTTTTGTGTTATTTATTTATTTATTTTCTTAGTTGCATGCTGAGAATTAACTCTTTGGGAGCCACTCAGCTTTTCTGGTTTATATTTGGGCCTCATGTTTCAGATCCCAGGTAGAGCATGGTTCTCGGAGTGCAAGGTGCTTTTATGCATTATCTTTTTTCTTCTTTTACATTTTTCTTCTATAATTTCATAATATGTACATTGTACTGGGCTCATAGTTACCCCTCCATCACTCTCTCTTACTTTTATCTCCCTCCCACCTGCTAATACTCTTCTCCGCCCCCTTTGAATCCCCTAGGGAGGGAAGACCTCTGGTGCATACAGCTCTCATGCAAGTAGCCACTGCTGCTGTTCATAGCTTCAGTGGCCATGGTAGACACAGAAGACAGCATATTGTAGCGCTCTCCCGTGGTAATTCAGCAAAACAGCATGACAGTTTACCCTCTAGGACTTAAGATCTCCACAACTGTGTTTGTTGTTGTTTGTTTTACTGGGTTTACAGTTCCAGGCATGGATTTCTTCCCGTAGCGTGGCTTCAAATCCAAGCATAAAGAGGTTGATTATTCCACGGGGTCGGGCCACTATTGTATCTGTGGATATGCCTTGCCTGACAGGTATGCTGACTCCACAGCTGGCTAATGCTGATGGCTTTTCTCCTCCAGCACGCTGGGTAGCGATTCTGCCACTGTGAATATTACCCAACACAGAGGAAAGCTTCCAGCACAGTTCCTGAGTTTTCCTGTGTCCTGTCTTCAGTGTCTTCAGTGTCTTCAGAAATAGGGTCTAGGGAACAACCAAGAGGAATTGTAATAGCTTGCATTCTCATTCCATAAGTATGAGCCACTGTTTTCTGTAGGTTCCTCATTCATTCATTCATTCATTCACCACCATCTTCCTTCCTTGGGAAGTTCTTTTGTTTTTGTTTCTTCTAAATTCATTGACACGTCTTTGGGGTCAACTCTGAATTCTTGGCATTTTTTTTAAGCACTAATCTTACCAGAAGTGGCTTGACCTTGGCTAGTCTTTCCTGTAGGCATACGTTTTTTTCCAACCTACCTTAATAAGGGTTCAACCTCTCCTGTAGCCTACCACCCAGCAAAGGTAGCGGAAAAGGAAAACTACTAGGACATGGGGCAAGTAGAGCTGTTTAGAGGTAGTTTTTTGGGGAGGGGGAGTCCAATCTTTGTTGTCAGGATATCAGCAGTTCAGTCCAGTAGCAAATACCACACATGAACCAGCAGCTGCAGTCCAGTCCTCTCAACCACACACGAACCATCCAGGGCCGTTCAATCCAGAAGAAACTGCAAGGCTCACCAACTGGCCCATGGCCAGGGAAGTAGCAAAAAGCTGCAGGAACCTCACAAGAAGTTCTCCGGCTATTTTCTCTCTTTGGCATCGCCACAAGCGGAGCTCAGCAACACAATGTAAGGCGAACCGATACATTTGTGTTGTTAGCGAAGAATAGCGAGGCAGAGCAAAGCAAACCGATGCTCGAGTTCCCACTGTCTGTGGGGGTCATATTTATATTATATTCCTTCATCACGTGTCCTTTTACATGTCTGCTATAACAAAACATCCTTTCACCTGTGTCTGCTTCGGGAAACATTCTTTCATGTGTCTGCTTTAGCAAAACATCCTTTAATCTATGTGCCCCACAAAACATCATTTGACACAACTGACTTCTCAAAGGAACCAGAAGTTTCCACTTTACTTTCCACTGCTGCCTGCATGGTGGTGAATGTCTCTGGTCTCCCACTACACCTCCGGCTGCAGGTTCCTATAACTAGCTCTCTGGAAGACCTCTCAGCAACACATTTCATAGGCCCCTGTATGCTACTTTATCTCAAAGCCCCTGAGAGGTTGGAACTGCACCCTCCAGTTGCTACTGCTAAGCCTAGCAGTGAAGCTTTGTAGTAATTACTTTGGGTAATTTCTATGGCTGTGATAAAACACCGTGACCAAGGCAACTAATGGAAGGAAGGGTTTATTTGGGTTTTATATTGTAACATGAAGCCCCGAATAACCCCAAAAGAACCGATTAGATCAGCCATCTGGAATGGACAAGGCCAAGTACCGAGCTGGTGGCTTAAAACCAGGACATGGATTTTCCTATAGATTTGAGGCTACAAGTCTAAAATCAAGGTTCTGCAGGGTCGTATGCTTTCTGGAGGGGTGGGGTGGGGCTGCAGGCAGACCTTCCTTGTTCCTTCCTAGCTTCTGGCTTTCCTTGACATTCTTACGAGTGTAACCTCTGCCTCTGTCTCTTTAATGGCTAGTAGTGTATATTCACTGTACAAAAAGGATAGGGTTCACTGTGGAATTTTCATACATGAATATTGTGGACTTTGATCATAGTCACACACGCCCCTTTATGGCCTCTCGTTCCTCCTCTTTTCTCTCAGTGGTCCACCTCTACTTTCATCTCTCTCTATCTTTCTTTAGAGAAGAAAATCTAGATTCTGCATATGAGAGAAGACTTTCTGCTTCTGTTTCCACAAGACACCCTTCCCTGGGTCTTTGTATCTTCATGTGTCTTTTGTGTCTTTCTTTTTTTTTTAAGAGTCATCAGACTCCCTTGGTCCCACCT
The DNA here is from genome assembly GCF_008632895.1 of Mastomys coucha. NCBI lineage: Eukaryota > Metazoa > Chordata > Mammalia > Rodentia > Muridae > Mastomys > Mastomys coucha. The sequence continues at coordinate 110,513,654 of NW_022196911.1, forward strand.
GTTCCTGTGACCTTCTCCTCCACCCCACTGAATTCCAACAGATTTCCAGACCAACCCCTTCACTCACTTCCTTCCCCAGCCACTGGCACCTTCTTTAATGCTGGCTCCAGGAAGAGGGCTCTGTTCACTGCCTCCCCTATGTCTTCCTCGGGGCATCTATCTGTTTCACCCAATTGGGGCTTTTCTTAGCTTTCCCTGGTTTCTGGGTAGCCACCTGCTTTCCTCGGTTCATGGCTCTGCTTCTGTAGGCTCATGGTATTCGTCTCCACTGTCTCAAGTTAGCGGTCTTCTCTCTACCTTTCTGTCTCTCTGTCTCTCTGTGTCTCTGTCTCTGTCTGTCTGTCTCTCTCTTTCTCTCTCTCTTGAATTCATTTAGGTTCTGCTCAGAAAGCAACAAAGAGAGTCTCCCCATTTTATTTGTTTGTTTGCATGTGCTGTAGTGCTGGGGGTTGCACCTAGGACCTCACACATGCTAGGCCAGCACCTTACCACTGAGCTACATACTCAGCTCAAGTCTCCCCATTTTAACCTCATGTGATAGTTGGCTTTAATCATCAACTTGATTCAAGTGAGAATTGCCCAGAAAAGAGTCTCAGTGAGAGGTTGTCCATACTGGCTTGGCCTGTTGACTGAATGAAGTTAATTGATGTAGGGGCACTCCACCCACTGTGTGAGCCACCATTCCCCTAGGTGGGGTCTCTGAATATTGTGAATGAGAAATCAAGCTGAGCACAAGCAAGCCAATGAGCGTGTGCGCATTGGTTTCTCTTTGCCCTTGACTGTGGGTGTGGCTTGGTGTCTAAGGTTCCTGCCTCGACTTCCCCACTGGGCTGTAGAATGGAATGAACCTGCTTCTCCCCCCCGCCCCCCAGAGCTGCTTTTGTCTGGGCACTTTATCACGACATGGAAATGAAACTAAGACCCCACACTTGCCACCTCTTTTTATAAAAGCATGTAAAGCAAGATGCATGGTTTCCAGGCTGGAGGCACACTTGCCTTTCAGGAGCTGTTCTATCCATTACAACGTCTTCTGCTCCTGTGGTCCACGGCTGAAGATGGAGATGTATCTACTCCTCCCTCTCCCTGATGCCCTATGCTCATCAACCAAGGTTTCAGGGAAATTTCCCCCAACTTTTCTCCTACTGCTTTTTGGGGTCTACAGTACCATGGGGTGTGGAAACTGTTTTTAACTATAATAGAATAAGCAAAGCAGGCCTCAGATCTCCCCTCATTACATCTGAAGGATTGCCATGGAGACTGCCGTGTGTTCTCAGACGGCTTTAGTAAAGTTAGACAGCTGTGTCCTGGTGTGTCAGGTCTCAGATCTCTGCATCTTGGTTGGGGTTGATGGATGCACTGGGCTCGCTGACTCATTATCCCAGAGAAGGGACCTAAACTGGCTTGAGCTCCTGAACTTATCAGACCAAAGATGGGCCAGTGTCCCTGTCAGCATCCCCTGGGGAGCCACACTCACTGATCACAGCTGGCATGATTCAGAGAGGAGCAGGGCAGGCCGATGACAACCAGTGTCCTTCTGCGGACAAGCAAGGGCAGTGACAGAGTCCACACTCCATACGGGGAGTGACAGACAGCCAAGAAGGAGCAGGCTGAAGAGAGAGGAGTCTGGGGAAGAATGAACTCAAGGAGAAAGAGTTTGTGATCTGGAGTCAAGAGAACAAGCCAGAGGGCCTGACAACTGCCAGGAGGATGTGGATTCGGATTCCCAGCACTCAGGGGGGAAAGCCAGGGGTAGTGGCATGCCTGTAGCCCCAGAACTGGGGAAGGAGAGACAGGAGGATGCCCAGGCCTCACTGGCTGGTAAGTCTATCTGAATTAGCGAGTTCTGTGTTCAGTGAGAGAGCCTGTCTTTAAAAATAAGGTGGACAAAGATATAGACACACAACCTGCTCAGTCCTCAGCGTATATGGTTTCAGAGCCAGCCACTCTGTACTGGACAACCAAGAAGGGAATGATCCTGGGAAGAGCTAATTCGTCTTAGGCAGCCATTAGTTGCCTGTGGTTCTTTGTCTCAGGACAGGAGTCCCTGAAAATTTCCCCTTTCCATGTTAACATGCCCACTGATATTACCGTTGTTCTAATCTTCTGTATATATGCAAGGAACAAAAATAAAGAAAAGGCAGCTATCAAATTCAGAGTAGGGGGATGTGAGAAGGGTTTGAGGGAGGGTAATTGGGAGGGGTTGGAGGGAGGAAAGTGAGGGGGCGGTGAGGTAATTTTATTTCAGTTGGAAACACTAATAAAAATTTAGATACAAGAATAAAATTATTTAGAACAAATAAGGTAGAGAATGATTGAGACATTGACCTGTGACCTCTACATGACCATAGGCACACACGCAATGGAACACACACAAGCATATACACACAACATGTTTACACATAATACACACACACACAAACACACTAACAAAATAAAACCCTGGAGAAGTCATTTAACCTCTCTGAGCCCAACTCAACCCACCTGCCAATCAGAAAATAACAACATGACCTCCCTCTCACAGTGGCAGTGGTGAGATCAGTGGGGAAGGAAGATGGAGGCATTTTACACATGCTTTCTACGTGCAAAGAACTCTTGTCCCCACATCTGTATTCTACCTGCTTAGGGTTTTGTAAATCCACAGTGATATTGAGAGGCTTCTAGAACTATAGGAGGGCTGGTGAGTAACTCCAGACTCTAAAGAGATGGAGCGGGGGACACACAGTGGGTGGGACTAAATTCATTCACCTGTAAGGAAGGCATAGGGTGGGACAGAGGCCCCTCCAACTGGGGCTGTTTTGTTATTCTTGGGCAGAAAATCCTCTGCCTGATGGGGCTTGAAGCCGCTGTCTGCAGTGATGTTTGACAGGATGATGGATGGCGACAGGGCTGGGTTTCTGACGCACAGCGCAGACTCCGCATTCTTTATCTAGGACCGCTGGCGGCGCAGGCTGCAAATAAGCAATCCAGTTACAGAGATCCCTGATAAAATTCCATTAGGGGCCCGGGAGACAATCACGCTGGATCCAATAACAGAAGCAGGCTGGGGAGGCGAGGGGCATGTTGGGAAGGGAGCTCTGCCACTGGGGAAATTTTCCTTGGGCCTGGAGGCTCCCGCATGGGGAATTCCATGAAAATCCCTGGTCTGATCCGCAGACCCAAACCAGCTCTGACGTCCAATTGTCTTTGCCATTTGAAATACCATGGAAATAGCCTGGGGAGGTAGGGCTGCGCAGCCGAGGCAGTCGGGAGGGAGGCTGGGTCCTGGGTGTTGAGTGTTTAGTTCTTGAGATACTGTTCGCCTTTGGGGGACTAGTCATCAGGGAGCCTGGTTCACTTTTGACCTTCTGCTGATGGATGGGGACTGGATAGCCTTTGCGCCCTGGTAGAAAAGCTCGCTACCCACTTCTGGCGTCCTGTCTATGGACCCGTCATGGGTATAAGGTGATCAAATGGCCCTTTACCTTTCTGCAGAGGACACAGCAGCCGCCTGCCAGTCCTCCACACTCCTCAGCACCTGCCCATCCTCTCTCTAGACCCCATTCTGGCCTCTCCCCTTCCAGGCAGCCTGGGCATTTCCCTCTCATCTCCCGCTTTCTTTTTGACACCGCCAATCCCGGGCTCTGAAGCCCCAGCATCTACTGCAAGTGGCCTTACCAAGGAATTCCCACTTTTATTAGCATACGTTAATTACATTATAGAAAGTAAGGTTTCGGGTTTTTTTTTTTTTTTTTGTAAAGATTTACTTATTTTATGTATATGAGCACACAGCTGTCTTTAGACACAACAGAAGAGGACATCAGATCCCATTACAGATGGTTGTGAGCCACCATGTGCTTGCTGGAAGTTGAACTCGGAACCTCTGTTAGAGTAGTCTGTGCTCTTAACCACTGAGCCATCTCTCCAGCCCCAAAGGTAAAGTGTTTCGTTGGGCCGTTTCCATGTAACAGCATTCCTGTTCCTATCTCCATTCCTGCTTTTTCCATTTCCATTCTACATCCCCTAATATTTCCCTTTTTAGTTTCACGTCCTCGGAGCAAGGCACTTCCTTGTCTAATAGGAATCTTCTAGAAGCTTCCCATCATGCATGCTAAATGCCCGGCACTTTCAGAACCTTGACATAGACCAGCCCTCTTGAATGTCTTACACGTCGATTCCATTGTGTCTCTGAGACTTAGGCCCCTAGAGAAGGTCACATGGTGACTCATGGGTTTGTCTCCTGACTTCTGTTCTGAATGAAGATGGCTCACCACCCACCAGAGGCCCTCCAAAGCAATCCTGTGACAGTCTACTACCCCTGCTTCTCCTAGTTTCTACTAAGACATTCTCCCCTAGACACCCCAATATTGTGTCCCTCCCAAGGGACCCTCACAGACTGGTTGGGGCTAGCTGAACTGAGTGCTCACCCTGATCTAGATATCACTGTGACATTACACGATCTCCTTCCTGGGGAGAGTGTCTTCCTCTATACCGATGTGGGGACCTCCACACCCACATACATGCTTCCCCCAACATCTAGAAGGAGATCCAGCAGCCAGCATGGCCTTGACATTCTCTCTGGCCCTTGGAGCCCGTGGACAGCTCTGTTAGGGTGGAGTCTCCTCAGATGAGGCTCAAGAGCACACTGCAGTGATTCTTTGATCACACCACCTTTCTGCCCCAATTCTGGAGGCTGTCAGTGTATCCAAAGGTCCCGTCACCCCGGGCTCGTTTCGGACTCTGAGCTTGAGCTCTTCTCACACCGCCCTCACACCCCCTAGCTTCTTGATATCAGGGCTGAGGTTGATATGCACAGCAAGAGGACCAACCCTGGAGTGACGGCAGGTAGGGAGCCAGCTAGCCAGATCTACCACGGAAAACCTCCAGGCCTCATTTTTGCTAGTTGCTTCTGTGAGGGTTTCTTCCTCCTTCATGGTCTAGGAATGCTGGAAGCCTGTAGAGCCCTGCACAGATAGATGAGGCTATAGGTGACTTCCACGTCCTTTCTGTGGAGCAGGCTGGCTCTCCGGGCCACCTCTCCTTCCTCCGCTCTCTGCTACCATAGCTGAACTTGAGTATGCAGGTGGAGCACTGTCATCAAAATTAAAGTGCCCCGCCTCCCTCCAGGAGCCCCGATGTCTGCGGAGGAGAAAGGCAGAAGGGAGCTGTGACAACAGTCTGGCTGCTTCTTCTGGGGCTCCGGGGCCACTTCCTGTGTAGGGCGTAGGGTGACAGGACACAGCCGGCCATGTCAGTGAAGGAGTGGAATAGGTGCAGCACAGTGAGAGATGCCAACATTGAGCCCCGATGACCAGACCACCCTTCAACGGGGCTTGAAGGAGGGACTCTCTACACTTAGCATGGGAAGTGGAGTGTCTCATTCCCACACACGATCCTGCCATGAGCACCACTCTCTGTGTCTTGTAACAGACTCAATTATATCACCTCAAATTCACATGTTAGAGTCCTAACCCCCAATACTACAAAGTGCTTCTGTGTTTGGAGACACAGACATTAAAGGGGTAATTAATTTTAATTGAGGCCACTAGGGTGGGCCCTAATCCAACATGACTGTGTCCTTATAACAAGAAGAGATTAGTTCAGACACACGCGCACTGGGAGGAGATGGCTATCTATAAACCAGGAGAGAGACGGCAGAAGGGACAAGCCCTGCCGACACCCTGATCTAGAACTTCCTCACTCCAGAGGCACAAAGACCATTTCTGCTGTATAAACCACCTCAACGTATGGTACTGTGTTACAGTCGCCATGCAAACAAAATCCATGTATGGAGGGAGCCCAATGTCCCACTCAGGTGACCTGTAGGGTTTTGCAGGTGGATGGAGCCATGTCTGTTGCCAGGTGCCCAGGTAGCCACTGAAGGCAGAGTGGCTGCGGGGCAGGAGGGAGCTGGAAAAGTGCTTCAAGGTGTCTGATGTGTCCCTTTTATTAGAATAGAAACCCAAAGGCGGATCAGGGAAGAACAGTTAATTTAGCAGAAACTTCATGGGCTGGAAACCTGTCCAGTGACTACAGTTCAGACCTGGCCTTAGCAAGGCTCTCTGTTGTCCCCAGGAGGTCCCAGCCCTCACTCTCAGAAGCAGCCTGTTGTAGTGTCTATCATGTGGCTTCCAGAACTAGGCCCCTTACTATGGGCTTCTCTCCTACGTCCAGGCTCCCTGCCCTAAATCCGTCCTTGCCATTCCTATTGTGAGAACCTCTCTGTGCTTCTTCCCCAGCCGTGGCCTTTTCCATGTGGTTCATACTGTCAAGCCACCTTCGTGACACAGTCTCCACTCTTTAGCTGTTGAGGGTCCCAGTTCCCCGCTGCTGCTCGACCGCGCCCTCCCTGGCTTAAACTTGAATGTGGGCGTTTGGCTCCCATATGTAAAAGGGTTCGTAGTCTCCCTGTGCAGGGGCAGCAATTGCTCTGCGTTCCACAGTCATGGGCCATAGGCTTCCTGGAGTTGATGTCTACCAGCTCACTCCCCGCTTCCTCCCTCAAGGTCCCTGAGGAGCAACAAACTCAACTGGGAGCACTTAAGAATTAGCTCTTGTAAGGCTTGCATCTGATTTTACTTCTCCGTGTTTTTATTTTTGAAGAAACACATGTTCAACACCGTTCACACTGCTTTGTTCTCCGGAGGAGTATGAAAGAATCAAACATTGTCTGCATTTGCTCGCAGATACAAGTTTAGTGCAAATTGCTTTTCAACACTGCCTCTTCCTCCTCTCCCTCCCTCCTCCATCTTCTCACTCCTCTCCCTCTTCACTCTCCCTCCTCCCTCTCCTCTCCCTCCTCTCCTTCCTCTCTCCTCTCCCTCCTTCCTCCCCCATCTTCTACTTCTTCCTCCCTTCTCTCTTCCTCTTTCTTCTCCTTCTTCCCCGCCTTTTCTTCCCCCTCCCCCTTTTCATCTCCAACCTTTCTTCTTATTTAGATATGTGCCTGCTTCCGCCATATCTTTCAGGAGATCAACAGCCCCAGGTTTTAAAAAAAGCTGCCCAACTTGACAGGACACATTCATTCCTGCTTGGCATTGTCCCCAAACTTCTGCGGCATCAGTGACTCTGGCATTTCCTGCCATGGGGAGAGTAGAACTAGGTGTCTGGGTAGGCTGGAGTGGGGATTCCATACCTGTGTGACTCTGGGAGTTTCCATGGGCAGCTCTGCCCCAATGGAGGTTACGTCCTTCAAAGCCAAACTCTGTTTCCCTGCATTGCCCCTGTGTACTGTGAGTTCAAGGCACTGGAGCCCACACGCATGGGGTCCGTCTCTCATATGCTGCTGGTCAATGTTCTCCCTTTACTCTTAGCCTCTGAGACCAGCCTCTCCAAGTCTGTGAGCCTTGTCCACTCTTGAGTTGTTTCTGATGACTGTCCAGCATGGCACAGCCATCTCCATTACCCAGCCATCCCCTGGACAGTCAAACCACCTGCCTACACTTCTGTATCTCCCTGGCCATCCCCCCAGTCTTGTACTTCTGTATCCCTCTGGCCATCCCCAGTCTTGTACTTCTGTATCCCTCTGGCCAACCCCCCAGCCTTGTACTTCTGTGTCCCCCTGGTCATCCCCCAGCCTTGTACTTCTGTGCCCTCCTGACCACCCCCCAGCCTTGT
>NW_022196911.1:110521311-110529637 GCF_008632895.1 Mastomys coucha
TCTTGTACTTCTGTGTCCTCCTGGTCATCCCCCCAGTCTTGTACTTCTGTGTCCCCCTGGTCATCCCCAGTCTTGTACTTCTGTGTCCCCCTGGTCATCCCCCCAGTCTTGTACTTCTGTGTCCTCCTGGTCATCCCCCCAGTCTTGTACTCTGTGTCCTCCTGACCATCCCCAGCCTTGTCTTAGTATGTTTTCTGTGGCCCAAAGAAACTCCAGAGCTGTGGGTGATTTATAAAGAGTAGAGTTGGGTGTGGTGGCTTACCCAATAGTCTTATCACTCAAGAGGCAGAGGCAGAGGATTGCTGCAAGTTTGAAAAGCCAGCCAGGGCTAGGTAGTGAGTTCAAAAAGGAGAAGAGAAAGAGGGAGGAAAGGGAGAAAGAAGAGGAGGGAGAGGGAGGAGGGAAGGGAAAGGAGGAGGAGGGGGAAGAGAGGGGGAAAAGGAGAAGGAGGAGAAGGAGGAAGAGAAGGGGAAGGAGGGAGGAGGAGAAGGAGGAAGAGAAGGGGAAGAGGGGGAGGGAGGAAAGAAAGGAGAGAAGGGGGAAGAGAATGGAGAGGAGGGATAGGGACAGAAGGAGGGGGAGGAAGGAGGGAAGGGAGAGGAGGAGGAGAAGGAGGAAGAGAAGGGGGAGGAGTTAATTGTTCATATGGCTTACAGCTTGCAACTCAGGAGTCAGAGAAGTAAAAAGCATACAGCCCTTACAGCTGTTCAGCATCTGGAGAGAGCATCCATCTTGTCTGTCTCGCTTCCTCCTCTTGTAAAGCCACTAGTGGACTAATGTCCTCATGCTGGTTAGTTTTAACTGTTGACTTAACGTAGAGAATCCCTGGGGAAGGGGGTCTTAATTCAGAATTGTCTGGGTCAGGTTGGCCTGTGAGGGATTTTCTTACCGAGGTTAACTGAGGTGGGACCCACTCTGTAGCTGGGCGTCATCGCATGGGTGTAGCCTTGGACTGAAGAAAGGGGAAGAGTGAGCTGGGTGCTGGCTTGGGTGAGCCGGGCGCTGGCATGCAATCTTGCAATCCTCTCTGCTCTTGCCAGTGGCTGCAGTTTGACCAGTTCTCTCAAGTCCCAGCTGCTGTGATGTCCCTGCAATGACAGGTTGTAACCAGGAATTGTGAGCTAAAAATAAACCCTTTCTCCCCTGCAACTCATGTTGTTGGGATATTTCATCATGGCAACAGGAAATAAAACCAGAACTCATCCTCATGACAAAGAATTCTCCTGACCGCACCCCCAGCCCCAAAGCCAGACCTTCAAATACAACTCGCATCTGAATAAACTTAAGGGATGCTTTTCCAGTGTGTGGACTCTGAGGTGGGGGAGCATTAGCGAATGATACATTCAAACCACAGCAACCCTCCCTATCTTCTTCTGTAAGAATTTCCTCCCACAGAACCAGTTAGGGTCTCCCACCTTGGAGAGGCAGAGAAGGGCGGCAAAGGATGTCTAGCCAGTGCTAGTGACAGAACTCAGTAAGTCAGTGAGCGTGTTACAGTGGGGTGATCTCGGATCAGCCCATGGGCACCTCCACCCTCTGCATGCTCACGCGTTCTTCCGTCACCAGAACATGCGGGGCACTGTCCCACTAGCTCCGGAGCAGGGGATTTAATCAGCTCTCAGCTATTAGTCCCCAAGCTGTAATTGAAGTAGGCTGATTGGACCTATCTATTAGGCCCCGGGAGCTGCACTCTGAGTGCTTCCTCTGCCTGCTAATCTATCTGTCTGGCATTTTATCTGGAGCCTGGAGCTCATGCTCGAGCACTGAGGCATTTTACAGTATTATTATTACTTAGCACTTATAATGTACTTCATCAACGAGAGGGCCGGGCGGCCGTAGCCACAGCCGCGGAACACCAAAGATGGAGTGATAGGAACCAGGAGCCACTGTGTAATATTTGATGCTCCTGTCTGTGAGTTCCTGTAATCTGGTTATTAGTTCTGTCTCTCACAGAAATCGGCCTTCTTTCTTCTGATACAGGAACTAAAATGGACAGGAGGTGCAGGGAAGGCACGGGAGGGGCGAGCGCGTGCGGGCGGGGGAGGGGGTCAGCTTAGCTTGGGAGAAATATGTACCACAGAGTGGATAGCAGATCATTAGGGGCGGGGTTGTTTGTTTCTGTGATGCTGGGAACTGAGCCCTAGGCCTTGTAACCCTACCCGTGGAGATGCATCCCCAGTTCAAAGCAGGAGGTCTTACTCTCCAGGAGCAAGACTCCTACCATAACTGAGAGAAGCCCCCAGTTGGACAGTTGTAGGTACCAGGCTGGAGCAGGTGACAGTGCCTGTAGACACTGGACAAAAGAGAGACCTTGGATAACAGCGCTTCTCAGATGTCAGTCTCTGCCAGCTCAGGCAGACCAATGCCTCCATCTCAGGGCCCAAAGCCATCCCACAAAGTCAATGCTGAAGCACCCATGACCAACTGAGGACTCTGTCTGGCTGCCCCACCCTCCCTAGACCCTCTCTAGGAGGATGTGGAGGAAAGCAACAGTGTGGATTTGCATGCCTACTGGGCTCCTTCAGGTTGCGTGGCTTTGAGTAAATGATGCTGACTATCTAACCCTTAGATTCTTGATCTGTGAAATGGCAAGGCAATGGTGGGGGCTTGAACGGAACCGTGTCATTCAGTACCCAGTCCGAGGCTGCCAGAAAACAGCTCTGTATAGTTATAGCTAGTATTGTCAAGTGCACGGGGGGTGGAGACCTAAGGAGGCAAACCTCTGTGCATATCTGTGAGGTTTTTCTAGTGTAGGTTAATTGAGGTGGGAAGGACCCTCCTCCCTATACCTAGCTGCACTCTGGGAGTGACTGAAGAGGAGAAAGCCAGATGACCAGTTAGCCATCTCTCTCTCTCTCTCTCTCTCTCTCTCTCTCTCTCTCTCTCTCTCTCTCTCTCTCTCTCTCCTTCCTGACTGGATGTAATGTGACCTGCTGCCACTGGTTCCTGACACCATGCCTTCCCAGTCACCATAGACTGTACCATCAAACAGTGAGCCAAAGCCTTCCTCTTGAAGTACTTTCATTAGGAACTTAGCCACAACTGAAAATGAGTATTACATGAACATATTCCTCTCTTCCCCTTTCTCCACTGATGGTCCCCATGGACAACACACTTCTTTTTGGGAGGGGGGCTTTGAGTGATGAGCTTCTCTGAGGCTTACATTCCAGGTGTGTTGAGGGATGGAACTCTGATTCTAGGACATTTGGCACCCGTCCTAGGCCCAGGGCAGGAAGCCTCCTTCCCCATCAGCCACTCCTGAAACCTTCTACCCAAAGCCTGGGGTGGAAAATATCCCTGTAGCCACAGGGCTGAGGCAGAACCGTATGCATCCCCTGAGGGGCCAATTTATGCAGCAGCTTAAATATCTTTTAAAACTCTTTCCCATTCCTGAAGTTGTAGGAGGCAGTTGCTGCTGCTCAGGGCATGAGGCCTTGCTTCACAGGGTGTCCCCTTGGGCAGCTGGAAAACTTGCTAGGAAAAGCTCTTTTTTTTCTTTTCCTTGCATACTTTTCTTGATGGCAGAATTCTTGTTCCTACTTCATCCCCTGACTTCGACAGAATTACCAGGGAGCCATGGGAATTGGAGACCTCCAGCCCCTAGGGCCCCCCGAGGCCTGTAGAGAGGATTCCTAATCACCCTGTGGGCTCCAGATTTTTCTGTGCCCCTCCTTTCAGCTCCCCTTGGTGTGATTTTTTTTTTCCTTCTTGGCTAGCAGTCTGCTTGATACAGAGGACTTCTCTCGGTGATTCAACAGGTGCCTGCATCTTCTATCCAGAGGAATGATGGCAACCAGAGAGGAACCTTCAGAGTCATTTCTCAGCCTACCCTAAGACCTGGCTGAGGGAGAGGTGGTATCTGACCTCATATTAGGTGACCTGACCAGCCCAGGAAGACTCTAAGGGGTGTCTGGTAGAAAGGAGGTATTCCAGAGGAGAATGGTTGGGAAGCCCTTTACCATACTAAGGGATGATTCAATGAAAATTAAGAGGACACAGCATCCATTTTCTTAAGCCCCAAAGCCATTGGGTATCCAGGGGGAGGAAGGGGTTGGGGTGGAGAATTCTGAGGAACAGGCACTGGGAGAAGCCTTGTCAGAATCCCTTCAGTGAGACCCTATGTTCCTGAAGTGTCTACTCATCTATGTGGGTCTGGGCTTCTCCCCAGTGCTCAGAATTCTGCCTCCTGGACCAGCAGCTGGGTCTCAAGAATGCTCAGGACCTTTGCTTCCCCCCCCCGCCGTGTGTGTGTGTGTGTGTGTGTGTGTGTGTGTGTGTATACATGCACACATAACCCTACCACATATAACATCAACTCTCACACGTGTGAGCATGCGTGTGATGTCACTAGTTTCTCTCTGTCTGTCTCTGTCTCTCTCTAACTCTGTCTGTCCATCTAGGTCTGTCTGTCTTAGTTTTTGAGACAGGGCCTCTCACTGAGCTGGAACCTTGTACTTCCAGATAGGCTGGCTGCCCAGCAAACTCCTGGATCACCTGTTTCCTCCTACCCCCACAAAATGCCAGGGTTGCCTGGCTTCCACAAGGGGGCCTGGGATTTGAACTCGGCCCCTCTTGATTTCATAATAAGCACACTTACCACTGAGCCATTTTCCCAGCCCTAACTGTCTCTTGCATTTTCCATAGATGAACTCATCTAATATCCCTGGAGGTCAGAAACCTTTACTGTGTGCATCAGCAACCTCCTTCCCCCTTCCACCTGTGCATGCGCTTGGCGCCATCACAGTCTAGGACATTTGGTGGTAACCTGACTGAGGAGGAAGTGACGTCTGTCCCTGGTAGTATTCGGCTGACCAAGAGTTAAGACCAAGGGACTGAAGAGGGGACAAGGATTCGCTCTATTTATATTTCACCTTGTGGGGGACATTTTGAAGCCTGAGTTTCTGGATGCTTCCCAGGTACTGGAGCCAGGATGGAGGGCAGGATATGTCCACTGAAGGACAGAGACACAGAAACAGGCATTTATCGATTTCCTCTTGAATGGCAGGCACCAGGCCAGGCTCCCTGGGTTTGTTGCCCATAATGTAAATGGAGCATGATAGTCGAGGGATCTGGTTCTGGAGTCCACAGAACTGAGTGAGAATCTCAGTTCCCTTGGCTGGGTGACCTTGGCCAAGGGCATTCATCAACCTAAGCCTTGAAGTATGACCAATTTGCAGCCTTTCTCCATGAGCTACCTTAACAATGCTAGCTAAGCCCCTCTATTAAGGACCATGTGACACCACGGAGACTGTGTCTTTATTTAGGGTAAACTAGCAGCCCAGGCTCTGACACTTGATAGAATTTGCTCAGGCCACTATAGAACAGTGGCTGTGTTGTAGCAGGGTGGGGGTGGTGGGGGAAATGGTTGGGGAGGTTGGGGTGTGGTGGGGGTGCTGTGGTCGGGGGTAGGGAGCTCCAGCTCATCTCCGACATCCTTTGGTGAAGAAAAAAAATGAGCCCAGGGCCAGAGAGGTGCCTTCCTGCTCAACCACACCGGCAAGGGCAGAGAGTCCCGGCTGCCAAGTGTCTGCCACCCAGCAGAGTTGGGTGGGGTTTTTCTTTGGAGCTGAGGAAGGAGTCCGAGATGAGTCTCCCAGCATTGGAGCAGCATGGCATCTCTAACCTTGCCAGGCTTTGTCCTTCAGTCTCCTGGAGAAGTTGGGGCTGGGGATGGTGAGAAGATGCTGAGGGTGCTGCGGGAGCCCCCACCGGCATTCACTCACTCACGGAAGAATTGACTCTGGATAAACAATTACAGTCTATTTACCTCGGACCATATGGTGTTGGGGAACAGGTGTGCGGTAATGAAGAGCCCAGCTCCAATTAAGCGTCTGGGAACCCGGCCGGATTCCCGCTGAATCTTTAGCTTGGGCTGAGGCCCATTTACAAATTCGAGCTAAAAGGAATGAGGCTCAGGGCAGGCAGAAGTGGTGCAGTCAGGCTCCTGAGATGCTGGGCTGGGCTGCCCAGGAGCCCGAAATGAGGTCTGGGATGAGGGCAAGTCTTTCTTTTCCTGCCGGTGAGGTGGACAGAGACCAAGGATCTCACTGGTGTTTTGATTTGTTTAGTTTGTTGTTGTTGTTTTGGTTTGGTTTGGTTTTGACGGCAACATTAGATACATCTAGGAGCTATGGAGGGAAACTTTATAGCCCTTGCTCTCTTGGCAAGGCTACCCCGCTGTCTGGGGAGGGAAGTCTGGAGAACTCTGGGAGCCTGGAGCTTGGTATATGTTCCCCTGGGCCCTGTCCCTGGTCCTCTCTCTCTATGCCTTGATTCTCAAAACATCTAGTCCACAGTTCTGTGTCTCCACTATGTGCGGAGAAGACACCAGGACTGTCTGGTGAGCCAAAGGGTCCACACTGTTTGTATTTCAGGGAGATAGAAATTTAGATGTGTTAGTGAGAGTGGAGAACAAATGCTCACCTTGTGAGACTGTAATTTCAGGTGCCTGAAAGACAGACGAGCAAACCTGATGAACATCCCAGGCGCCCCTGCAGACCCACTCAAGTCAAGTCTCCCTCTCTTTGGACCCTTCCCACATGTTTCTGGGCCTCAGTAGCCATCTCCCCGGGGGCTGCAGGTGATTCCTGCCCGTGTCCTTATTACTGGAATCAGGTGGTTTTATAAACAGCTGCTTCTGTCCCTTCCCCCCAGGACATTGACCTTGTCCAGGGCAAGGAACATGGGCTGTCTCATCTGCTGTTTGCAGCCCACAGCTCAGGGTCAGCGGCGGGGTGGGGGAGGAGATTTGCAGAGAGATGGAACAGATGGGCCTGAACCTCCACAGCCAAGGCCTCCTGGGAACTTCATCCTGTGGCCTGCAGTGAAGACATTGTCCACTTTGGCCTGGCCCAGCCAGAAGATACTGTCCACTCTGGCCTCTGAAGGTAGATGAACAGACAAAATGCAACTTGGAAAAGTGCCAAGAATTCAGAAGGGCCCCAGTGCCTCGTCAGATCTCGGAGCTGGGCAAGGTGCCCCTCACAAGTGTTCTGGAGGCTGCAGACTGAGCCAAAAAGAAGATGAACAGCTCATGTCCCGGTGGTGGGTTATGTGGGAGGGGAATGGAGGCACATGTTCCGATGAATCTCTGTGTCAGATTTTACTGCACAGAGATGAGGCTGTGTGCATAAGAAGGATGTGGGGGGCATCGCCCTCCCCTTAGAAGCCCCAGGGTGGGCGGCTGTGGCTGGTGAGGAGAGAAGCAGAAATGGGGTGAAATTTTTTTGAATGCTCTTTTGTTTTCTTTGAATCTTGGCTGTAGGCTGGCTTTGGACTTGGCCAGTCAGCATTGGTACCTTCTGCAAGGACACCCTCTGCCATTCTTCCCTGTGTCTCACTCATGGCCTGGCCTTTCAGGGTATGTCTGTCCTTGCAGTCTTGGGGACACTGACCCACTGCCCTGGCTCTCTCCTGCTCTGTCTGTTTATAAAGGGGATGCCTCCCCATAGAAATGCACTGCTGGGTTGCAAGCAAGCAATGGCTAGGAGGTGAATGCCAGGAAGTAAGGGTGTTAGAGGAGGGGCGTACACAGTTTCTAGGGGTACTAAGTTTCTAGGAGGCAGGATTCTGGAAGCCTCCTGCCCTCCCTCCATAACACAGAGAATGGGAAGCAGACGAAATGGGTTTTGAAGCAAGAAACAAATTGGATTTTTAAAAAATGCTCTGGTTCTAATGATCAGAGGGGTTATTCATAATCTTGCAGTAGAACGTCTGTCTTGAAATCTATGTTTCATGCTGACAGCTTTCCCCTCATGGGCAAGATCTCACACATGATAGGGCCATAAAACACGGAGCTCAGCCAGCCCTGCAGCATATCTGATAAAGAAGACCCATTGGGCCCCTGTGAGGCAGGGCAAAGGGCTCAGGGAGCCCCATGGTCCTCTCCCCACCCAGCATGCTTTAGGCTCCTGGTGCTCTGCCCATCCTCCCAGTCTGCTAGAAGTTTCCAGAATGTCTGAGGACTATAAATCCCATGCTTTGCAATGGAAAAGATCCATGACAAGCAAGTACAGAAAACACACACAGACTCAGAAAGCCCATGAGTGTGTCCCAGCTGGGAGGAGGTTTGCGTTGCGTCCATTCCCCCTGGGCCTCTCTCTGCACAGTGGTTTTCGCTTGGCTTTGCGGCTATAAAATGCTGGCTTCTCATCAGTATTTCCCAAACACAGGGTTGTCATGTAACCACACTCACTCCCTAGTGTTACTAAGGACTTAATAACAGAAATGTATTCTGCCCAGGATCCGAAGATGACACGCTCACAATTCAAGCAACTGCAGGCCCCTCTCCCCCTCCCCCACCTCCAACCCCGCCCCCTTCTCCGGC
>NW_022196911.1:110529647-110535369 GCF_008632895.1 Mastomys coucha
TCCCCTCCCCCCAACTCATATAACACCACAGGCCAGTACCAAGCCTTCAACACAAGAGATTTTTGAGGGTCATTTAAAATCCAAACCCTAACCCTAATAGAGGAGTATGCCCACCCTCAGGAAGGTCGAGCAATGGATCGGTCAGTAAATAACACATTCAAGAACTCAGTGCATACAGACTAAAAAGCCAGGTCTGAGGACAGCTGGCAGGACTTCCTGTCCCCTTTGGGATGGGCACCACTGAATTTCAGGCCAATGAGAGACCTTGTCTCAAAAGCAAGGTGGTGGGGCTGGAGACGTGCACAGATGGGAGTGTGCGCAGCTCTTGCAGAGGACATGGGTTCAATTCCCAGCACCCATATGGAAGGAGAGGCAAAGACCACGTTGAACAGCTAAGGGACCAACTGGCTGGAGCCTGAGTACCTACAGGTGGTACTTGTCCCAGCGAACCATGCCAGCTCAGATGGAGAGCTGTCATTTGGAGCAACTCATTTGGATGAGCAGCTCCGGTCCAAGGCTGTAAGCACCTGCCCTTTAGAGCTGGAAGCTAATGGAGGGCTGGGGTGAGGGAGGGGCCTCAGGAGTCTGGTCTGGATGGCAAAGGCAGAAGGTGGGGGTGTGGGGGTGTGGGGAGGAGGAGGGAGACATAGAACACAGTCATCCTGGCTCCCCAGTCCTGAGTAGGAAGCAGAGCCACTTGGAAGCAGGGCCCGGAGTGGGCAATTCAGTTGAGCAGTGGTGACTGAAGCCAGAGATTCCCTGCTTCAAAGGCAGGAGAGGGTGGTAGCTGATTTAGCAGTCCCTGGAGAGAAGCACACACTGGCTGTTTTGGCCCTGTCCTAGCCTGGCCACCTGCTGTTGCTTTCCGTGGAGCCTCTCAGCAGAGTCAGGGATCAGACAGCAAAGAGCAGAGGAAGGAAATGGCTGGGCCAGGAAAGCATTTGCCTTGAAAGCTGCAGGTCCTGAGTTTGGTCCCTAGGATCCATTTCCCACCACTCGCCCCCCCCCCCCCATGCTCATTATGATGGCAAAATTTGTCACCCCAGCACTGGATGGGACAAGATATAAACAAGCAGGTTCCCTGGGGTTCTGCAACCAGCCGGTCTAGCCTACTTTAATTTCAGGCCAGCGTCAAAAGGAAAATGGCCTGGCTGGAGAGATGCACAGGTGAGAGCACGGGCTGCTCTTGCAGAGGACATGGGTTCAATTCCCTGAACCCTTATGGAAGCTCACAACCCTCAGTAACCAGAGTTTCAGGGGATCCAATGGGCACACACGTGGTGCATGTAAAGGTGCATGATACCTTGGAGGTTGCTACCTGGTCAAAAGGTCCACATGGCTTTCCTAGCCTCTCTCCTCCCTGTCACACCCTTTCCTCTACCCAGAATTCCTGTTTTCCAAACCATTCCTCCAGACCAGTCTCACAGGTCCTTTGCAACGCCCTTGGCATTCCTCCATTAGCTCTTCTGACCTTGCTACCTCCAAGGTTGACCTCTGACCTCTATCCACAAACAGGTACATACAAACTCACAGGAAAATTAAAAAGAAAAAAAAATCAAAAGAATTAGCAGGTTCCTTTCCTGTTTCCAGTCTGGGAGCTGCTGTTCATTCATTTTTTTTTTCTTCTTGGGCAGAAGAGAGATGGCTTTGTAGGTCACTAGGCTACACACCCGTGGTCCAGAGCCTCCTCTGGACCGCTGGGCATTGTTACATGGAGTCACCATGTACCAAGTCTAAGATGCTTGGCCACAAGGAGCAACAGGCTGGGTAAGGAGCCTGAGGAGTCCAATGCTGGGCCGTTTAGCCCATGCCACCCGATTCAGTACCTGAGCCTGAGGTTTAGCCTTGGTCAGAAGAGCTAATGGAGGAATGCCAAGGGCGTTGCAAAGGACCTGTGAGACTGGTCTGGAGGAATGGTTTGGAAAACAGGAATTCTGGGTAGAGGAAAGGGTGTGACAGGGAGGAGAGAGGCTAGGAAAGCCATGTGGACCTTTTGACCAGGTGTGGTGACAGCAGGCGACTTCCTGGAAGCTGCTTAGAGGTTACTGAGCTGGGTAGAAAAACAAAACAAAACAAAAAAACCAAACAACAACAACAACAAAATGCCCAGTGATGCTGTGGCTACAATAGACATGGGGGAGTGTGTTTCCTGAATCGTTTGACTAAATGACTCTCGGAGTTAGAGGTGTACTACTGTTCCTCAGGGGAGGGTGGCTCTGACAGGTGACCTTCCTCAGAAGGTCATATACTGACTGGGTCACCTGGGCACTTGTGCCAATTTCTGTGGCGGTTTAAATAGGAACAGCCCCCAGAGGCTCATAGATTTGAGTGTTTAGTCCTCAGGGAGTGGCACTATTTGAAAAGGAGTAGGAGTTGTGACCCTGTTGGAGTAAGTGTGTCCCTGGGGTGGACTTTGAGGTTTCAAAAGTGCCCCCCAACCCCCTCCTCCCCAGTCTCTGTCTGTTTTTGTCTCTGTGTGTAGCTTCCTGCTCTGGCTGCCACACCTCTTCGTCATGATGAACTCGTATCCCTGTGGAACTGTATGCTAAAATAAACTTCCTTCCATATTCACGTTCAGCTAAAATAAACTTCCCCGACGTTTGGTCAAGGTACCTTATCACAGAAACAGAAAAAGAAATAGTGCACAGAGAAGTCAACGCTGAGGGAAGTCGGGACAGGAGCTCAACAGGAGCAGAATGGAAATTATAGAGGAACACTGCCCACTGGCTCACTCACCTGGCTTTCTTATACAGCCCAGAACCACTAGGCCCAGGGTGGCTCTGCTCACAATGGCCTGGCCCGTCACACATCCATCCTGAATCAAAAAGATGCCCTACAGATATGGCCACAGAGCAATCTGATGGTGACAATTCTTCACCTGAGGGTCCTTCTTCCCACATGCGTCTATGTTTGTGTCAAGTTCACAAAACCTAAACCACAGACTGTGATTGGATTGCCAAATAAAGCCAAATAAACCCTGGGCCATGACTTTATCACAGCAGTAGAAAGCCTGCTAGGGCAGGCTCACATACTATAAGCTGGTCTGGACCTCCCTATGTGGCTGAAGATGACCTTGAATTCTTGGTTGGCCTGCCTTATCCTCCTAGATCCTGGTGCTCCTGGCCTAGATCGCCCTGCCTGACTAGTCTGGATTCACGTTTACAACATACCTCACGACGAAATCATCTCTTATTAGGTCCCAACAGTGTTTCCAACTCGTGCTGGACCTGGTGACACAGGCCTGGAACCCCAGCTACTCAGGAGACTCAGGCAAAAAGATCAAAAGTTCAGGGGCTGCGAAGTGAGTTCAACCCCTACCTGGATCATTCGCCTGGAACTTGGCTCAAAATAAAAAAATAAAAAAAATAACAAAGGGGGCAGGGGATATGATTGCATGGTAGAAGGCTTGCTTAGTGTGTGTAAGGCCGAGGGTTCAATTCCCAGCACCACGAAAGAAATAATATCTCTGACACATGCCCTGAGGAGGGGAAGGGGCACACGTGCCCTGGGGATTGAGGGAATGGGCACACATTCAGGCTGAAGCAACAACCTTCTTTGTTGGGACCACTGTTGAACAACCTTGGGGTAGCTAGAATGGGCATCCTGGAGGACAATGGCCATGGAGACCTGGAGGGTATCATTCTTCTTCTTCTTCTTCCTCTTCTTCCTCTTCTTCTTCTTCTTCTTCTTCTTCTTCTTCTTCTTCTTCTTCTTCTTCTTCTTCTTCTTCTTCTTCTTCTTCTTCTTCTTCTTCTTCTCCTTCTTCTTCTTCTTTTTGGCTTTTCAAGACAGGGTTTCTCTGTATACCCTAGCTGTCCTGTAACTCACTCTGTAGACCAGGATGGCCCCGAACTCAGAAATCTGCCTCCCAAGTGCTGGTATTAAAGGCGTGCACCACCACTGTCCAGCATTATTCTTTAGAGTAATGTAGGCTCTAACAGTTGCTAGAGTCATCCTGGCTGGGTCCAAAGGTCTTGATGGGAAAGTACCGAAGAGACCCTAGTCCCCTGTGCCAGACTCTGACGTTCACTGTCACCTTTAGTGCTCATGACAATCCCGAATAGAATTCAAATATCCCTTCAGTTGTCACATTGCATTTAAGAAAAGAGACCTGAGCAAGGTCAGGAGTGTCACACAGGCCAGTGGTCACACGGCACTAGGAGGAAGCTGGGATTTATGTGAGACCGGTCTGATTTAGGCAGAGCTTGATTGATTGGCACAATGCTATACAGACCTTGAGAGTCCTACATCCCCTCCAGAGAATGTCCTGCCCTTGCTCAGGATGCCCAGCATAGGCCAGGGGCCCTCCTCATAGTCTCTTTTTAGATTCTGCCCCCCCTACTACTCTGGCTGGCCCCACACTTCAGAGCTGAGGTCTGATGCTCCAGCGGATGGGTGAATGGACACAGGCTCTTTGCAAGTTTTCAATGCAAAGGCCTGTTGAACAGAATGACCCAGGGGAGAGGAGCTTTCTGGTCAGAACTGTTTTGAAGGAAGAAGCCTGTACATGGAAAGAGAGGTTGGGGGCCCACTTTGGGGTAGCAGTGAATATACCTTCATGATGGGATCTACAGGAAACAACAGCAACCCATTTCCATACCATCCGGGCTCTAAACAGGTGATCCAGTTTCCCCGACTGCCTTCTGTAAAGAGGTACCTTCTAATCATCCATGACCTGCATCACCTACATCACCTGTATCACCTGCATCACCTGCATCCCCTGCATCTCCTGCATCCCCTGCATCATCTTCTACTTTCCTATGTCCTTGGAGCCTCCCTCAACCCTTTCTAGCTACCCAGGGTCTTTCCTACCCCAGCAAGTCTGTCTCTTCTGGTGCATTTGGGGTTGCAGCATGCTGTTCAGGGTTGAGCACAGCAAGATGGGTGGACCAGGGATTTGAGGTTCAGATGTGCGAACAACTAGGGTGGATCCAGGTATCCTGAGTAGCTCTGAGGAACACGTGTGCACATTTTCAGACCACTGAATAGGAAGGAGGCCAGGGTTTACTCGCCACCCCTGTACCCCTAAAACAAGATCATTGTAGATCCCCGGTCCCTTCGGAGCACACTGAGGCTATGTCCCTGTGCTTTCCGAGAAGGACAATCCCAGCAGTGGTCCAGCCATAGCTCCATCCCTGGGGAAACTGGACAGATTCCTAGAAAGGCTTATCAGCCAATTAAGAGTGCGGCCAGTCCATTGCTGTGGGTCTAGCAGCAGTGGCTCGCCTCTCGCCAGGCAGCTTGGGCTGCTGGGAAGGTACAGTGCGTCCTAATTACACACTCCGTCGTGACAGGCAGTGTCAAAGATTAAAGGCATCAAATCCAGGGGCTCTCCAGTAGCCCCCACCACCACCACCCCCAGAACCAGAGTGCGGTCACGGTACCAAGATGTTAGGAAGATGATTTTCCCTGGGTCCGAGCTGCATGTCAGCATCTCGTCTCAACTACCTTGCCTGGGCTCCGCGGGTTCATTTGCTTTTTTGTTGGCACAGCTGAGCAGAAGAAAACAAATTAAACCCTTCTCCTGGTGTTGGCGTCCCCAGCTCCCACCCAGTCCTCCTCTAGATCCAGGGCCCTCCTTCTTCTCTCCTTCTCTCCCTTTCCTCCTTTCCTTCCTTCTCTTTCTCTCCCTCCTCCTCTCACCCCTCCTCTTCCTCCTTTCCTTCCTTCTCTTTCTCTCCCTCCTCCTCCCCCTCCTCCTCTTCCTTCTCCTTTCTTTCCC
>NW_022196911.1:110535379-110539797 GCF_008632895.1 Mastomys coucha
CCTCCTCTCCCTCCTCCCCTTCCTCCTCTTCCACTCCATCTCTTCTCCTCTCTTATACTGAGGTCCTCCCTTTCTCCCTCCCTCCACACTCCTTCCCTCCCTAGCTGTTCCACTCTATCCCTACTTATTCCTGCTTCTCCAGTCTCCCTCTTCTCCTCTCGATTCTCAAATATTTATCAGTGTGCACAGAGAAAGATGCCACTCAGGGATGCCATTTCTCTTTCTTACAGCAGCATTGATGAGCACAGCCTGGACCAAGCTCCCTTCTTGCCGCCCTAGGCAGGTACTTCCCTTGTATTCGCTACTGACCCCCATGATATTATAATGGAATGGGAAAGCCAAGGGTCAGGGGCTCAGTGATATCTGGGGTCATGTGGTGCACAAGACTGGAACCCACAGGATAAGCTCAGATAGTCGTCTGCAGAGTTGCTCTTAGCTAGCCTACTCAGAGAAGGAGAGGGGATTCTGTGAGCATCTCCACTAAACAGATCACTGGGCATCAGTGAAGTAGGACCAGGGTGCCAGGCCCACTGCTGATACTGATGGGCCTTATCTGACCTTGCTACCATGACTGTAGAACATCTTCTCTGACTTGCTTCTACATTGAAAGTCATGCACTTTGGGTGCCCTGGGGTAAAACAGTGGCTGGGAACAAGACCAAACCTATATATCCAAGGAGAGACTTGTATACTGCCCCCTAGAGGTCATGCGACTGACCTGGGGTCATCTGGCAGAATGGGGCCAGAGCCCAGCTTCCCTGCCTTCAAGCTTGGGAGTCCTTGGTCACTTCTCTGAGCCCTCAGAGTTTCCAGAGCCTTAGGCAAAACCCAAACCTTGGGAGCGGGGTGCAGCTCCACGGTACCATATGCAAAGGTACCGTGAACATGGGCAAGACCTGGGTTCCACCCCAGAACAGCAAAAATAGCCCAAACCTCTGAGGGAGGCGTCCAGTGGTGAGGAGCCCATTTGTGAGGAGAGAGACTCAGAGCGGGTTGGAAGAAGTGGCCGCCAGCCCGGACAGTGACTTCTGCTTCTAGGAGAATGAAGATGCACTTTGGGATGGCTGAAGTGACCTCTGCATCTCACTTCTTGGGGATGCTATCCACGTGGGAGGGGTGCAGTAGGGAGGAGGAGCTTTGGAGCCCACCCCTTTCTGACCTGCTTCTTCCCATTTCCATTCTGCACATTTACAATAGAGCATCAGGGAGGGATTCAGGGCTAGAAGTGGCCATTAGAGGAAAGTGAGCAGCTGCCCCGTTAATGTGGAGTGTCTCTATTACCCTAATAACTAACCACTTAATAACTGGCTTCCCCACTAATTCTAATTGAAACACAGAACGATATTTCCTGGTGGAGAGTGGCAAGCTCCGGGCTCAGCAGACATCTCCAGGGGCCCCCTGACTTCACATGGAGAAAGCTAGGGGCTTCTTGGGTATTCTGTTGGGAGGGACGGAGGCAACAGATAGCAGCTTTTGTACGGCTGCCAGGAACCGCAGTTGATGATAAAAGCTATTAAAGGTCAGCTGGGAATAGAAAACTATTTATGTTAAATGTCACAGATTAAGCTGCAGAATGGGTCTCGGGTGGGGGGCAAAGGGCGAGGTGAGAAGTGGTGGTCACCCGGCTGCCTCTTTAGGGGCCTGAAGAAGGTCAGATATTGGTGGCAGGGAGAGTGGAGGCAGGGGTAGGGCGGCACTTGATTTGTGGCTCCTTCTAGCTTCAGGAGGCAGGTGGATATCAGCAGCCACCGGTGACTGGCCAAGCTGGCTGCCTGTCAGGGTTGCTAGGCGACCTGAAGTTAGATGGCGCCCATCTCTCTCATGGCATTGCTGAAAGGTAACAGGGTGTTCCCAAGAAGGCAAATGAGACAGGACCCCTGGACACCGTGAAGAACCTTGGGCAGATGGCTGTGGGGAAGGAAGGGACATGGGGGAGAGGAGCGGGAGGGGGAGTGGGAGGAGGAGGGGAGGAGAAGGGAGAGGCTCATGCTCTTGTAGAGCTATTTAGGAATGTAGATGGGGGGGGGGAATGGGCTAAACTGTGTTGATCTGTTCAGTCAGAAGCGGAAGATTGTAAAGGACTATGCACATGTTACCTTTATCCCCTCCCCATTTTTGAAGCTGGGCATTGGCTGGGGTTGGAGGAGCTTTGCCGGCCTGGGTCAGGTTCTCAAGGGCAGCACCAAGAGATGTAGGGACCTTGGTAACATCCCATCTCGCTTGAGTGCTGGGTCTCTTTATCTGGGTATAAGCATCCTACACAGGTGCCCCCACTGTGCCTCTTGGTTGGCCGAATCCATCCTCAAAACCGGCAGGTCTAAGATGCCCCCTAGACTTCAAGTCCAAAGTCCAAAACATGTATACCATAGGGTGAAATGGAAAGCTTGCTTCTCTGTTCTTCAGCTGCCTGCCCCACATCTGGGATGCCCAGCCATTGCTGCGTGTACAAGAAATGCAAGTCCATTCTAAAATCCAGACATACAACAGAAGGTGAATCTGATCAGGGAGGGAATCAGCTTAAAATGAGGATCAAGAAAGTCACATCATGGTGTGGTGCACCTGTAAGTCAAGTCACAGGAAGGTGGCCAGTGGTCAAAAGTACCCTGCAACACATCTTTCTCTATTAGTGGGATCCATCCGAAGGGACATGAAGGGGGATCCTGTGAATGTCTCTCACCAACAACCCCAGGATGGAGAATGGACCCTCACCTGCTCATTCTTCACACATGGGATCTGCCAGCAGAATGGAAGTAATTTGGCCCAGAAGGGTGACAAGATGTAGGCAGATGAATAATAGACATCCCAGGGGGCCCTAAGAGTATAGGTACAGTGTCAAGATGGTAGAGTGAGTAGGTCAGTAGGAGGTGGAGGAAGGACTCTTGGAGGCAGATGGGGGGGAGCAGGGTGGGGCTGTCATTGGTTAGTCTGTATTCACAATGGACCTGCATCAGCTCAATGGCTAGCCCTAGGGCTAATGTCAAATTAGACCATGATCACTACCCCTGATTTGGAACCTCACTGGGGGCAGGAAGAAAAATGTCCCCAAGCAGTTATGCTATGCTAAGAGTGGCCTTGGATCAGTGAGAAGCAGGACCTGGTGTTTGGGTAGGACCCACTTGGGAGTTAAAGGGAGGAATGGTTTGATGTTCAAAGAACTGGGCCAGCAGGAGAGGGCAGGAGGCTGAAAAGCGTGTCTCCACCAGATGCAAAGGACCTCAACTCCTGTATTTAAGGAGTTCGTTCTGAACAAAGATGGGAGAGGAAGAACGAGCAATAGAGAGGGAGGTGGGGAAGAGGGAGAAAGGGAGAGTGTAGGACAGGAGTAGAAGAAGGTAGGGGAGGGGTGGAGACCCACCGGTGTTGGGTAGGAGAATTCGAGAACTTGGCTTGGACTTTGGAAAGAATATTCCTGCGCCTTCTGGGAGGACCTGCTAGGCAGTGCTTCTCAGCCTTGCCAGCATCAACATCACCTGGAGGGCTTGTACAAACAGATCGCTGGCCTCTACTCTGAGAGAGAGCGTCTGACTTCTTAGTCTAGCCTGTGGCGGAGAGCTTGGATGTCTTACCAACCAGCTCCCAGGTGTCGATGTGAGTCCAAGATCTACTGTGTTCAAGACAGAGAGGGGTGGATGCAGGGTGACAAGGTGCAAAGAGACTGGCAGGAGAGAAATGACATTGGGGTGATGATGAGCTGAGGCCAGGCCTGGAGCCAGCAGCCTGGAGACATAGTGGCAAGGGGTGGGGTATGACCTGGATGCAGCAAGTGGGTGGCAGAAATGTGACATGATTTCAGAGGAGCTGAAGCAGCAGGAGGTGAGAGCAGCAAGGAAGGATAAGGCAGGGTCCTAGGCAGAGCTCTGGCCTCACTAGCTATACAGCCGAGCAGCCATGCTAGGGCTCTTTAAGGGCACACTGACATAGACAAGAGGTCTTTGGGATTGGAGTTGCAGCTTCAGCTGGGCCTGGGTACAAAGGTCAGAAGCACACAGTGGAGCTGGGGGGATGGTTCCAAGGGCATGCCTCATACTGAATGCCATCCCAGACCCATGTAAGACAAGAAGAATGACAAGCTAGGTGTGTCGTTCTCTGTCATCCCAGTGGTGGGGAAACAGAGACAGACAGATCCCTTG
Source organism: Mastomys coucha (assembly GCF_008632895.1). Taxonomy (NCBI): domain Eukaryota; kingdom Metazoa; phylum Chordata; class Mammalia; order Rodentia; family Muridae; genus Mastomys; species Mastomys coucha. Next base: position 110,539,509 of record NW_022196911.1, read on the forward strand.
ATGCACTGTCCAGGCAGCCTAGCCTCCTTGGTGAGTTCCAGGCCAGTGAAAGATGCTGTGTCCAAAAAAAGATGAATGATTCTGGAGGAATGATGCCTGGGATTGTCCTCTGACCTCCACACCCACAGGCACACAAGTCCTGTGCACACACAGACACTCACAGGCATGTATGTGCATACATTCTTTTTCTGACTCTGCTTGTCTCCCTGCCCCCATCCTCCCCCCTGCTCTCTCCCTCTCTCTCTCTCTCCCTCTCTCTCTCTCTCTCTCTCTTTCTTTTTCTCTCTCT
>NW_022196911.1:110540045-110574100 GCF_008632895.1 Mastomys coucha
TCTCTCTCTCTCTCTCTCTCTCTCTCTCTCTCTCTCTCTCTCTCACACACACACACACACACATCATGCAAAGGCTGTACGTGTAGCTTGCCAGGTCTAAAACCAGCAGAGGTGATAGCTTGAACCTCATGAACAGGAGGTACAAGCACTTTGTTGCTGGCTTCCAATTTTCAGTTCAGCCTCACTTAGAACCAGAGCCCTGGTGGCCCAGACCCTGCAAAGCCTGACCCCCCAGACCTGGTTTCTGACCCGCCTGATGTCTGCAGGACAGGGATGGCTCAGGGAAGAGTAAGAATCTCTGGGGACAGGACAGAAGAGTTTCTCCAAGTGCTTTAGGTAGGCACCCAGAACAGACAACTGGACAAGCAGATAAGGTGGAAGAGACAGCTGGGGGACATGCAGCTCAAACTCACTCACAAGTTCCCCCAGTAAGCGGATAGCCTCCCACTGTGACTTCTGTTCCTGAGGCAAAGTTCTGATCTTTCTGTTGGCCGGACCAGCCAGACAAGTGTTTCTCAACTTGAGGGTTGTGACCCCCACAGGTTGGGAATATTATGATTTGCATATCCATATTATGATTTGTAACAGTAGCACAATTATAGTTATGAAGTAGCAACGGAATAATTTTATCATTGGGGGTCATGACAACATGAGGAGCTATAGTAAAAGGTCCCAGCATTAGGAAGGTTGAGAGCCACTGAGCTAGACAGTATTTAAACCACACAGAATATTTGACTGGGGCTTAGGGGCAACCCTATCTAGACCTCATGTTGCTTAGTCATATCTTAGGCACACACTGCTTGATTCACACTGGCTTCCTGGGTAGAGCCTGTGTCTGGGTCTTGGGCCAATCACTAACACATGTTTATAAGCGTCACTCTTTACCCTGCTCCTCACTCACACACACACTCCTAAATTCTCACTTGAGAATTAGCAGAATAGCCCCCAGTTGAAACTCCTCCCCTAGGAGTGCAATACAAACACTTGTTTTGGGTCCATGACGAGATACCTATTTCCTGAGTGTTCTGAGCCCTGGCATGCAGCTCCCCTGGGACCTGGGTCTCAAATAGTTTTTGTTTCTGACTGACTCTGTGTGTGTGTGTGTGCATTCATTTGTGTGCCTATATGTGCATGCATGTGTGTAGAGGCCAGAGATACACATCAGGTCTCAGCTTCAATCAACTCTCCACTTTACTTTTTGAGATAGGGTCTAACTCTGGGATCTGGTGCTCACCAACTAGGCACCACTGGCAGGCCAGCAAGCTCCAGGAATCTTTCTTTCTCTAACTCCCCAGCCTTAAGATTACAGGCACCTGCTGTAGTGCCCAGAGTTTTTATGTGGGTGCTTTGGATCTATGCTTGCATCTACATCCGTGTGCAGCAAACTGAGCTATCTCCCAGCCCCCTAGCTTCCACGTTCTGCACTCGAAGTCCCAATCCCTCAAGCTCTACCACCTCCAGTTCCTTGTCCTGGTTGGAGTCTCCCTCCTGTCCCCTCTACTCCCCACACTGAGCAGCCTGCTGGCCCTTAAGCAGGCATACACCATCTCTCCCAGCACTGATGGTGACACAAACACCTCATCCTAAAGTCCAGCTTCATCACGCTGCAGCCTTCATGACAAACCTCCTCCCTAGGCAATGGGATGAGACTTTAGAAGAGGGTGTGTAGGATTCTGGCAGTCAGGGGAATCATCTTGGGGTGACCTGGAAGGTGAGAGTCAGTGGAGAAAGAGGAGAAACAATGAAGGCAAACTCAGAGGGGCCTCTTGGGTGTCCCAAGTGGCAACACCCTGTGCTACTTACTCTCTAGTGAAAGGTTGCTCCCTGCCAGGACAAGGCTCATTGCAAGCCTGGGGCGCACTGGTCAGAATGTGTTCTCAAGAGCACAATTAGAAGGGAGAAGGGATGGTGGGAAGCACAGGGGGAAGAGGAGTTAGACCTCTTACAGGGCTGTCCTACTTTTTTGACTTTTTGGAGCTATACTGTCATCAACAAAGTTCACACTCAAAGACTACGCAGATGGCTCCACGGGTAAAAGTGTTTACTATGCAGGCCTGATGACCTGATGACAGTCCCCAGAACCCACTTAACAAGCTGGATGCAGTGGCATGCATCTACAACCTCAGCATCCTGTGGTGAGACACAGGGTGAGGCAGAAGAGTCCCCCAGGAGCTCCGGGCCACTGGAGAGCAGAGCAGCAGAAAAGCAAAGGCCCCGTCTCCAAAAGCAAGATGGACAGAAAGAACTAGCTGAGGCCTCGTCTGAAGTGGAAACTTCTAGCTTCTTTGGAAAGGGAGTCGTGCCAAAGGATGTTTTGCTGGAGCACACAGGTAAAAGGATATTTTGCTATAGCAGACATGTGACAGGACATGTGATGTTTAGACAGAATATAAATAGGACCCCACAGACAGTGGGAGCTCGAGAGTTGGTTCCCTTTGCTCTGCCTTGCTATTCTTCGCTGATGACATGCATGCATTGGTTCACCTTACTTTGCACTGCTGAGCTTTGCTTGTGGTGACTCCATAGAGAGAAACCCGGCAAAGAACTTCTCGTGAAGTTCCTGTGGTTTCTTGCAGCTTTGGGATGGACCTAGACAGGTGGGCAAGGCTTGCAGTTTTTTCTGGATCCGACTGATTCGTGAGTGGGGGTTGCTGAATGAACTGGACTGCCGCTGCTGGTTCATGTTGGCCGCTGCTGGTTCATGGTGGTGTTTTGCTAAGGACCAGGCTGCTGATATCAGAATAAAGACTGGAATCACCCTAAAGAACTACTTCTAAACAGCTCTACCTTTCCCCACCTCAGACTGTGCCCTAATAACTTTTTCCCCACTATCTCTGGTGGGTGGTGGGCTAGAGGAGAGGTCAAAAATATGTGCCTACAGTTGCCATCTGATTTCCACGTGCATGCAGTGGCGCGTGCATGCACACGCACAAACACACACACACACATCACATCACATCACATCTGTACTGACATACCTCATACAGGTACACAATAATAATATTTTTAAAAATACAACACAATCAGACTATTAAAAGAGTTGCAAAATGAATAATCAATCTGACACTGTGACAACCAAGTTTCTCATTTTGTGTTGGACCGCATTCATAGCTATCCTGGGGTACACGTGGCCCCTGGACTGCTGTTGGGACACCCCCTAAGCTTTCTTACAGAGAGCATTCTTGGAAGTCCCTCCAAGTCCTGCTCCTGGAGGCCTGTGCCAGCCAGCTCCCATTGCAGAGCACTCCTCATTCCCACGCAGTCTGAATTCATTACCTTCGTGACCCTGGCAGGAAGGAGAGATGATTATTATCAATTTGGAGACAGGAAAATGGAAACACTCAGAGTTCAATACCTGGCAGGAGATCACATCACCAGAACTCTGTGTCCCTAAAACTCATATTCACATCTACAGCAGCCTCAAGGCCAAGCACAGTCCCTGCTGGGAGCCACCTGGGTTAGTGGAGGACTGGACTGTACCCAGAAGCCCTTCCCATAGCCCTGAGGACTCTTGGGCTGCCACAGCAGCTGTGTCTCCCAAGTCAGCTTCTATGCTGGCAAAGCCTGGTTCTGGGGTCAGCACTGCCCCACCCCCATACCTGTTTTTATCAGTTTCTCGGAACACAGCTGTGTCCTCCTGTGGGCATCCTGTTCTTGCCTGCACTCTGCATGGTGGCCAGCCGAGGCGAGTAGGTACAGCAGGCACCGGGCAGCCCACAGGGCCAGGAATTTACCATCAGTTTTCACACTGTTGTCTGAGGCTGTGCTGTGCTGCTTAATAAAATACCGTAGGTTTGGGTCTCAGGTTTAGCAACTGGCATTCAAAGCTCAATATTCTGAAGGCTGGAGTGTGATATCAAAGTCCTGGTGTCGGGTGGGGGGGGGGAGGGGAGGGCAAAGTGCAGCTCTCCCCTCTAATGTGGTTATTGCGAATGTCTGTTCTGTGCTTCTATGGATGTGTACATCCGTGCCTGTGTGTGCAGCATGCACGCCGACAGCACGCGTGTGGAAGTCAGAGGACAACTTGAGAGAGTCAATTCTTTCCTTTGGCCAGATGGAACCTAGAGATGGGACATGGGTTATCAGGCTTGGTGGCAAGCATATTTACCTGCTGAGGGAGCTAGCCAACCTGGGAACTAGCCAGCCTGCCTTTTCTTATAAGGACACTGATCCCACCTTGAGGGGCCCACCCTTTTGACACCATTAAACTCAAACCACTTTCTAAAGCTCCATCTCTAACTGTCACACAGAGCATTAGGGTTTGGACAGGTGTGCGTTAAAAGGGGGAAAGCTATTGATCATAACTTGTGTTATCTCCTGCCTTTAACAAAAACAGCGGTTTACCAGCTTCTGGCAGAGCTCAGCTAAGCTGGTGGTTAGGATAATGTGCGGATGCACACATGCTGTGTGTGTGTGTGTGCATGTGCGTGGGTGGAAGGCCCCTGACACACAGCTCCTTCTCTCTCCTCTGTCCCCGCCGAGAAGCAGCCATGGGTGTGGTGTGGGCAAAGCTCTTCTCTCAGAGGGAACTGGATTCCAGGCTTTTAGGACCATCACTGCTGCTACTTCTGCTGATGCTGCCACTGAAATTTAAGTAATTTTCCCCTAATTAAGCAATTATCTCTAAAATAGCTGCTCTCCCAGCTCCGGGAACTTCTTGTGGAGGTTGGGGAGCAACAAGATGGGGGTGTAGCATTTGGGAAGCCCCAGATATAGATTCACCCTGGCTGTGTGCTAGTTACCCTGTGGAGCTAGGGCCACAGCAGCATCATGTGTGACAGCTGCAAAGGTGGGTGTGGAAACTGGCCCTGAAGGTACTCTGATGTTCCTATATGTGCGCGTATACACACACACACACACACACACACACACACACACACACAAACACACACACTGGTGGGAAGTGAGTGAGCTAGCAGGCAGCTGCACAGGGGAGCCGAGTCCACAGGGGAGCTGAGAGCTGGATTCTAGAGAGAGGCTGAGGAAGCTTAGTTGGGGGGATTCTAGGATAGAAGGGACAGGTGACTCCCTGTCCCAGAGGAGCAGCTACCTCCCTGTAGTCCCAGGTCACAGTGGGAGGAGGATTACCATAATCCTCTTCCATAAGCCGAGTACCTACAGACCCTACAATCCCTTCTGGAAGATGAATCCATGGCCAGAGCTAGGACTAGCAGGTTGACAACAGGATGCCCAGCAAACCTAGAGAGACACAGCCTGGAAGCACACAGCCTAGAGCTTTCTATGCAGACTAGGGTGGCCTTGAACTCACAGAGATCTGCTTGCCTCTGCCTCAAGAGTGTTGGCCACTTTGGTTTTTGAGGAAGCTTCTCTCACTGAGACCTAAAGTTGACAAGTTAGGGTAGGTTGTCTGTCCAGTGTGCCCCAGGGATTTTCCTCTCTCCCTCCCCATGGCTGGAACTACAAACACAGGCCACCATGTTTGGTTTTTTTGGTTTTGTTTATTTTGTTTTTTGTTTTTTTGTTTTTGCATGATTTCTGGGGATTAAACTCAGGTTTTCATGATCCTATGGAAAACACTTTACAGACTGATCCATCTCTCCAGCCCAGAGGCTGCTTAAAAACAAAACAAAACAAAACAAAACAAAAACCAAAAAGACAAACAAAACAAAACACCAAACAGCTGTTGGCAGAGATGGATTTTGCAAAAGGTAGATGGATCTCAGAGGAATCAACAGGATCACCAAGTTGTGGCTTTGTTCTACAGCTGGGTGCCTCCACCCCCACCACGGAGCAGCCACTTGACCTGACCAGGTCTTTCTGTGGGAAACAGGACCACAGAAATATCCTCCCATTTGTGAAAACACAGTGCCAGAGATTATGAGCAAGCAGGAACAGAAAGTGGGAACAGAAAATCTGGGTCCCCTGGGGGGCAGAGCTAGACACAAGCAAAATGGGAGTTTGTGCAAAAACTACTGAACTCCAGTAGGAGGCTCACTTTCCTAGGATGCTTATAGACATCAGCATCCTTATTAGGTGAAGTCCCCCCAAAAATGGCTCTCTTGCACTTTTTCCTGGGGTGGAAAGGGAAAAACAGATGCACCATCTCAGCCTCTACCAGGCCAGAGCTCGACGTGATGTTTTTACCAAAAGGATACTCCTTTCAGGTTGCTGCTCCGCGAATCACACCCGGACCCTGCTTAAGAGAGCAAGAGGTGAGGCAGGAAGAGGGTTAAATAGGTAAAGGGCGTGGCCATGCAAATGTGGAGACCTGAGCTCAATCCCTAGATGCCATGTAAAACAAAGACTGTGGTGGCAGGTGGATGTAATCCTGGTGCTAGGGAGGCAGGCAGACTCCCGCGGCTTGCTGAGCCAGCTTAGCCAATCAACCAAAGACTTACTCAACAAGATAGGATAGCATCCTGTGGAATGAAAGTGGAGGTGGATCTCTGACTCCATGCATAAACATCTGCGCATGCGCACACGCAAACACACACACACACACACACACACACACACACACACACACACACACACACACACACACACACACACGGTTCTGAGAACTCTGCTGAGGGCATACAGAAGGTCTAGGAACTTTCAAAGCTTAGAAGTCAGATACCCAAAAATCCTCCCGGTGCCCTCACCTTCCCTGCACCTGGCTACAACCGCTGGGCTTCTGTGAAGGCCAGACCCAGGGAGTCTGCAGCCTGCAGTAAATAAAAGCTGCTCAGAGTTACACTGTATTTATTTATTCTCCAGCAGTGCGGTGGGGCCTGCATAAAAAGAAAGGGCATCACATGCAGAGACCATAAAAAGAGAGTTTGGTTTTATGCAGTGGTAACTTGGGGAATTAATTCCCGGCTGGCAGAGGTCGAATGACAGTAACTGAGTGTTAAGCAGGTGCAGAGAGGCCCCGGGGGAGCGAGGGAAAGAGGGAGAGGCTGCTGGGCTGACAGAGCTGAGCCGAGTGGAGTCAGGGTGAGACCTCGGCAACAGCAGAGCGCAGTAGAGATGGAGCCTTGAAAAATGGCCATCCCAGTCCTCATCTAATGCAGACCACACTTGTTGGCCACTCAATGTATGCATTTCCTGGCTGGATGCTCTTATTGGCCACCTGCTGTATGCAGTGCTTGGCTTCGTGCTGTAGGGAGTTTAGCATTGGATGAACTGGAGCGCCAATTCACACTACCGTCTTTGAGGGATGTCAGGGACACCACAGCCACAACTGAGACCATTGGTCTCCAGGAGAGAGCTGGCCGGAAACTAGACCCAAAGAGCCCAAATCCTGCTTTCTCTACTTTTAAACATCTCCATCTTGGCCAGATGCTTCATCTATCTGTGCCTCAGTTTCCCCAAATGGAATAAGGAATCATCCCTAACTACCAGGAGATTTATGTACATACTGATTTCTCTCAGAGAAGGTCCTAATCTATGGTTGAATAGCATTTTTTTAAAAGGTCTATTTATTATTATACATAAATACACTGTAGCTGATTTCAGATGCACCAGAAGAGGGCGTCAGATCTCATTATGGGTGGTTGTGAGCCACCATATGGTTGTTGGGATTTGAACTCAGGACCTTTGGAAGAGCAGTCAGTGCTCTTACCTGCTGAGCCATCTCTCCGGCCCCAGTTGAATAGCATTTTTGACAAATTCTGGTGGTCCATGGTGATGTGAGGTGTTGCAGGAGGTAGACAGTACAGTGAATAGTAAAAGCTCGTGTTTTTCAGGCATGGGGATTAGAGGACCTGAGTGTGAATCCCCAATACCCACAGACAAAGCTGGACATGGGAGCTGGAGGAATGGCTCAGTGGTTAAGAGCACTGGCTGCTTTTCTAGAGGACCCAGGTTCAAATCCCAGCACCTACATGGTAGTTCATAAGTGTAAACTCCAGTTCAAAGGGATCTGATGCCCTCTCCTGGCCTCCATGGACACCAGGCAAACGTGTGCTGTGCTGACAAGAGTGCGAACACTCAAACACACGAGATAACAAAATACATCTAAAAAAAATATTTTTAAGTTCTGTTTGCACAATCCTTATAACCCCAATAGTGTTTAGGGTATGTACAGGCAGATCCTGAGGGCTCAGCGGCCAGCCAGTCTAGCTAAAAGGATAACTTTCCAGGTCAGCAGGAGACCCTGTTCCTGGCAAGAGATAGAGAGCTATAAAGGAAGGCACCCAAGTATTGCTCTGGCCTTTATACACAGACAGGGTCGCACACACAAGTACATGTATGCAGAGACACAACACAACACACATATACAAAAACAGTCTGGGGAGGCTTCCTGGAGGTGGTGACTTGTTTTTGAAGAATGAGTGAGACTCCTGTGGCCACTTCAGGGCCAGTGAGGAATAGCATGGAATCCAGACAGCAATGCTGCTAGGTCCGGCCTTGGCCCAGGGCCTGGCACTCTTGTGGCACCTGAACAACCTTAAGGTTCTCTCCTAAGTATGTAAGGCCAAATTCAGGGTTCTGGGGTCCCATATGAAGAGGAGCTCAAGCAGTCATCCCTGCCCAGCTGCACTGTCCCTTCGTGTCCCCAGAGCAGGGACCGGTGGCTACTTTGGCAGAAGGCAGCAGCCCTCACTTTGAAGCCACTATGCTAACTGGGTCAGAACCCAGGCCTGGGAAGATCAGTGAACGCTCTTCAGAGCTTAGTCAGGCACCAGAATAGAGGCACCCGAGAGAAATCTAACAGGATCCGCGCATGCAGTTTTAAATCTCTGATAACCAGCTCATAAAAGTAAAAGGAAATAGGTGAAGCCATTGGTAATAGCACACTTTAGTTGGCTCAACACACGGAAAACATTGTCAACTCAACGCATAATGAATCCCACGGAATTATTCATAAGCTCTCCTTTGTTCCCTTTTCCATGCAAAATCACCAAAATCCGGTGTGTATCCTGCTGACCCAGTTCCTGGGGGCCCATGGCCATCAGGACACAGAAGCCATGGCTCGCCTCTGCCACTGAGTTCAAAGATGGTCTCCTGTGAACTCTTTCAGTGCACACATCTGGAAATCAGGCAAGGGTTCTGGGCAGGTCCATGGGTGTCTTAGGATGCTGTTGATGTTTGTCCTGGTAGTAAGATGTTTGATCTCTCTCTCTCTCTCACCTCACCCCCGCAGCATGTTCGTGTGTTTGTGTGTGTGTGTGTGTGTGTGTGTGTGTGTGTGTGTGAGAGAGAGAGAGAGAGAGAGAGAGAAGGAGGAGAGAGAGGGAGAGGGAGAGAGAGAGAGAAGGAGAAGGAGAGAGAGAGAGGGAGAGGGAGAGAGAGAGAGAAAGAGAGGGAGAGGGAGAGGGAGAGGGAGAGGGAGAGAGAAAGAGAGAGAGAGAGAGGGAGAGAGAGAGAGAGAGGTGGGGTGGGAGGGGGAAAGAGATAGAAGAGAGGAGAAGGGAGAGGAGGGAGGGATAGCCCCTTGGCCTTTAATGGCTGGGCTAGCTCCCTAACCTCTCTGGTTTTGAGACAGCTTCTGTCTGGCCCAGGGTTCACTGGCTAGGCTAGGCTGGGTGGCCAATGGGCGTCCAGGAGGGATCTACTTAACTCCACCTCTCTGGCCCAGGGTTCACTGTTAGGCTAGGCTGGGTGGCCAATGGGCCTCCAGTAGGGATCTACTTAACTTCATCTCTCTGGCCCAGGGTTCACTGTTAGGCTAGGCTGGATGGCCAGTGGGCGTCCAGGAGGGATCTACTTAACTCCATCTCCCCAGGGTTGGGATTAAGAGAATGTGCCACTGAGCACATTTGTAGGTTCTGGGCCTTGAACTAAGTCTCTCCTGCTTACACAGCACAGCCTCGCTGCCTGAGCCATCTCTCCAGCCTGCCTCAGTCTCTTCAGACAGAAAATAAGGACAATGCCAGGAGCTTCCTTGAGATTGTCTGAGGTGAGGGTAGCTGGGGCTTGAGCCCCTCAGAGCTGCCCCACCGCGTCTCCCTCCCCTGGTTCTTCCATCTGCTACCACTCACACCTGCAATCCCAGAACTTGCTAGGTGGAGGCAGAAGGGTCAGAAGTTCCAAGTCAACCTTGGCTACATAGCAAGAAATGTGTCAAGGAGACTGAGACAGCTCCCTGGCTCCAGACATGAACACCACAGAGGAGACCACAGTCACAGAGCAGAAACATACAAAACTAAACCCTCATGGAAAAAGTGGTCCATACGACGGGCTTGCTCAGTGTATCGACACTCCAGACTCTGCTTTATAGCACGAGCCCACGGAAGACTTAGCCAGTCCTAGGAAAGCTCTCATTACTCTCTTCAGTTTAAAGATGAGAAAACAGAGGCACAGAGAGGTGAAGTATTTTGTCTGATGTCACACAGCTAGAGCAGCTTGTGTAGAGCATCACCAAGATGCCAACCCTTCTCTGCCACCCTTGAAACCAGGGTGTCTGTTGTCACCTGGAAACAATATCCAAGGAGATGGGAACGTTGTGAGGCCGCTCAGTGACTGACAATGGGGAGATGAGATGCTGTCTGGCACCATCTTGATTAGTAGGTCCAGATGGTGGCGAGCCTGTATCCAATACCTGGCAGGGTGGAATAGGAAGAGGTGAGGACAGACAGCAAAAGTTCTCGGTAATGGTTCCGCGAAGGGAGAGAAGGGATGTCTCTCACTCCACCCAGAGGGAGGGCTCAGGGAAGTGGAGCCTCTGACTTCATCACTGGGCCCACGCCAATGACATCACTAGAAGGGCAAGGAGCCAGGCTCAGCAAGTTATTTATGGAAACGGCTGGCGGCCAGGCATAGCTCCTGAGCTGTTTCAGATGTGGTTGGATAAAGCTTCCAGCTGGCCCAGTGGGGCCTCCAAGGCCTGCAGGCAGGAGGAGGAATCCAGCAGATGGGGGCAGGGCTCCAGCAGAGACCCTCAGAGTTCCAGGTTTCTCCATCCTTGGGATCTGCTCATCTCTACCCAGGCTCATCAAGGGCTTCCCTGCAGATCAGGCTAGCTGACCCCAGAGAGGACAGCATATGTGTCTGCCTTCTTGTGCAGCGAGGGCATGTCCGTGCACAAGACTGTAGATGGGCTTCCCAGTCCATAGGGACACACACTCTGCTCCCTCACACACTGGTGCCTTGAGTGGTTCTGAGCGAGTATACAGGTCTGTGCTTCCTTGCCCATGTGTGTGCATGCATGCATGGGGGTTGGGAGGCAGAGTACCCAGGGAGAGTGAGCCAAGCGGGGGGAGGAAAAGAAGAGCCGCCCCGGGAGTGAGATCGCAGCAGGAAGCTGGGGAAATATCATTTCAGCCCAAGATCCAGAGGCACTTATAGAGGCTTCAGCAAAACCAGACAAAACTTCCTTTCAATCCATTTATCAAAACTGCCCGCAGCTCCGCTTCGGAGCAGGTACAACAAGAATAAAATATTGAGCACAACCAGCAACCGCGAGACTGGAGGAGGCCAATAAATAAGAAGTTACTGAGGAGCTCGCCCTGACCCTGACGGTTTGCTCTGCCGGTCCCTCCACCCATCTTGCCCTGTGATCTTATGGGTGATGGCAGAAGGAAGGATGGCAGGGGCCCCACTGGCCAGCTCCCTGGTGTTTTTGATGAGCTGGGGATATGAGAGTAACTCAGCCCTATGCAGACAAGCTTCAGCGAGGCAGCTGCACAAGCAGACACTCTTCTCACGCCTTCTCATAATCCCCGAGGATGGGGCTGGAGAGATGGCTCAGTGGGTAAAGATGCTTGCAGACAAGACTTACTCCCTGAGTTCGATCCCCTGGAGCTGCCACATAGGAGAACTGACTCCTGCCTGTTGGCCTCTTGATCTCCACATGCAGATGCTGGTATGCACACTTTTCAAATCCTCCAAAAGGAAACTGAATTCATGTGACCTTGAGAGGACTAGTTATTCAAGAAAGCATGGCAGTGAGACTGGGGTCAGGGAGCAACCTAAGGGCCTGAACTCAGTCCCCAGGTTAAGACCCTCCATTCCCATGCCCTGTGCACCTTTTAGACAGTAGGCAGAGGGACGGATGTGCACCCAGTAAGGGTCCCTCTCCCAGGTTCCCCCTTACAAGCCACCTGTTCTCCATTCCAGATAGAGAAGTCAGCCATTTTGTAAATGTTTCTGTATGGGGCCTATGAAACAGAATGTCTTTACTTCTTCCTCCATGTCCACGGAATTATAGGACCTGCCTTCTCTCCATCTATGTCCCAATTACTCAGGTGCTCGGGGGACCTGCTCTTACTACCCTGTTGCCTGCCTTCCCAGTGCCACTGTCACCCAAGGCCCCACTGATAACAGGGTGAATGGTTGGAGGCTGCACCTCAATACCATGATCTCAAAGGGCAGGAGAAAATTGCCCCTCGGGGCAATGGTGCTGGGACACTGTTCTCTGAGCCACCCCCCACCCCACACACACACATTGTGATCAGGGTCAGCAGAAAGGTACGAGCCTATGGTTCTCTAGGTCGCTGGGGTAAACTCTCAATGGAAAACCTGATGATAACGGTTGATGAGGGGTGTGGGGAGTACAGAGAATGACCTCCAGCTGCTCCAAGGATGGAAGGGGACCCTGGCTCTGTGGGAGCAGCTGAAGTCGTGGACTCGCATCCCTCTGTTGTCTGAAATACAGCCCTGCCTCTTCTAGAGCCTTCCTAGAAGGGATGCTCTTCATCTCCAGCATCCCTGCAGGCTTTGTGTTCCTTTCTGCTGCCTCTGGACCTCTTGAATTCTCTGGATCTTTTTGAAGAGGGATGAGCCAGGAGATTCTGAGCTCTTTCGGATCTAACTACCTAACTGCCCCATATTTTCTGTCTCCCCCTACTTTGGCATCTCCGGCAAAATCATCCACTTACACACACTTGTTTGCATGCAAGTGATGTAAATACAAGTCTGTGTGGGTGTGTCCTGCAGTGGCCAGAGGTCTCAAGCTGGTGTCTTCTTCAACTCTTCTCTACCTTTTGGGGGCAGGGTCTCTCAGTGACTCTGCTAGGCTGGCTGACCAGGGAGCTCCCTGAGTACTCTTATTATACCAGAGGGACAGACATTGTACCCGTTTTATACATGGATGCTGGGGATCTAACCTCGGGTCCTTACGAGGCATTTTGCCAGCTGAGCCCTCTCCCAAGCCCCTACCGCATTCCCTTGACAAGATGGAGGTGGAGCAGCATGGTGCATTTCCCAGCTACCTCTGCTCAGGAATTTGAGGGATAGCTCCATCCTGCAATGGCAAATGGCAGAACAGAACAGGCGAGGATTGACAGAGCCGCAGTTAGCGTTCTAAGGCAATTACCATTTTATTGCGTTTCTATAAAGCTGAGAAGCACCATTCCAGGAACCGCTGGCCAGCCTCAGTGCCCTTCCCTCCCTCTCCTCTCCAGCTCTGCCTCTACACTGAATGGGCCAAACTGTGTATGTGTGGTAGAAGGGGGCGGAGGGGGGTATCCAGGAGGAAAGTGACCAGGGCAACCATCCCAGCTTACTCTTTCCTCCGCCCTTGCAAATCTGTGACGAGAGGGAGAAGCCATGTTTCTTGGGGTGTTTGGGTACAGCCTCCCAGGATCAAAATGACATAAGACATAGCACCAAAACAAAAGACCTGGTCCTGGTGGCTTTTGTTCCTCAGAAGTTTGCAGTGTAGGCTCCTTTAAGGACTTTCAGCCAGGGTCCAGCTAGGCTCCCATGGCAGACCTGAGAGCCTGCTCCTGCCATGCATGGAGGAAGGCTGTCCACCCTCCAGGTTTTCAGGCTCTTCCTCATCCTCAGATTTTCTCCATAGTCTTACTGATGGACGCTCACTACATAGGGTTGACTTACCAATGCCCACAGGCTAGAAAGTGACATATCCGGGACTCAGGCACTGAACCTAATGGCTATCCAGCCAGGGTTCTTGCTGGTGTATCCACTGGCTTCTTTGTGGAAAGTGGAAGAGAATGGGCTTCTCGAAGCTAGCCTGAGCAACCAAAACTTTAGGGGTCAGGTGCAAAGTGGGTAACTCAGCCATTTGCCTGGGGCTTCGATGGCTTTATGACTGTGTATTCTGTGTCCAAGGAATATACTTAGTCTTCATCCAGTGCACACTGAGGCCCTTGGGTACTCAGGAACTGATGTACAGTGGAGAGCCTTGGATAGACATCTTACTTGGACTCTGAGGAACTACATGCCCTGGGTGGTTCAAGGTGGTTTAGGGCTGAAATAGAATGTAGAAACAGACCCAGGGGTTTCAGCTTACTTGATAAAACGCTGACCACAATCAATGGAGAGAAAGAGAGTTTGTTTCTGCTTACACTTCTAGATCATGGTCCATTATCAAGGGAAGCCAAGGTAGGAACTCAAGGCAGAAACCTGGAGGCGGGAGCTGAAGCAGCAGGCATGGAGAAAGGCTGCTTACTAGCTTGCGCTCTGTGGCTCGCTCAGCTTGATTTATTATACTCCTTAGGACCACGTGCCTGGGCATAGCTGGGTCACCCATGGACCCCCCCCCCCCCACACACACACACAGACTATTAGGAAAGCATCCTACAGACATATACACAGGTCTACTTAATGGAGGCGATTCCTCTACTGAGGCTCCTCCTTCCAGCTGATGCGATTTTTTTTTTTGCGTGTCAACTTGACAAAAAACTAACAACCAAAGCAATCGAGCCTCTTCCAGGGGGTCCGCCTAGGTTTTGAGACTCGTTTACTCAGTCTCTTCCTTCTCCGCTGAAACAACGTTGGAGTGCCATCCAATCCTTGACCTGTTTGCATATGGCTGCTGGTGAGCCCGTGACTCCACTTCCTGCCATGCTCCAGCGCTGACGTTAGCCCAGTGCTGCCCCTGGCGTGACTTCCGGAGTATACCAAGGTCAAGAGGACTACAGTCGTCTCAACCTCGAGACCCATCTCTGATCCCCACCCTCTATACCTCAGGTTAAAAAGGGTCACAGAGTAGGGCTGAACCCAGGAAGTGGTACGGAATCTCGGGCATCGAGGGACTCTGATGAGGTGGGGGAAGGGCAAACAAAGGGGGGGAGGAAGAGAAAGGCGAACTCTTTGGGAAAAAGAGAGGTTCAATCTGATTTGTAAAGGGCACGATTTACAAATCCGTCACATATTTTACTAGGCTGGGATTTACGGATTAGCCTGTAATACTTAGGCGGCTTTTTGTAATAAAACCCTGAGCCGAGGCAGCCTTGGGGAAGCGAGGAGGAGGAAGGAGCCTTCTCTCCCTCGATCTTGCTTTCATTTTCCCAGTATTTTTTGATCTAGGCAGCCCCATTAATCTGTACTTTATCTGCCTATGGAGAAGGATTGAGCTCTTTATTGGATTTTTGTCAAGAATAAATGATTTAGTTTGGGATATTGTGGAAACGATTTTTGTGGTATTACACCATCTAATAAATGAAACAGCAGGGATCAATTCCTTTCTTGCGATGTGTTCAACAGGCAGGGTGAAATATGCCCCACAATTATTTGGTATTGCACTCTATAGATATTTATAACGGAGTGTGACTGCCTGGTCTGGGTTGCCTGGCATGGACCCTGTGATCTGCTAGCCCTTAAAACCATTGAATTTAGGGATTCATGTGCTGAGAGCCCATGATAAAAAAAAAATGCAGATCGAGTTATTGGGACTAAGTACCTGAGAGAAAAGCACACACTGGGGCAAAGGTCGGGGTTGAGAGATGGTGTTTATCCGGCCCGTGTCTCCTTGGTGTTTCTATAAGCCTAACCTCCGCAAGGCTGGCAGATGCTGGTGTGGGAGGGGTACTCCCCTTCCGGGCATCTGCAATTCTTGCTCCAGTGCTCCCCTCTCCCCGGACAATGCTTCCAGGAAAATTGCTGGAAGTATTCAGAGGTGGGAGCTGGCTTTCTGCCCAGGGAAGGCTCATACGGTTTATATTCCCAAAGGCTCACAAATATTTATTGAGAGCATATCCCATGACGGTGCCTAGCAGGGGCCGGGTACAAAATGAACCATATAGAGATGTTTGCTCAGGTTGACTGATATACAGGAAGCTTCCGAGAGGCAAATCCATGAGCATACACTGTACTCAATAGAAGCAAGGGCTAGAGAGAGTGGGTGGTAGGTAGGACTTGGGGGGACCCTGCTGTGGGGACCCTGCTTGTCCTTCCTCATCCAGTTTCCAGCACCCAGGGCCATATGCCTCTCAACCCTCAGGGTCACCCAGATGTGAATGCTCATCAGGTTTCTACTCTTGGACTCTGTCAAAAGTAATCCCTTCTCGGGCAGATGAAATGGTTCAATATATAAAAGCTGCCTATGAGCCTGAGGACATGAGGTCAGATACCCAGAGCCCGCTTAAAAAGCAAAATACAGTACCATGAGAATCTGTAACCTCAACATTCTTACAGTGAGACAGGAGGCAGAGCGACAAGAGAATTGCCTGGGAACTCTCAGGCCAGCCTGAGTACCTGGAAATAGAAATGAGAGACACTGCCTCAAAATCAAAATGATGGTCTAAGGATAATGTGCCTTCTATGAAGGTCAACAACCTGAGTTCACTTCCTGGGTCCTACATGGCAGAAGGAGAAAACTGACTCTTTAAGTTTGTCCTCTGACCTCCACAAGCATGTGTGTGCCCACAGTCACACCCATACACCACATACACATATACACACACAAACCCAGACACACAGGCACACACATAAACACACACACAAACCCAGAGACACAGACACACACAGAGACATACAGACATATACACACAGACACACACAGAGACACACAGACATACACATACACACATACACAGAGACACACAGACACATACACACATGCATAGACCCATACACACTGAGAGACATACATACACAGACACAAATACACATACACACACAGACATACACAGTCTATGAGCCTAAACTTACCATTAGAGAAAATGCCATTTGTGGTGCCACCCTCCTGCAGACTCTGAATGCTGGTCACTAGGCACAATCTTCAATAAATACTTGTGCCGTGAACCCCTGAAGCAGCAGACATCAACATCTACCACAGCTCTCTAGCCCAAAGCTTCTTGACATTGTTGATAATACCCAGTCATTTCCTGAGCAGACCAGACCTCCAAGTGATGGCCATTTACTGGGGGTCTTGCGTCTTCCTCCCCGACACGTCTGCTCTGGCACTCTATTTTCTGTGGCCCAGCACCACCGACAGAGTCTGTTGTTATTAGTGATACTGGATCTTGCAGTGTAGCCCAGTCTGGCCTTGAGTTGGTGATCCTCCTACCCCATCATCAGAAGTCCTGGGATTACAAGTATGGCCCACCATACAGAGCTGGGAGATTTTCTTTAAGTGTCTTTGTGTGACGTTTCTTTTGTTTGCAATGGCCCCTCACTTCAGTCCCAACTCTTGCCAAGAACTATGGGTGCTCGGAGACTTGTGTGCTAACTAACATTAACACTCCTCACCCTGTCTCCCGATGTCAGCAGCTCGGAGGTTTGAGGAGCGAGCAAGGCCTATCCAATCATAAGGATGCTTAGGGAGCCCAGAGCAAGATGTGGTCCTGCAATGGAGGAGGGGTGAGGTGAGAAGCTCCTCTTTATAGTGCCATTTGCCCAAACTGCCCACCGGGGGCACTCAGGAGACTGTCAGGTGCTTAATGACGCTGGCTGTTCCCAAGTCACCTTGAGTCTCGCCCTCCAGCTCCTGGCTTTCAGTTTTTCATGTGTTTTGTTTTGTTTGAGGCTGGGTCTCGTAAAGACCAGGCTGGCCTTGAATTCTCTATATACCCCAAGGATGATCTGGAACTCCCAGTCCTCCTGCCTCCTCATCCCAAGTGCAGGAATTGCAGGTCTGTTGCCACCATGCCAGGATTTTCTTAGCATTGCCTCTCTCAACTGGTTTAGGTGTTTTTGTGTGAGCTGCCATAGAGGCATTAAAGCCATCACTCTCCAAGGACTCCTCTGAAAACAGAAACACACACACACACACAATGGGAGTGCGGGAGAATGCCTGAATAGCATGCTGCTTCCTGACTCTCCCACTGAGGTCTCATGCTCAGAGAGAGTCAGTTAGGGTTACTGCAGAACAGCCAGGGTAGTCAATACAGCTCTTTCGGTTTCTTCTGGCCACATGGCTCTGTGCTATCATGGAAGCTCCTTTTCCTCCCGCACTCTGTATTCCGACCATCAGGAATCCCCGTGATGCCATACTCCACCATCATTCTTCCCCACCGCTATGACCACCATGCTAGCCGAGCCTCCATCTGATCCTCCCATCTTCCAAGGGCAGGGATTTGCTGCTGTGCCCCATAAAGCTCTGCTTCCTTTATTGTATTCTGAAAGTCCACGCGTACACATGCCTATGCAGGGCGGTTAGCTTTGTCAACCCCATCTAGAATCCCCTGGAAAGAAAATCTTTAATAATAGACTGTCTAGATCAGGTTAGCCCATGGGTTGATACATCTTTGAGGGTTAGGTTTAGGGCAATTATGGTGGGAAGCCCCATCCCACTGTGGGAGGAACTATCCCCGGGGTTGGGCTCTCAACTGTGTAAGAGCAGAGAAAGCAAGCCCAGCCCTGAGCACGTGCACACTCTTCTCTCTCTGCTCTTGACTGCGACACAAGTAGCTGCTTCAAGTCCCTGCCTTGACTTCCGTGATGCAATGGACTGTGGCATTGTGGGACAGAGAGCCGAATAAACGCTTCCTCCTCCCTTAAGTTGCTTATTGCTGGGGCATTTGATCTCAGCAGTAGACATGAAATAGAACAACGTTGCTGAGCACACTCGTCCTCCAATCTGATACTTCTTAAGAACCAAATTGACACTGGGCCTAGACAGTCCCCAAAAGCCTGCAGGGTCCCTAAAGCCCAGAATCCCCTCTAGGCTGGGTGTAACAGGTTAAGTACAAAACAATATAAACAAATGTTCTGCTTAAGCATGGGGCCCTGTCCCCAAGACATCTTATGATGAATATGCAAATAGTCCAAACTTAGAAAAAGTTATAGGATATATCAGGATTATAGATAAGAGATGCTGAACTTGTGTGTGCACAACTATCTATTCACTCCATAGTGAGGGCTCTGGGGACTGCAGGCCAAATGATTAACTGTAGAGACAGTCAGGGACAGCCATACATGTGAACATAAATTATGAATTGTTTTTTCTGTATAATTGGAATTTATTGGAGACCATCTTAGGGTTTTCTTTTAAAGGGGATTTAAATGAAGAAAAATAAAAACTACACCAAAATAAGAGCATATTAAAAAAAACCTCTGGTCTATTTCTTCCCAGTCCTTCAACACACAGTGTGTGGCTGACCCTAAAACATATAATCTTTTGTTTTCAAGCTTAATTGAGAAGTTTCCATTAAAGACTCTTTGTACACACACACACACACACTCGTAGCTGGCAGAGGAATGTTCTATGGAGTTGTAGAGATCAGAGGATAGCCTGTAACTTGTAGAGTTGATTTTCTCCTTCTGCTCTGTGGATCCCAAGGATCAAACTCCAGCTGCCAGGCTTGGCAGAAAAATGTTTTGACCCTTACACCCATCCCCTGGGCCCTACCCGTATCTTCTAAAGGGCTGTATACTACACCTTCGTGAATATGGCATAACTTGGTTGTCCAACTCTCCACCCCCTTCTCTTCCCTGACCTCCATTAATGTATTTACTTCTTGCCTAAGCAGTGGCTTTCCCACTGGTCAATAAATGTAGATCTGGAACATTCCTGAGGATATCAAAGTCACAACCTCATGAATTTACAGAGGGTGCAGCTAAGGCAAATCAATACTTCCATGACGTGTCCTCAAAGATGAGGCCTTTGAGGATAAAGTGACCTTTGCCTTCGCACCTCCCGCTGTGTCATCTTGCTTTGGTCTTCCTGCCTCTTGGCCCCTCTCCTGAAAGGTGCCCTCGACACAGTAGCTTGGCCTTTTGGTTCACGCTAAGTAAGTGAGGGATGAAAATAAGGTTGAAATATTAGCTCTACTCCCCAGATAAATTCCCTTGGCCTGTCTCTCTGTCTGTTTGTATGAGAATGTACCCTTTTGTCTACCAAAGAGGGCTATGTGTTGGTCAAGAAATATCTGGAAGACAGTCAAAGAAAAGTAAAATAATGGTGTGGTGGTGGTGGTGGTGGTGGTGGTGGTGTGCGTGTGCGCGTGTGTACATGTGCGTGTGTGCATGTGTGTATATATGTGCATGCATGTGGAGGTTAGAGGCTGACCTCTCCTGTCTTCCTAAATCACTTTCTAGCTTGTTCTCACTCTCGCTGACCCTGAAGCTCCCTGACTCAGCTAGTTTATCTAGCCAGTGAGCCCCAAGGGATTCCCCTGCCTCCACCTCAGTGTTAGGTACACCTAAATTCTTTCTTTCTTTTTTTTTTTTTTATGTCCTTGGAACACAAGGTTTGGCTCTCCAATCTCTGGCTCCAAGGGCCTTTTAAAAAATATTTATTTTTAGGAGTATGGGTATTTTGACTCTGTGCGTGTGTGTGTGCGCGCGCGTGTGTATGTATGTGTGTGATATGAATGTAGTACCTGAGAAAACCAGAAGATCCTCTGGGACTGGACTCACAAAGGGTCGTGGACACCTTTATGGGTGCTGGGAATCAAACCTAGGCTCTCTACAAGAGCACCGGTGTTCTTAACCCCTGAGCCATTTCTCCAGCCCCAGGGCCTGACGTTTTCATGAGATCTCCACTTCTGAACTCAGGTCTTCATGCTTATAAAGCCAGCACTTTACTCCTGAGCCATCTCTCCAGCCCCACAGCCTGATCCTTTCAGTGAGACTTGTAACATAAATGAATCCCCCCCACCCCCCCATCCCCATAGTTGCACCAGAAGTACAACTTGGGAGGCTAAAATGGGGGTGGGAAAGACAGGCATCCCCCCCAACAGCATGGCATTTTCTACCTCCCCGGAAGCTGAGAACAGGGATTTCTGGCCACACAGGCTGAGCACTGACCTATTCTGGCTGGGTATCCATACTATAACAGAGGTAGTTTTAAAATAGCATTCCCCTTTGGAAGGAAACCCTTTGTATTGAGCAGAATCTGGAGGAGAGGTTAATCGAGGGTTTACTTATAATCTTAGGTTTACAAAGAGGGTCAAGTAGAGGCCTTTGGCAGGAGCTATTTACCTTGAATCTTCCAGTTCTCTGCTCTGTGGATTGAGCTGCTGGGGAAGGTGCAGCTCTGCCCTGGCTCCACTGTCCTCCATGCATGGGAAATGGGATGCCTGGACTTAGCTTCAGGGTATGATAATCTGGGTGCCCATTACCCCATCCCTTTTATTTCTCCCTACATGGCACAGACCGGCTATAACTTAGTCTTCCATCTGGCCCCTGCCTCCTGAGTTGAATGCTGAGATAAACTCTTGAGAATATTCAAATGAAAATAGACACATGTAGCAAGACAATAATGTGGCCTATGTGGGTGAGGGCTTGCCTTCTGTGTGTGAAACTCTGGGTTTGGTTCTCAGTACCACATAATCAAGCCTGGTGATACAGCCCTGTAATTCTCACACTGGGGAGATGGAGGCAGGAAGATCAGAAGTCTAAGGTTATTTTCCACTGTGGAGTGAGTTCAAGGCCAGCCTGGGCTATGTGGGACTCTGTTTTTCAAAAAGAATAGAAAATAAAGTTTGATTGGGTGCCACTGAACAAAAGCACATAGAATTAGTCATTGTCCTGGGAATGATACATATGGAACAGGCTATGATTCTGAATGGCTGTGGGGGTCTCAGACTAGAAGGAAAA
Source organism: Mastomys coucha (assembly GCF_008632895.1). Taxonomy (NCBI): domain Eukaryota; kingdom Metazoa; phylum Chordata; class Mammalia; order Rodentia; family Muridae; genus Mastomys; species Mastomys coucha. The sequence goes on from NW_022196911.1 coordinate 110,561,664, forward strand.
CAGATGTGAGAATCAATCACAGTGGGAGGAGGGCTTGCTGCCAGTGATCTTTCACTTGCTCATCCATGCATCCGTCTGTCCATCCACATATCTATCTATCCATCTGTCCATCCACATATCTATTCATCCATGTATCCATCTATTCATCCATCCATCCATCCATCCATCCATCCATCCATCCATCCATCCATCCATGTATTCATCCATCTGTCCATCCACCCATCTATTTATCCATCTATGTATCCATCTATCCATCCATCTGTCCATCCATCCATGTATCCATCCATCTACCTATCCATTCACCTATCTATTCATCCATCTATTCATCATCCATCTATTCATCCATATATCCATCCATCTACCCATCTATCCATCCATCTGTCCATCCACCCATCTATTTACCCATGTATCCATCCATCCACCCATTTGTCCATCTATCCATCCATCCATTTATTCATCCACCTATCTATTCATCCATCTACCCACCCACCCATTTACCTATCTGCCCACCTGTCCATTTATCCATCCACCTATTCATTCATCCATCTACTCATTTATTCATTCAACTGTCCCTCCACCCACCCATCCACCCACCCAACAACTATCAGTTGTATGCTACCTGCCAGGTACCATGGTCTCATTATAAACCCTGGCTGTTTCTTATGGCTATCACCTTTACCATCATGGAGGGTACAGATGACCGAAGCAATATAGACATCGAATACATATATCAGCACAGTACATCTCTGACTTGCATTGCTGGCAGAGACATGTGAGAAGGTACAGGAGCTGTGTGAGTATGATGTCAGAGAACATGAGCTTAAATAAGCCTGTCGGTATATTCAGCTCCCTTAAGAGCATGATGGGGGACTACAACTGGCTCAGGAGGGGAGTGATCACTAAGAGAAACAGGCTTCTAGGGAGACAGACTTCAGGGAGCAGCTCGTTTAATCGAAGGAAACAAAGGTTTTTAAAACCTTTAGGGGAATAGCTAGGAGTCTTTGGGGAGAGTTACATCATTGGCTGAGGCTGGGGTGCTCAGAATGCTTCATTTGCATGAAAAGGGATTTCAGGTACTTGCTGGACACATCCTTACAAGAAGAGAGGAAATTTAACCTGTAACCAGGTGACTGGTGACTACCTCAAGGGTGGCAGAGGTGTGTGTGGGGAGGAGTTGCAAGACAGGACATGCAGGCCCAGAGCAGGAAGCAAGCACTCCTACCCCTGCTGGTCTCACAATAAGATTTTCAGGGTTGGGATATTTCTCCATCTCACTCTTGCTCCACACCGGCTTACCCAGCTCTCGGCTTTCTGGCCCCACAAAAGCCCTCAAATAGAATTCTACCCCCACCTCACCCCATCTCATCTAATGTATATAATTGCTCTTCCCTCCTCCAGTTTCTGGCCTCTGACCTCCTTGGCTGCCCACATCCTGGGGTGCAAGCTACTGTCTTAGCAAAGCTAAGGGCAAGCACCACACTTTAGATATGTCTGTGTCATAAAGTGGTCATCCGGTCCTGGGTCCTGATTCTACAGACATACCCTGTCCCGTGCTGTTCCAGTGGCTCGCCCCACCCCTGCATCCTCCCAGAGCCTTGCCCTCCCAGAAAGCAGGCCCACTTGATGTTAGATTCCACCAACTCCATCTTGTTGACATGTCTTTATCTGTGTGTGGTACGACATCAGCAGCACCAAGCACCCAGGATGAACAAACTGTCCTCACACATTTATTATCCCCCTCCAAAGATATGTGACATAATGGTAGCTGTGCCCTATTTCATGTGGCATTTTGTGTCACTCCCTTGCTATGCACACTTCCGAATGGGACAAAGTCATTCAAAGGGTCTATTAAAACCTGAATACCAGCCCTTCCAAAGGTCTGACTGTGTTGGTCTAAAGCTAGCTTGGGAATCAACCTTCTAGCAAATTCCCTGAGGAGGAGGATGCTACATCACCCACTTGGATTTGATTGGCGGGGAGGTGGAAACCAACCTTGAGCCTTACAATGTTTTGGCCACAGTGTTAAGAGAGTTGATGGCAGTGCAGGCAAGTAGCTTCATTTGTGCATGCACGTGAAGACTAAAGGCCAACCTTGGGTATTGGTTCCTCAAGTACAAATAACAGTCACCATTTAATACTACTACTACTACTAATAATAATAATTAATAATAATAATAATAGTAATAATTACAGGGACCCTCTCTATCAGGCTTAGAACTTGCCAAGATATCTAGGCTGGCTGGCCAGTGATCTCAAAGATCTTCCTGTCTCCACATTCCCAGTGCTAGGGTTGCGAGTCTGTGCCACCATGCCTAGGTTTATGTTTAACTCTCCCTCCCTCCCCTGCCCTGTGTGGGGTGTGTGTGTGTGTGTGTGTGTGTGTGTGTGTGTGGTGTCTACATTTCTGTATGCACGCGAGTGCGTATATGTGCCACCACGTGTGCGAACGTCCCAGGACATGTCCCGGGAGTAGACTCTCTCTCTTTGTCAAGTGGGTTGCAGACAGCAAACTCTTGCCACCTCATTTGGCAGCAAGCACCTCAAACCCATCTTGCTGGCCGAGTGCCTGGTTTTCACATGGCTCTGGGGGATTAAACTTGGCTCCTCATGTTTGTAAGGCAAGCTCTGAACCAACCGAGCCATCTTGCTATCCACTTCTCTTCTAACAAGTGAAATGACTCATGCTCAGAGGAGTTGTGTGGCTCCTCTGAAGTCATGTGACTTGGGGCAGAGCCTACTCTTGAACTCTGACCTCTCAGAGTGTTTCCCGGCTCTGCTTTCCCTTGGGGATGGAGTCCCAGGAGGAGTAGGCTAACAGGAATGACAGGGAAGAGATCTGCCTATATGTGATGCTAATTGGAGATGACAGACACACCACACCAGGAGGCCCCAGGGACTCTTATGACAGCAGTCAGGACAGTGCCTCCGCCACAACCTCCTGCACTGGTTCTCTAGAGTTATCATGACCATGAGATGCCTAGACATCAGATGGGGAAGCTTCCCGTGGTGGAGACACCCAACTCCCCTGCAAAAGAGATAGACATCCTCTCTCCCCACTTCCTCCAGCAGCCAGGAAGCCAGCTGTTCCCAGTTCATAGAAGCCACTGCCCACCTGTGTGGTCATTGTTCTCAGATGCGCATGCTTGATGCATGCTACCATTTTGATAGACAAGACTCAATTGTGAGTCAAGAGCACCCCACCCTCAAGTCTAGTTATAGTTCTTGGCAATGAGTAGACATGGCAAGACCTAGGAGTTTGTTGGCTTGCTTTTTTTTTTTTCTCTACTTTATTGGGTTCTTATACCTATCACCCTTCCAACCCTATTCTACCCTAATCCCTTCCAACCCCCAACACTAGGTAGGAAAGAAAAAAGGTTAGAGAGGAAAAGGGGACACAGACCTCTTTAGATTGCATCCTGATGCTTAGTGACATTGGGTTCCTGGGGGAAAGTCTAATCTTCATCCTCAGACTACCTCAAACTTCTTGCCTCTTTGCTCATAACCACTCAACAAAACACAAGAGGAAGCAGCAGGAGCAGGAACCCTGTTTCCCACCCTAGGGGCTCTTAAATTTATACCCTCTCCAAAGTTCCCAGAATTCCAAATGTAAATTATCTGCAGCTGGGCAAAACCCACACCCCTCCTAGTGCACTAGACAAATCACAGTCACCTGCTGTGAAGCAGCCTCTTATCCCACACCTGGGATTAAAACAAGAACACATTCATATAACATAACTGGGTTTTTTAAAAGCCCCAAATTCTCACCACAGGGGTTGGCCAGGTGGGGTTTGACTCTAATCTTCCTTGCCTTTCTCCCTCTGGTGCACTGTCCTGGACCATGTTGAACTATTGGTCACAGGGAGGGAACTGGGAATCAGTGGACCTCTCTCTGCCAGTTTGTTTTTTTGTTTTGTTTTGGTTTTGTTTTGGTTTGATTTGGTTTGGTTTTTTGAGGCAGGGTTTCTCTGTATAGTCCTGGCTGTCCTGGAACTCACTCTGTAGACTAAGCTGGCCTCGAACTCAGAAATCTGCCTGCCTCTGCCTCCCAAGTGCTGGGATTAAAGGCATGTGCCACCACCACCCAGCTCTCTGCCAGTTTTTTTCTCCTTGTTCCTGATGCCAGGAGCCACCATTGCTGGTTTATAGGCATTCCCTCATGGGCCTCTTGTCCTCTTTCCCACTCCGTTTTCTCCAGGCCCTTCCTCTGCAGGTTGGAGATGAAGTGTGTTGATGGCAGGTCCTGGAGAAGGGTGAGACCTTCTCTCCTTCCCTGGGGACTTGTGAGTCCCACCTACAATGCATCAAGGCTGGTGGGGTAAGAGGAAGAAAGAAGCCTTGAGCCCAGAGCTCCACGGGGCAGGTCCTCTATGATGTTTCAATACCCAGGAGGGGGAGATACTCAACTGTCACTCCGGGCTAGTTAAAATACAGACCCACTTGTGCTGGGGTCTCAATCCTGCACTTCCAACACACATGCATGGTTGCTATATAACCAGGAGGAGATACATCCAGGCCAGTGATTATCAAACCTGGCTACATGTGGGAATCATGGTATTGGGTCCCTCAGAGAGCCTGGATGTCTGGTCCTACCTCAGATGTCATGTGATTCTGTTGCTAGAAATGGAGTCTGGCCAGAGGAGGAGAGAACACAAGGGCCTCAGTGTACTCATCTGGAGAACTAACAAAAACAGTGCCTACCAATCATTCCTGCAAGGCAACCAGGAAAACTCATCATAGGTGCTCACCCATTCCCTCCAAAATCCATCAAGAAGTAACGAGGCAAGAAGGATCCTTGTCACCCACATTTGCCCTAGGTCACTTGTGCATTAGCTACTCATCTTTCTATACCCCAGATATCTGAAAGAAACCAAAGAGTAGCAGGAAGCAGGATGTGGAGCTAGGCTATCAAACACTGAGGCCAGTCCCACAGACCCACTCAACTCCAGTGAGGTTCACCTCTTCAAGATCCCATGATGTTCTAAAACAGTGCTACCAGCAGGGGACCAAGTGTGCAAACATGGAGAGCATGTCACATTTAGAGCACATTTGCCAACTACTTGATGTTGGGTAACTTGACACCTCACATCTGGTCACATCTGCTGAGAATAAGTGTGTGTGGATTCCTTAGCCATAAATATGAGCATCTATATCACATACACACACACACACACACTCACACACACTCACACATACACACACTCACACACCTACACACACACTCATACACACATGCTCACACACATACACACTCACACACTCATACACACACTCACACACTCATACACACTCATACATACACTCACACATTCACACTCACAAACTCACACACACTCACACACTCATACACCCACACACACTCATACACACTCACACACACACTCACACTCATACACACACTCACACATATGCTCACACACATTCACACACACATGCTCACACACACACTCACACACTCATACACACGCTCAAACATACACTCAACACACACTCATATACACATGCGCACACACTCATACACACACTCAAACACACACACTCATACATACATTCACACTCACACACACAAACACACACACACACACACAGTACAGAAACCATCAAGGACGAGAAAGCAGAAAGACTGAAAGAACCAGAAGCCTGGAGGACCAACACTAAACAGTGTACAGGCTCAAGCCAGTGGACACCCCTGCTGGGAAGGGGTGGAAGGATGGGGCTCAAGCCAGTGGACACCCCCGCAGAGAAGGGGTGGAGGGATGGAGCTCATGAGCTGAGAAGCTATTGACAGATAATGGCTTCTCGGGGAAAGAAAGTCAATATTCTTAAGGATGTGGTCCCTAGTAGATCAACCATACTCCAGTGGATAGGCCCTCACCCGTGAATATACAGGCAGTGCAAATTGAAGTCAGTTAAACACTAGAACAAAGAGAGAGAGGATGGAGGGGACAGATCTGGGAGGAGTTAAGGAGTCGGGGTGAATCTGATCAAACGACAATTGTACACATCCATGAAATTCTCAAAGAATTAATAAAAACGTGATAGAAATCTCAGACTACCTGACAATCAGGTGAATAGGGCCCAAGGTGGCTTTTGCTCACTGATCTATCAGGTCAGAGGTCAGGAACACAGAGAAGAAATGAGTCTGGGTGGGAGGAACTCAGCAAGGGCAGGTGGCCAACTTCAGGGAGGAGTGCACCCTATTGGGTGATTTCATCGGGTGTTGGGAGACGTGTGTGTGTGTGTGTGTGTGTGTGTGTGTGTGTGTGTGTGTGTGTGAGAGAGAGAGAGAGAGAGAGAGAGAGAGAGAGAGACAGACAGACAGACAGACAGACAGACAGACAGAGACAGAGAGACAGAGAGTCCAAACAAGACAGAGTTTGAGAAAGGATGGATGCTTTTCTAGTGAACAATAAGAATCTTCTGGACCCTCCTCAGCAAAGATGATGGAGGAGAGCAACTTTCATTCCACAGAAGGGCATCCGCCTGTCTCCCACATGGAGATGGGATTGAAATAGCTTTTTCAGATTTTCCCGTTAAGCTGTCACCTGTGTCCCCCCCAGCTCTCCAAGGAGTCCCCCCCCAGCAGCAGTTATCTGGGCTCAGAAAGAACAGCTCAATCTCACTGCCGTCTGCAGCTGTCTCTGTCACAATAGAGAGGCTCAGGGCCCCAAAGACAGCACACTGCTTCCGAAAGACAGGCTGGAGTGTGCAGGGTGCGGGAGGGGGAGGGAGGTAAGGGAGTCTTTGGAGCCCCGCTGGGGCCATCCTTCACATGGTCAGCCCTGCCCCGGAGTCCTGCGGGGCCCAGGGCATGGGAAGGAAGCAGCTGTCAAGGGGCTGGGTCTGAGAGTGATCACAAGATGACATAGCTAAAAAAGCTTCACTTTAAGGTAGGAAGGTAAATGCCACTTCTGGGCCGGTACCTGCTCCCTGGGCTGGGAACGAGATAATGAATTATTACCCAAGGAAATGAAACCTCTAATAAATTCAAAAGCAAAGCTGGGGGAGGCTAAACTCCATTTTTACGAAGGAGCTGGTGATTTATAAAGTGTCTGCTCCCGGAGCCTCCTGGGGCTCCATCAACTCTGTGTCCCTCCCTGTCTCCCCTGTAGGGAGGCCTCTGCTCCTTCTGGACACACATCTCCCCCAACTACAAAGCCCCCCAACTGCCACTTGCCTCTGATGTTCCTTTTGCTCTCCCCTGTGTGAACTACTCTCAACCCAGTGGGAATTTAAAACCTGAACACAGCTGAAATTTGGGCCAATTGGTTTCGAGAGCTCAGTCCCCAAGGATTGGCCACTAGGAAATCTGTCTTCCTTAGGAGTCCATTCCGACCTTTGAGCCAACAAATTACGAGTCGAACCAGCTCAGAATAGGCAATCAGGCTCCAGGATGTAGTGCTGGCTCCAGGCTGGGCACGGCTCAGGCAGGGGCCGCTAATCCACTTAGCCTGGATCGCACAATCCCAGCCTTCTCCGGGTTTGGGGAAACTGGCTGGCTCCATTTTTCCTTCCCTGTGTCACCTCTAATACCTTTCAAGCTACATTCTGCGAACACTGGCCCCTCCAACCCCAGCCCAAAGCCATCAGACCCCTGCTGTCTGACCTCATTGCCCGTTTCCGCGGCGACCGGGCTTGTGACGTCACAGGCTTAGGCCAGTGAGTCAGTGTTGTGGGTGGAACCACCACAGCAGGTACCCGGTTAGACCAGAAACAAAGACCTTGTTTTCAAGCCATCAGCCATAGAAAAGTGGAAAATGGGGGTGGGAGCTCGGGGGATAAAAATGGAGTCTGGGTGGGTCCAAGGTCGTTGCTCAAACAAGTTGTGTTAACGTTGCTGAGGGCCGCTTTTCCAAATGCCTATGCACCCTCCACACTCCTGTCTGAAGAGCTATAATCTAGAAAGCCACTCAGTCCTGGTGGGAGGGATCCCGATGGGTTCCAGCACCCAGTTTTCCCAGTGGGGCTCAGCCAGCCAGTCATCCACCTTCCAACAGGAGTGTCCTTCAGCCCTAGAGATCTGACGTCATCACCGTTCCTGCACTCCCAGGTGGACCTGAAATCCACATCCCTGGATCTAGCTAGAAGCTAGGCTTCTTCAGGGTCGATCAAATGCCACCTGCCACCTGGGTTCTCGGAAGCCCTAACGCCAAGTGACTTTCAGAATGGGGCTCAGCTGGGGCAACTCAAGGCTGGGCTTTCGTCAGAGGAGGAAACACCTCCCCTTCCTCTGGTTCTTTTAGGTGATGCCTGGTGCGGGTTTTAAAAAATATCGGAAGTCAAGAGGAAAACACAGGCTCCATTTAGAAACAAAGGCAACTGGCAGGCCTTCCCCAGTGTGCGAACCCCACCGCACTGAGTTTCTGGTAATTTACTATCGGCCTGAATTATTTAGATAGATTGGGCTCACATGGACTTCAGGTGTCCCAATTACCTGGCTGATTTGCATGTTTACGAGTCAGGGGATTGAATGCTAGCTCAAAGCAAATTCCAAATTCAGACTTTGGAATGGAAATCCTTGAGGTTCTGGTCCCTGCCCTTTTCCACCCTACCTGCAAGAAGAGGTCCACCCACAAAGATCAACCCTGCAGAGAGCAGGCCATCTCCTAACGAGCAGGAGGCATCGCCAGGGCTGGGCCAGCCTCGGTTTCTCCTTCTAGTCATGCTATCAAAGCAAAGGTAAAAATGGCTCCGCAGAGAGAGGGGAGAAGAAAGCTCCAATTGATCATATCGAACGCCCAAAGTGAAGGAGGGGAAGGGATGAGGGTTCCCATAGTCCAGCCAGGAGGCAAAGAGTTAATCCTCTAATCTAGTCTGCCGGGAGCAAAGCAAGGGCTGGAACTATTTTCAACCCTGAGTGTGCCTACAGAATGCTTGATGCTGGCAGCGGTTGCACTGGGAAGGCCCGAGAACATTTGCAAGTGTTCATGGCAAGAACTCCCTGGGTGTAGAGGATCTGCCTCTTTCATGACAGAGCTAAAGAACCTCCCCCCGCCCAACACACACACCACCACCACCACCACCACCACACACACACAGACACCATATACTCCTCAACCCCCTTCTCTGCGCACCACCCCCCTCCCAGACACAGTTCCTGCCGGGGCTTCATGCAGAACCTGCAAATTCATGATGACCTTTTCAGAGCTGGACCAATTACTCTCAAATAAAATGACTTAAGCACCGGAGAGACGCATGTTTAAATTGTTGTGGTCGAGTGAGTTATCACCAGCCTTGGGTGAGTGCCAGCAGCAGCCCCTGCTGCGCATCACCCAGGGAAGGTTTCAGACAGTAGGTACCTGAGCCCTGCTCCCCTGCTTGGGCTGGGATTGGATACAATGGAATTGATACTTTTGATGTTCTCTCCAGAGGAGGGCTGGGATGATGGCTCAGTGGTAAATGTTTGCTGCACAGCTTAAGGACCTGAGTCGGAAATCCCCAGTACCTATGAAAAAAAGTGAGTGTGGCATTAATCCCAGTGCTTGGTGAGGGAGAGGACCCCTACGGCTTGTTGGCCAGCTAGCCTAGCGGATTGGCAAGCTCTGGGTTTATTGAGAGACCCCGTCTTGAAAAATAAAGTGGAGCAGAGCAATTGAAGAAGATACCCAGTGTTGACCTCAGGCCTCCACATATGTGCACACACCTCTACGCACTCCTTCATGCACACACATACCCATGCATATACCCCCATGCACACACATGTAAATGCACACACAGATGCACACACCTCCATGCACACACAACCTATGCACACCCCCCATGTAACACACCCATGCATACACATACCTATGCACATACTCATGCATACACCCACATGCACACATACATGCACATATACATGCACACACATGCACACACACCTATGCATATACCTCTATGCACACACATGCAAATGCACACAGAGATGCACACCCCATGCACACATACATGCATACACACATGCACACATACATGCACATGCACACACACCTATGCATATACATACACACATACAGGCCCATGTACCCACACATGCATACATACATACATGCATACACACATGTACAAACATGCATACAAACTCCTATGCACACCCCCCATGCACAACCCCCCCACGTGCACACACAAATGTGGAGAGAGGGGTGGCATTTCCAGATGATTTAACCATCTAAGAAAACCTGATAGAAAAGTTTTGAATCACTCATTGGTAAGTCTTTGCATCAAAACTGATCAGATTTGATATGCTGCTAATGGGATCAAGACACACATTTTTATCTGCCAAGAAGGCCGCTGACTTGAAACAAAATAGCCTTGTGAAATGTTCACATTGGCATGATGGCAACTCATCTTAATGAGAGTGAGTCTGTGCAAGTGTAGTGTGCACCATATCCGGTCTTGCATGTTCACGGAGTGTATGTGCAACATACACATGCACACAGGCTCACACAGAGGCCAGAGGACATTAGCTGTCCTGCCCACTCTCCATCTTGTTCCCTCAAGCCAGGATCTCTCAGGAGGAAGGGTGGCAGCAGACAAGTGTCAGCTATCTTTCTGTCCCCACCGCCCTCCCAGTGTTGAGGTTACATGTGCCCATACCACCAAGTCCACTTTTTACATGAGGGTGGGGATTTGAACTCAGGTCCTTATGCTTGCACAGCAAACACCCTGATCCACACAGCCACCTCTAAACCACAAAGTCTTTGCTAAACTGCTATATACATATACACAGACACATATACATACATATACATATATACATATGTATTCAAACACTCAAGTATTTGAACCCTTGGTCTCCAGTTGGCAGTGCTGTTGGGGGCTGGGCTTAGCAGGTGCAGCCTTGCTGGAAGAAGCGCACCGCTGGGAAACTCGCTTTGAGATTCTATTACCCTGCTTTGCTTTTTCTGCTTCATGCCGTGGTTGAAGACGTGAGTTCTCAGCTTCAGTGTGTCCCTGCCATGTGTCCCTCATGTGTCCCTCATGTGTTCCTGCCATGTTGAACTCAAGAACCTTTAGTCAAAATAAACCCTTCTTTCTATAAGATGCGCTAGGCATGGTATTTTATCCCATCAACAGAAAAGTATACTGAAATTTTATTTATTCTCTCCAGTCATGTGACAGCTGAGTATTGTCCTCAATTTGTAGATGGGGAAACTGAGTCTTGTGCAGGATGAGTTGCCCAATTTACAAAGCTCTTGAGTGCTAAGAAGCTGTTCTCCACCAGTCTCATATTGATTTAAAATAAAATCTTTTGGTAGATTTTTATTTATTTACTGTGTACATGTTCATGTGTATATGTACATATGTGTCACAGCATGTGGATATCGGAGGAGCCACACCCCCATGCACACCCCCATGCACACATACATGCATACACACACATGCACACGTACATGCACACACACCTATGCATATACATATACACATACAGGCCCATGCACCTACACATGCATACATACATACATGCATACACACATGTACAAACATGCATACAAACTCCTATGCACCCCCCCCCCATGCACAACCCTTCTCTCCTTCTACCATGTAGGTTGTAAGGATTGAACTCAGGACATCAGGCTTTGTGGCAAGCACCTTTACCCGCTGAGCCATCTTGATGGGCCAAGAGGGATATTTCTGTCTCCTAAAAGCAGAGTCTGTTCTGAACTGCATAGGATTTGCCATGATGAACAGCAGTGGCAGAGATGCCCTTGCACTCTGGGCCTTAAGAGGGAGGGCTCACAATCTGTGATGAAAGATATGGAGTCCCTAGGCTCAAGATTTGCTTTTGTCCCATGGTGTACCCAGATACCACCAGGCTTGCTTTGTACAGCCTGAGGGGGCTGTGGCTGGAGGGACAGGTACACAGACAGCATCATCTGGCCACCATGATAGGACTTGTAAACTGTCCTTTATTCCGAGCTGTGTCTTGTCTTCTTGCCATCATCTGTGACATAACAGGACCTCAGCTGTCTTGTGGGCGTAGGAATAGAAACTCTGCTGGGTTCCTAATGAGGAGTTTGGATCTGGCATCTTGGTCTCCAACCCTTTCCCTCTAGGCACATGTGTGCATGTGCATGCTGCACATGTGTTCAGGACCTGGAGAAGCAGCAGAGGAGACACCTTGGACAACAGAATACAGACCCTCTGTCAACTCTGCTTTGCACTAGACAGACGAGATGGATAGCACAGACTAGTTCCTGACTCTTTCTATGAGATGAACAGACTGACTCTGTACAAGGGTTAAAGGAGATACAAGCCACAGGTCTAAGGGGATGGATGCCCTGTTAGTTTCAAAGCTTGGAGATAGCTCCTCTTGACTTTCAGTGGATCCTGTAGAAGGGCCTCTGGGTCAGGATATGCAAAGCTGATACCATCCCGCCTTGTTGAATTGAATCTACCTACATGGGGAGTGTCAGGACAGGGGCGCACCCCCCTTAGCCCACTTTCTCTCTCTCTCTCTC
>NW_022196911.1:110574110-110635661 GCF_008632895.1 Mastomys coucha
CTCTCTCTCTCTCTCTCTCTCTCTCTCTCTCTCTAAGGTTATCCCACTTACTTTTCAAATGAGCTATTTCATTTCTGGTGTAAATTCTGGTGGTCCCCTTGGTTTGGGGGACAAACCATTTCTCTCCAAGGTTGAGGGCTTTAGAAGATAGATGATTAGGGTGGGAGACCAGCTTAGTGGGTAAAGAGCTTGCGGTGCAAGCATGAGAACCTGTATTTAGATCCCCCACACCCATTAGAAGGAGTAGGTGTATGGATACACACACACATGCATGCACACACACACATACACACACACACATATATATATTTATAATCCCAACTCTGAGAGGTGAAGACAGGTGGGTGCCTGGGGCTTGCTGTCTAGATAATTTAGCCAAGAGTAGAGCTCCAGTTTCAGGGAGAGACTCTCTCTCAAATATCTATGACCAAGAGTGACACAAGAAGACCCCATGTCTACCTCTACCATCTACATGCACATGTATGGGTGAACACAGTCACATATGTACACATAAATGGATGATCGTGTACCGAGACTCTTTGTATCTTCAAAACTTAGTTTAAACAACATTCTTCTTATAAATTTTTACTTTATTCTTAATCATGCATGTGTATATGGATGTGTGTACATGAGTGCAGGTACCCACGCAAGCCAGAAGAGGGCGCCAGAGCCCTTGGAACTAGAGTTACAGGTTGCCTGGAATGGGGTGAGAACTGAGCTCAGGGCCTCTGCAAGAGCAGTGCCTGCTCTTAACCGCGGAGCCACCTATCCATCCCTCAACACGACTTTTAAACCAGTCAAATACCAGAGAAGCCTCACTGGGAGAGGGAGGCTAACCTCAGCACTAATTACTATCTAATGAGCAGGAATTTCATATTCAGTGGTGGTTTCTAGTAGCAGGTTCTGCATAATTTTCAGCTGTTAATTATCATTATTAAGGATTATTAAAAATAAAGACCCAGAATGTTCCAGGAACTCTTCAATTGCTTTATAGAGCAGCCTGGAGCCTACTCAACAATCTTGGAATGAAAGGACTATTGCCCGGAGAAGGTGAGGCTTCAGGTGGGTGAGTGTCTTGTGGTTGGAGCCAGGAAGCGGCAGGGATGGGATCTCAAGTCACCACTGTATGATACAAAGCTGCAAGTTTCTTTCCTTGTGGCTGATTTTATTTTTAATTATGTGTGTGTGTGCGTGTATGTGTGTGTATCTTGGCGGGGTGTGTACACGTGGGTGCAGGTGCCTGTGGATGGCAGGAGAGGGCGTCAGATCCCTTGAAGCTAGAGTTTCACTGACTCTCCTTGAGCTTGAGTCATCGGCAGTTGTTAACCACTTAACACGGGTGCTTCAAACCAAACTTAGGATCTCCATAGAAGCAGTCGGCATTCTTAGCTGTTGAGCCTCCTCTCTAGCCCCCACACTGAGAACTTCTATATCCAACTGCCTGGTTTTGACTTGGAGATAGTTTTGAGATAGGGTCTCACCCAACCCAAGCTGGCCACAAATTTCCTATGTAGTTGAGGATGATCTTGGATTCTTGATTCTCTTGCCTTCAAATCCTAAGTCCTGGAGTGACAGTCACACACTACCATGTTTGCTCTACCTGCCTCTTTTTTTTTTTTTTAAAGAAATTGTTATTTTTATTTTTGTGTGTGTGTGTACTGTATGTATTTATATGTGCCATGTGTGTGCATGTGCCTGTAGAGGCCAGAAGAGGGCGTTATATCTCCCTGAGCTGGAGTTACAAGTGGTTGTGAGCCACCTGATGTTGACACTAGGAACCAAATTCAAATCTTCTGAAAGAGTAGCAAGGACTCTTTACAGCTGAGCCATCTCTCCATTTCCTACTTTTTTTCTTTAAGAACCATATAGAATGCATTGTGGTATCACACACACACACACACACACACACACACACATACACACACACACACACACTATGCAACTGGCCCTTTTAGAGCTGGGGTGGTGATTGCTCTGTACACATGATGACCTCAATTCAACCTCCCAGAGCCCACATGAAGAATCCAGATGTGGTGGCATACACTTGTAACCCCAGCACTGAGGTCACTGGGTCCCACTACCTTAATTTCATAGGAGAGTTCCAGGCCAAGGAGGGACCTTGCCTCAAAAATATAAGTTGGGTGTCTCCTGAGATGAGAAGTGAGACCCAGCGTTGAGGGAGCTGCCCCCATGGCAGCCATGGTCAGGATCAGACAGGCGATGAATGTGGGTGCATTAGAACCCAGCTCCATTTCCCACTTTCTACAGTCCAGGTTCCCTGCCCAGGAGACAGTCCTACCCACAGTTAAGATAATGTGAGAAAGATAGGTCTCCCACAGGCATGCCCAGAAGCCTATTGCTACACACAAGAACACACACACACACACACACACACACACACACACACACACACTAATTCTCTCATTAAAGGACACCATGCCGTGAAGATTGGGGTATATTCTCAGATATGGACAGCTCTCATGATCAAAGTCAGTCCCAAAGAAACATTGCACTTTAGTTAATACCCTCTACCCCACAACCTCAACTATGTTATACTGGCCTCTAAAGCAACTATGAGTGCTTTAAATGTTGTAATATGTTTGTATTATGTACTGAGCCATTGGCTCTTCAGATGTGAATTGTTTTTAAAAAAAAAAAAAATGCCCCATGCCTTCCCTCCTGCATTGTCCCAGGGTGGATGATCACCCCTTCCCCTACCCAGAGACTTCTCTGAAGAATCCCAGAAGAAATCAGGTGGAGTGAGAGAGATGGGGGCCTCAGAAATTTTCATGTAGCTTGAACTCAAGCCTTGCATTTCAAGGGCACTGAAGACCTCCTCGAATCGTCTCCAGCCTCAGGTGAGCCCCCTGGAGAAGCCCCACATTAGTCTCCTGAGGAGAGCCAGCTCTTTGTGGGAGGTGGCCTAATCTGAGGATGGTCTGGAGGCAGCAGATTTTGCCAGGAGCTTGGTGTATGTGTGTGTTCTTCTGGCTCTCTAAGAGCTGGCACCAAGGGACCTGGATGGGTATGTAGCATCCTGGCAATGACAAAGCTATCCTAAAGAATCACTTGTACCCTTCCCGTTAGCTATGGGACATTTATGTGTATAGCTTCCCACTGGTGAGGGGTGGCCCGAGGCAAAGGGACAAGGAACAATTGGAGCCGCCCCTTGGGGACTCTACTGGGTACACTCTGGAACACGCTGTGGTTGCCCTCCCTAGGGGTGGCTAGACACCTGCCCAGGGAGACACTGGTACAGGGCTGCCTGGGAACAGGCGAATTCCCTAGCTCTTCCTCCAGCCTGAGCAGCCCACCAGCTTGGGGGAAGGCCCTCTAACTGGCAAAGCAGTGCAGATCCAGGTACCTAGAGGATGGTCACGTCTTGTTCTTGGAGCAGAGGTCACAGAGATAGGACTTGAAGGTCATGACTGTATGGCCCCAAGCTTATTTTCTATACCCAACTACCCAGGCTGGGCTGCAGCTTCTCGTGTGGCTGAGGGTAGGATCTGAGAGGTAGGACTGGGTACCCACAACCTGCTGCAGCCTGGTCCCACACAACTCTTGGGCATCCAGAGGGCGAAGCCTGGTTAGAAATCCCAGGGGCTCTGCTTTTAACTGTCTTGAGAATGCTCCCAGCCCAGAGGGGTGGCAAGGAGGTGATTGTATGAAGTTTAAAGGGAATCGTTGGTCCAGTACTCTCTTACTGACAAAACAATAAACCATCCAGCAGGTTTTATAATTTGCAGCCCTAGGTGGGGCCGCTTGGAATGAAAAGAGCTACTCCAGGATAATGGGAGAGTAAGTTCCATCCTTTAGGGGACATATGGAGAGACCTCAGGTATCTAAAACTTTTTAGAACATCTATCCTCGAAGCTGCAGCTTGGCATCTCTCCCAACACACACCCCTACACCAGCCCTGGAAGTTCAGGGCCTATAGGAGGCCTAGCTTGTCCTTGGGAACTTCTTTCCTCCTGTGTGGAGGGTCCTTTCCTAAGGCCACCTCCTCCTTATTGCTACTTAGCAGGATCATTGTTAACCCACTAACCCGTTCGGCCATAGGTTTATGTTCTATGGGTCTGGGTCTGTGATGAGACAGTAACACGAGCTGGTAACCCCTCTTGTCTGCGTCAGAGCCTAGCCCTTGGGCATTCAGCCTCAATGGCTTTACCCACCCCCACCCCCTCTGCACTGTGGCTTCACGTATAGGGGGTTGTGTCTCAGATACAATAATCCAGATGGCTGCAATCACCCTAAGAAGAGGGGAATGGGATCTTGCTCATGCCGTGTCTTCCTTCACTAGCTCACAGACATTTACGGGTGAATGCATAATTACTACAAGGTAGATACTTGTTTATATTTTACTGTTATTAGTGTGTATGTATGTAGTGTGTGTGCATGTGTGTATGTGTGCACAAGCATGTGCCCTAGTATACTTGTGAAGATTCAAGAACAGCTTTCAGGACTTGGTCCTCTCTTTCTGCCTTACTGAGACAAGACCATCTTGCTGTTTCTGCTGCACTGGTATACTTCAAGATAGCTGGCCCACGGCCCACGATCCTCCTGTCTCAGCCTTCTATCTGCCAACAGAAGTTCTATGATGTCAAGTTCCTACCGCCACATTCAGCTTTTTCTGTGGGCTCTGGGGTCAAGCTCCGGTCAGCGAGCTTGTACTACCAAGGCCTCAACCTCTGAGGCTTTTAAGTGTATTTGTGCATCTGTAGGACTACGTGTGAATGTACTTATTTCTGTGTCTATTCTATGTGTACCTTCTTCCTATCCCGTGTGTGTGTGTGTGTGTGTGTGTGTGTGTGTGTGTGTATGTTTGTGTGTGTGCGTGCGCGCGCGTGCGTATTTGAGAGAGACAGAGACAGAGACAGAGAAAGTCGTTAACCTGCACAGTCCTACAGCCCTCTTTTCCCAGAACTTCGGGAGAATGAGGATGTCTCTTCCTGGGACCCGACTCCAGAAGCCGGAGCTGCATCTTCCCACATGCACAGCTCCACAGATTTTCAAATATTTATCCTCCTAAATTTAAAATCTGTGAAATCTCCCTCTCTCTTCCTCATACCTTATGTGCTTGTGAGTTCTCTGTCATCAGCCCCCTCTTCAACTCACTTCCTCTTTGTCTCTCTCTCAATATATATATGTATATATATATATATGTGCATATACATATATATACATATATATGCCCATATACATATATATATGCACACGTACACACACACACACACACACACACACACACACACACACGGCTAAAGAAAGAGAAACAGGACCATATCTTGCACTTCTAAGTTGTGCACAGCATATCTTGCACTTCTTCTAAGTTGTGCACAGTAAAGGACACATGGTGCCATCACTCTGACACACAACCAGCCAGAGAGGGATCTGAGCTCCGACTACTCCTGAGGAGAAAGTCTGCCCTCCGTGAGAGGTTCCCCAGGCTGCTACTAAGCTGCACAGAGGAGAACTAATTGGTGCTTTCCCAGGGCTTGGAGAGGAGCTCTGAGAAAACATCACTCTCGCCTTGGCTGCAGGTGGCTTAGGGTCTTATCTGCCAGGGCTGCGATATCTAAGAAGCTGCCTGAGGGGCGCAGGCTCCCCGGATATCTCTCTACCTGACTCTGTCTGTAGACTCTCTCCATCCAGCACTGAGTAGCCATCCCTGAACCACCCACTTCCCAATGAGAAAGAGCTTGAAGGGGTTAGGGATGGGGGCTCAGTCAGTAAGACGCCTGCTGAAGAAGCCTGAGGCCCTGAGACCAGGCCCTCAGCACAGGCAGCAGTGTGGGCTCATAACCCCAGCACTATGAGGGTCAGGGGTCATGAAGACAAGCTGCCCGCTGGAGCTCCTTGACCAGCCAGTTTAGTTGAACCAGTATGTGTCCAGATTCAGTGTCAGACCCTGACTCAAAATAAATAATTAAGAGCAACAGAGGAATACATCCAACTTCAACCTCCGACCTCCACACACCTATACCTACCCTCACATGTACCTGCATACTCACATGAATACACGAATGTGAACACACACACACACATGCACAAAGGGGGGAAGGAGGGGAAGAAGGGAGAGGAGGAGGAAGGGAAGAGGAAAGAGAGGAGAGGTGGAGAGGGGAGGAGAAGGGATATTCTTATGCTGAAACCCCGCCCCTTGCTTTGGCTGAGCCTTCTCTGCCCATTCAGCCAGGGCCCTTTCCCGGGGAGCCCTGGAGGATCCCTACCCCACCTGTCAAGGCTCTGGGGAAGTTTTCGCACTCTGTAGGTTAATTGCCACTCAGGAGCTTGGCTGCCCTAGACCAGTGTGTGAAAGGTGCAGAAAGTGCTCCTAACGGCACAGTGTGGGCAGACACAGAGCTAGGACAAACCTGTGTGCATCAGAGTGTAGAGAATGGCAAGAAGAGTCTTGATAAATGGGCACAGAAAGACACACAGGCAGAGACAGACAGACGCAGGCTGAGTGGCCTTTGTCTGAAGCATGGAGACCAGAAGATTTTCTTTTTAGACATTGGGATTATTTGTGTTTCCATAAGGAAGCATCGTGAGGATACAAGCCAATTCAAAAGCTAGGAAACATTTCTGCGCTCCCTGACATAGGTCACCCAGTGGCCCCTCTCTGAGTGTTCACTTACCTTCATTTTGGCTATGAGCTTCCACAGGAGATTGGGGTGGGACCTTCTGTTTCAGAGTATTTGGGGTTTGGGATTTTGGATTAGGATGTTCAACCTATGTTCTTAATGACTTTTATCAGCTCTTCTTGTTAAAAGAACAGCTATTTATTTATATGTGGGCGGGTGCATGCATGCCATGGCAGTCTATGTGCCCGTGGAGGTCTGGGACAACTTGCTGGACTCAGCTCTCTCCTTCCACCATCTGGATCCCAGGGACCAAACTCAGCAGCTTGGCAGCAAGACACTTGACGTGCTGGGCCATCTCTCCGTGATCTCTCTTAGCACTTCTAAGAAGATGGCATTATGCCCATTTCAGTACAAAGCAGTGGTTCTCAACCTTCCTAGTGCTGCGACCCTTTAATACCTCATGTTATAGAAACCCCTAAACATAAAATTTTGTTGCTACTTCATAACTGTAATCTACTGTTATGAATTATAATCTAAATACCCATGTTTTTCAATGGCCTTAGATGACCTCTGTGAGAAGGTTGCTCAGCCCTGAAGGGGCCATGCCCCACAGGTTAAGAACCACTGCTCTAGAGAGACCTGTAGTGCTGAAAGGATGAGTAACTTGTTCAGAGACCCCACAGAGTGGGGCCATTAGCCCAAGTGTGTCTGACTCTAAGGCTGGGGCTCTCCACTACTGTGTGTGAGTTTCCCAAGCTGTTGTATACAAGTACATGAGAAAGAGAAAAGGTTGGGCTGGAGTGTGTAGCTCAGTTGGTCAGGGGTTTGCCCAGGATTCCCAAGAACAGAGAATGGAAGGGCTGTCAAGAGGCCAAGCCATGAAGACCAGCACTGAGTCCTATTGTCTCCACCTCCTCTCTCTGCAGTCCCCTATACTCCCAAAGTGGCTGAATAGACTTTATTCACTGTCTCCTAGTCTCTGTGGCTTCCCAGGATTGAAAAAGAAGAAAGGAAGACAGGCAATCAGTCACATGCCCCAGAAACTGTCCTGTAGGGTCACCTACGGAAGGTGTGACCCTTCCACCCAATGGAAAGTGGCTTCCAGCCACTTTCTAGAACTTACCCTATGAGTGGGTAGTATTTGCAATCTGTCTCCTGACCTCTGGGGATCAGAGTGCACATGAGATTTTTTGCCAACTTGACACAAACTAGAGCTACCTAGGAAAGAACTTATCTGTGGGGATATTTTCTTGATTGATGGGGGGAGGGTCCAGCCTGCTGTGGGTGGTGCGTCCGCCGGGGAGGTGGTCCTGAGCTGTATGAGTAAGGATGCTGAGCGAGCCATGCGGAGCAAACCATTATGCGATCTCCAGGGTCTTTGCTTCAGTTCCTGCCTCCAGGATCCTGCATTTAGTTCTTGCCCTGGCTTCCCTTGAAGAGGGGGAAAATATAGTTTCCTGGACCAAGTTCCTTTTGATCAGTGTTTTATCAGGGCATCAGAAAATCAAATGAATACAGACTGTGACAATTCAACAGATCTTGCCCCGTCATCCCTGATGGAATTTTATGCGGCTCTCTGCCAACCTGTTGGCCCTCATTACTACTAGTCCATGAGTAAAGATAGGAATTTTGCCTCTTCCAACTCACTGTGTCTATTTACTATTCTCCCGGAAACTGCATATCGAATAGCTTGCTCCATACACTCTAAACATGGGTTTTCAAACCAGTAATTGTCCCTGAGGGGCAGATGGGAAGTCAGTAGTTTATCCTACAGCTCTCGACTCTGACATGCTTCTTTCATTTCCAGGAACAATCTGACAGAGAGTGCCTCAGATCGGCTGCAGCTGGTCCTGACCCGACGACTTCTGGCTTCGCGGAAGGAGTTGTTTATCACTCACGAGTTATGAGCGGTACCCTAGGCAGCTGGGAGGTGCTTTAGACATCGGACACAGTGTGAACAGCCACCCCACAGATCAGCTGATAATTCTGACCTTGGGTCAAACCAGACTGCGCTTCGGCCTCTTCCTTTAGAGTTTGTATTTTAATGACTTGAAATCCCCTTTGGGTTATCTACACTGCTCTCTCTTGATAGAAAGAAAGAAGTGTCGGTAGCCTCCTTTCCATGGAGTGTGACTCAACTGTCACAGAGCAGCAAGTGGCCCATCAGACGCTATTCTCAGTGACTCCAAAAGGCATCCCTAGGAATCACTTCTAAGAAGCAGGAAAACCTGTGTGGGGGTGGATCTCTCCCCCAGCCCCAGCAAGCTCTTCCTCATCCCTGTAAGCTTCTGATAGGGCCAGATGATTTTTGGTTTGGGACAGTGTCCCTCCACTCTTTCTCTGGAACATACCTTCTCTTTAGTGGGCTCACATTACCTAGGCTATGTTGACAAGCCCTACTTCCCCATGCTGGGTAGATCACTATTAAAAATCACTTATACAACACCAGCCTTCCCCACCAGACTATCATTTTGGCATGAGCAAGATGCGTGCCTGTCTTTCTCCTGGATGCAAGTCTAGTGCCCGGTGCACAGCCTGCTGTGGAATATCACGTATCAGATACTTATGGAATGAAAAAAATGTCAATAGGCACAGACTTCCACCATTTTGTGAAATACATAAAGTCTGGTAATAAGGAACAGGGAGAAACAAAGGGGCTGAAGGGATGGGAGGCAAGCACCAGCTGACTGAAAAGACAAAAGAGGCTGGGTTCTCTCATCCTGGGGAGAAGAGTGAGCAGGGCAACAGGACTCTAGACACTCGCGGAACCTGCAACCTGACCTAATGGGCAGAATTCCAAGGTTAGTCGCCTTGTCCCCACTTTACAGATGTAAGGGCTGAAGCTTGAGTGTCCAAATGGCCTGACGCCCACAAACTCTCCGAATGTAGCTATGTGGTGTTTGAACCCAAGAGCATGCAGCTTCATAGCCGGGAGGCAAGATTCTGTAGACTTAGGCAATAGTGTGCTACGTCCAACCTCAGTCAAGCCTGCTGCTCACTCCCTTCGGATTGTGAATGGGTTCACAGCCAAAAGGACAAAGTATCCAGATTGGAACTAGAGGCTCACAGGGTCCGAGTGAGGAAACACCTCTGACTTTACCTTGCCAGTGAGCTGGGGTAGCAGTCAGGGCTTGGAGGGAGGGCTACTGCAGATTCCCTTCTATTCTTCTATTCTCAAGCCTCCACCCGTGCCCTCCCAGACCAGCTTGGACAAACACTAGCCAGACTGGCTGGGGGCCCAGGGAGGAGGGCACCAGCTGGAGCCCACTTTGCCAGCACAGCCAGAGTTGCACACAGCAGGGCAGGGGCTGCCCGTCTTTCCTCTCAGCTGCACCGTTGCAGCCAGAGGTTGACTGTCCTCGATGGATTCTTTCCATTTGTAGTCCTAGTCTCCGTTTGCTTCACACAGACATCCCACCCTAGGGAGGACGGCACCATTGTGTGCCCGTGGAATAGAAGAGCTGTATTAGCTCTGGCTTGGGTTCCTCATTATAGAAACGTCTGGGGACACTGACCAAGAGATTGTCACTCAGAGCTTTTGCTTCCACCCCCATCTGTCAGATTCAGAACATAACTACTTATGCATAACTAAAGATGCTAACTGGAAACAGGAGCCTTGGAGACGGGGCCACTCTGCATGAGCTTTGAACCCTATAGATCGCTGGCCTCTTAGAATCTCTACCCTGAGTGGATAGGGGTAGAATCCTCTTCCAGGCTCTGAATCTGAACTGTAACCAACTGTATTGACACAAGAGGAGTAACAAAGGATCGGAGTAGCTAGAGAAGGCTCCCACCTGGGTTTCTGGTTTTCAGAGTCTGTCATGGATATGTGGTGTAGAGGATTTCTCTGCATCCGCAAGGCTCCCACCTAGGCTTCTGGTTTTCAGAGTCTGTCATAGATATGTGTGGTGTAGAGGATTTCTCTGCATCCGCAGAATCGGAATGTCTTGGGTCTTCTTCCTCTGCTCCTCTGTCGACTGCAATGCAGCCACCGTTTCTCTCCCCAAAGGAGCAACACAGTAAGACTAGAGAGAGCGAAAAGACCAGCACTCATCAGAAACAGGACTTTTCACGTGCTGGAGAGAGGTTATGTGCCAGAAGGGGCTTCCAGGAGGGGAAGTCAGGAAGCCCGCTGTACGTCCACAGGTCTGCTTGTCTCTTAGACTCTCTCATGGACACTTCTTTGGCTATGATCTCAGCTAATAATGGGAGAAAAGCCACTTCTGGCTTTCGCTTTGATGTCTAGGATCCTGGAACAGAGAGGTCTGGCTCAGTGAGGGATTTCATACTTTCCAGACTTAATGCAATAGGCAGCTGTGGGTGAGGTGGGGCTGCACCATCCTGGCTCATCCATGCAGAGCAGAGAATCACTCAGCTCCATGGGGTCTCACATGAGAAGGCCGGGCTGCCTTAGCCAGCCCACTGGCTTCCCTACAGGTCAACGGTGCCACCACCTGCCTCTCCAGAAGGATTCCATGTCACTGTGTGTCCACCTCAGACCATAGGCTCTTTGAGATGAGAGGGGACACTGGGAAGATTACCAGCCCTGCCACCATTCTCATGGGCCTGGTGATTTCTGCATAGAGAGAGACCTGATGAGAGCTGAGGGGTCAGCTGCTTTGTCCTCAGAATCTCAGATCTTGTAGACCCTCTGGTCAAACCTAGAGAGGAATGAGGCCTCTACCTGCCCTTGCCCTTGGTATCTCGGTACACAGTTACCCATTTCCAAACAGGGCCAAGGACGAACAACAATATGAACTAAGTAGTACCCTCAGAGCTCCCAGGGTCTCAACCACCAACCAAAGACTGCACATGGAGGGGTCTGATTGTTCAGGCAGCATGTGTATAGTAGAGGATTGCAAATTCAATCATCAATAGGAGGAGAGGACCTCGGCCCTGTGAAGGTTCTGTGCCCCAGTGTAGGGGAATGCCAGGGCCAGAAAGTGGGAGAGGGCGGGGTGGCAGGCATGGGGAAGTGGGAGGCAACAGGGGTTTGTTTTGTTGTTTTTGTTTGTTTCTTTGTTTTTTGGAGGGGAAACTGGGAATGGAGAAACTTACATGTAAATAAAGAAAATATCTAAAATGAATAAATAGATAAAAGAAACAAACAAACAAACAAACAAAAAGTCCATTTATCATCACGGTCCCTGTCTCTGTGGACTCCATCGACTCACCGACTAAGACTTGAGTCAGAACCATGGAAGGAGATCTGAGCAGGGCACATACAGTCTGATTCCTATGACAGAACATTCTAGAGAAGGCAAGACTACAGAGACAGGAAACAGATCATCGCTTGCCAGAAGTTCAGGGCACTGAAGCAGAGAGAGAAGGATGAATGGGTGGAGCAAAGTGGGGTTTAGGGCAGTTAAATGCTTCTAGATGGCAGATACAGAACATCAGACATTTACCCAGAGACACCGCATGCATAATCTCAACAGCAACCCTGGTGCAGACTGTGGGCTTTGTCTAATAGTAACACATCGCCCTGGTTCCTTGCCCCATACCACACTAATGTAAGACACTCACAGCAGGAACAACAGAGGTAGGAGTGAGGAGGTGCAGGGGAACTCTCTGTACTTTCCAGTCAATTTTTCCCTCAAACTGCTTAAAATCATAGTCTATTCATTTAAAGAAAAATGCAAGGTGGAGAAAGAAAGGGAACGATGGAGTCGCTGTGGGAGAGCAGAGAGGGGGAGGGTGGGAATAAAAGAGAAAAGTTAGAAATCAACCCTAAGAAGAATGATGCTCTTAAAGACGATCCTCCCACCCAGAGCCCGAACTTGCATCTCTTTCGGGACCTGAAAAAGACCCTGCAGGTCAGAGCTCCTCACAGCAGCAAAATGAGAGGGGAGGGGAGAAAGTGTGGGGGTACAGTTTAGGGAGTGGGGCCCCTGGCACAGATGGCACAAACCACAAGTGCAATTACTCAAAAAAGAACTTGAAATTAAAAAACGATTTCAAGCCAAGGAGGGAAGTACATAAGTTACTGCATCCCCGAGACATTTATGAATAATACAAATGCCGTGAGGTGCTGGAGCCAGAGCACAGTTAATTAATATGTACGGGAGCAGAGATGCTCTCAAAAAACAATGGCGCTGCTTCCCTCTTGCTGGAAGTAAAAATATTTCCAGAAAGACGGACACGTTTATTATTTCCTCGCATAATTACCTTATTGTGGAACGGTTGTAATGGAACACATTAGAGACATTAGAAGCATTGAGCACCTGCCTGCCTGCCCTTAATGTGCTTTGGTTCCATGGTGCTGGGCTCGGCAGGTAGGCAGAGGCTGGCAGGGGGGCTGGGGAGACAGCCTTGCCCTTCCTTCTTGCCCTCTGCTTCGCCCCTGAAACCAACCCACTCTTCTCAGTTCCCCTCCCCTGCCTCGCACAGCCTACTGCCACTCATTTAGGGGTACCTCTGTGGGCCGGTGACAGCTTGAAGAGCAGGTGTTGTAGAAGGCTGGGCTGGGAAGAAATGGCTATAAGAAATGAGAAAAGTGGACGTTTTTCCCAGCTAGAGGAAGAAGGATGGGAGATAAAACGGGGGTGGGGTTAAGCATCTACCCCCAAAGCAGGACAGTCTGGTGGGAAGCTGTCTGCCTTCCTGCTGCTCTGGGAATCTGGGAGTATTCTAGTATCATTCCTGTTATTGTGACAAATATCCTGAACAAAAACAACTTAGGGGTTATTCCACTTAAAATTTCAGGTTAAAACAACCCCAGTTTAAGGCCCACCATAGCAGGGAAGTCGTGGTAGTAGAACTTTGTAACAGCTGGTTACATTGTATCCATCACCAAGAGCAAAGAGAGGAGACAGGCACTTTCGTTGGCTCAGCTAGCTTTCCTCCCACACAGGGCAAGGCCCAGCCTAGGGAATGCTGCCGCCCACAGTGGACTGGATCAACTAGTCATCGAGACAACCCTCTACAGACATGCCCACAGGCCAACCTAATCCAGACAGTCCCTCAGTGGAGACATTCTTCCCAAGTGATTCTAGACTGTGGCAAATTGACAGTTGAAATTATCACAGAGAAAAAGGAGAGAGAATTCTGAGAGACGAGGCCCCAGTGTATGCCCTATTCTGAGCCAAAGACCCCCAAACCACTCTGAGTTTTGGAGTCTTTACCATCAAAATGGCACCCGTGATGTTTTGGTGTCTGTGGAATGGAGCCCAGGGTTGCCTAGGGAACTGATAAACAGGTGTGTGGTGAGGACGACTTCCCTCATTGTTGTGACAGAATACTAGAGAGAAGCCACTTGTGGGTTTCTCTGGGGTCACAGTTTGAGGCCATAGTCCATCATGGAGGTCACATTGCATCCACCAGCAGAAAGCAGAGAGAGAAGGATCTGCTGCTCAGTTTATTTTCTCCTCCTTCTTCAAGCCCCAGCCTAGGGGGTGGTGCCACCCACCTCACAGGAGATGAGTGCCTAGAGCAGCAAATGGAGTGGGAAAGACCCATTCTGAATGACAACAGGTACTAATCAATCATCTATGGACACAGATGGACCAGGAAATGAACAGAGGAGATCTCTCTCTCTCTCTCCTTCCCTCCTTCCCTCCTTCCCTTTCTCTCATCTGGCCATATGATCTGTCATTCTCAAAGGCACTGCTGCCAGGATTCTAACTTACTCTGTCATGATTTCCTCAGCCACCATACAATGTAGGTAGTATCACAGTAGGGGGCGGTGTGTGTGTGTGTGTGTGTGTGTGTGTGTGTGTGTGTGTATGTGAACCTAATCTTGGCTTTTCAGCCTCCAAAACTGTGGTCTAAATAATCTTCCTTTCTTTCCACCATACCCCAGCCTCTGGTCATAGCAACAGAAGGCAGACTAAGAGCAGCACCAATACAGGACACAATCTGTTCGCCTCAGACAAGAGACACACCTGGGCGCTGCATCCCACTCTTTTCCTCTACAGAGGACTACCTCCCCCAGTGGGAGGTATTTAATGTACTCTGTCCCAGGAAAAGAGGGACTGACTTCTGCCCTTGCCTGCCTTGCTTCTCTTAATGACTGCACACATTGGAAACCAGATATTGGCTATTGACAGTGACATATGGATGAGTCTATCTACCACTCAAACCTGACTGTTCTGTCCTTGGCTTCTTGCCCCACCTCTGGCTGTCCTACTCACTCCCTGGCATACAACACACACACACACACACACACACACACACACACACACACACACACACTATTCTTCTGTCTCTCCCTCCCCTATTCAGTTCACCTTCAGATACTGGGTTCTGGTAGAAACTTGCCCTGGGGCCTCATTGCTTCCCACGATCTATGCCCTATGGCTTAGTTGTCAATATAAATCTCACACCTGTCCTTTAAGTTCAGCCTTTCTTATGGGCTCTAGGATTTGTGAATCTCGCCATCCATAAGGCCTTTTTTATCTATTAAAAAAAAAAAAAAGCCAGGTGGTGGTGGCACACACCTTTTTATTCCAGCACTCAGGAAGCAGAGGCAGTTGGATCTCTGAGACCAACTTGGGCTACAGAGTAACTTCCAAGACAGACAACATGACACAGAGAAATCCTGTCTTAAAGAACCAAAAAAGAAAAAAAAAAAAACCCATATGCCCCAATCGGGAACTTTTCTGTCCTTCCTTATGATTGCTTCTTCCGTTTTCCATTTCTGGGCCTTGCAACCCCTTCAATTGTCAATGTAACACAATCTAGAATCACCTAGGAAGAGAGTCTCAAAGGAGAGGCTGCCGAAATCAGAATGACTGGTGCACGTGTCTGTGATGGAATTGTCTTGATTGTGTCCACTGACATGGGAAGGTCCAGTCGACTGTGGATGGTCCCATTCCTTAGGCGGGGCATTTCAGACTGCATCCAGATAGAGAGAGATGGAGTGGGGATGGGAGGGAGAGGGCTGAGCACTAATGGGCACATACACATTTATTCTCTCTCTGCTCTTGACCATGAATGTAACCAGTTATTTCAAATTCCTGCTTTGACGTCCTGCAATGACGGTCTGTGACCTGGAATTGTAAATTGAACACAACCTTCCTTAAAGCTGCTTTTCGGGGTGTTTTACTACAGCAGTGCAAATGAAACTACAACGCCTTGCAATTCAGAAACCCAAGAATCTTTCCCTCTGCTCTTTACTTCTTGTATTCATCCAGCCACAAAACTGACCGTGTGTTTGAAATAGCACAGGACTCCATCCCGCCACCCCAGCGCTGCCTTCTCCTGAGTAGGTTCATGGAGTAGCCTCCTATATGCTCATTGTCCAAGATGTTGGCACCGGTCTAGATGGTCATAAATAGTTTCTACTTCCTTCAGCCCATTGTCCACACTGCAGCTTCTTACTAAGTCCCGGAGGACTCTCTCTTGCTTGAGACCCTCCCTAACTCCCCAACTGGTAGGATGAAACCTGCCTCTGCACTGTTCAAGCTTGCTAACCTTGCAACTCCCTTCAATCTATGTCAAAGGATCTACTTCATGCAATTTTTCTTGGTACGGAGCATCCTTCTCATCTAGAACCTGATTTATCCACCACCTGGTGAACCTCCATTATAAACTAAGAATCTTACTGTGATATATAACGAATGCCCCAAATGTGGTGGCTTCAAATAGTGACAATGTCTTCAACCATATCCTGTGCTTCTAGGCTTGGCTGGGCTCAGCTGGGTGGCTCTTCTTCAGAGTCTCATTGCAGTCAGACTCTGGGGCTAGAGTTTTCTTGAATGTTTTCTCAACTACATATCCAACTGGGTCAGTTTTGTTCATAAGCTGAGCCTGTGAACTGGGACATCTGCACAGTCTCTCCACGTGGTTTAGACTTCCTCCCAATATGGCAACTGTGTTCCTAGAACAAAGAAATCTAGAAAGAAGGAAATCAAGAGAGTCTGTAGTTTTTTCTCACCTAACCTTAAAGTCTGGCTGCCTTCCTTATTTCTCATTTTACTGACCACAGTTGCCACCAGGACCTGCTCAGGGTTCAAGGGAAGGCACACAGACTTCATGTTGTGGAAAATATTAAAAAAGCCTGCCAACTCTCCACGTTCCTGGTTCCTGCTTCTCTCAACCCATCCCTCTCTGGCCCCTCTGGGCCACAGGGCTCCCACCGAGCCATCTCACTTCTTGGCGGTGGTCTCTCTGCTGCCAACTCTCCGGCGCTTCCTCAACCCCCACCCATCTCTCTTGCTACCACACAACGCCCCCACGCACCCCCCACGGTCAGCCATCATAAGTTATTTCCTCCCTGTTCCAATTATGACCATTTCTACATTTCCTATAAAGACAACCTATTAATAACCCTTTCCAGCCCCAAAGCCCAGGGAACTGGGTCGTTGACTCTTCATAACTTCTTCAAGCTAAAAAGCCTGCAACAACTTCAAACCTGGGAGTGGGTGTGGCAAGGTTTAAAGAGAGTCCATGGAAATAATGCATGCTGTTTCTTTAAGAAAACACAACCCGCCACAGGAGACAGTCCCTCCTCCAAGAAGCCCCGGATGCTATAGAAAGAAGGTTGATCTTCCCAGCATCGCGTGTTGGAGCACTTGCTCTCCAGCTGCAGGCTCCTTTTTGGTATGGAACCCTTAGGAGGTGGAGCTCCCTAGAGAAAGCGGTACGCTCTTGGGATGGGCTTGAAGTTGTACAGCCCATCGTCACTTCCTGTGTGTTCTCTATTTCCGACCTGCGGATGCAGCATGAACAGCTGTCCCGTGGCTTCCCCAGCCACGCTTTCCTCACCACGATGGGCCACGCTCCTTCTCAAACTTCCTAAAGACATTTTTTTTTTATTTCCTTAAGTGTCACTTATTAGGTGTTTTGTCACAGCAACAGGAAAACTAAGTGATGCAAATGTACACCCTCCCTTCTGCGTTATTCCTTCTGTTTCCTTCCTTACCCTTACTATCCCCCTACTGGATACACTGTTGTCATCCTCTATGCTTGTCTTATCTTTATCTTTGTGCTTAGCACACAGTGAGTGGTAGTCATTGTTAACCCATTCGTGACTGACTGAGAGATGGGAGAAGACCCTGTCTGCTGCCTGCATACGTTACATAGCAGGTCAGGTACTTGCCAAGAGGGCCACTGCTCAGGAGAGGGTGGCCAGAGGCTCTAGCTGGAGCTGCCTCACTCCCCACAACATGCATATTCCCCATAACTGCGGTTTGGCAAGGTCTCTTCCCGGGAACTGTGCAGCCAACCAGTAGGTGTACGCATGTGCAGAGATTCCATCCAGAACTACCCATTTTCCCCCATCACCACCTCCATCTTCTTGTGCCTCTAAAATACCCAGGAATGAGACTGTGGAGGGGTGAGTCAATGGTAAGAAAGCCTGGAGGGGTAAGTGGGATAATGGGAGACTTACAGGAGAAGTAAGAATACAGTGCCCCCTGCCTCCTGCCCACCTCCCCCATCAGCTCCCTGGAATCTCATGCGGGCAGAAATATCCCTTCTCATTTCCAGCCCTATTCCCCAGCTGCCTGGCCTGGATTGCTGGAGCCTCTGCAACCATTGTGTGCTGAGCCATTCAGTGGGGGCAGCTCCCTAGTGGGCATCCACAGCCCCGCTGCCTGACAGGCCATGTGCAAAGGGGACAGGCCTGAATGACTGTAATATGAACCATGAAAGTGGATATTAAAGGCTTTATTACAGGGTGAGGACTGCTAATTGCCACGTTCCTTTCAGGAAGCCAGAGCTGATGAGCTTAAGCAGAGGCACCCAATTATTATAACTCTGTCAGCTCAGAGCTGGGGAGAGCAAGGGAGGGAGAAGGCAGGCTGCAGGCACGATTACCTGAACTTTATCCAAGGCACACACTGCCGGCCTGGAATCCTAAAGGGAGATTGCTTCTGCACGGAGCTGCCTCTCTGCCATAGCTATGCTGTGGTTGATGACTGAACCCAGCCCTGCTCAGCCTCTGCCCTGCCTTCCTGTAGGGAAGGCAATGGCTGGTGAGCAAACTTGGACACCCGAGAAGCTCCCTCTTGGTGATGCAGTTCCCTGCTCAGAGGGCAGAAATGGTGCTGTGCATGCTGGGATTGAGCGGCCTAGACTCCCTTTACACAGGAGAAAGAGACCAGAGGGCTGGGACAGTTTCCAGAGGGGTGGAGAGAACTTGTGGCACAAAGCACCCCAGGAAATCTGGATGCATCTGTAATCCCAGCTCCTATGGCAGAAGCAGAACCCCCAGACAAGGCAGCTAGCCTAGCATGCAAAGAGGACACCTGAGGTTGTCGTCTGACACGTGGTATATATACACACTCCCACTCACAGGTGAACATGCACGTGCCTGCACACACGCATACATATTCATACATACACAAAGATGTTTGTCAAGAGTCTCCGAGACAATGGGGACTTGGCCAGGTCACCAGTAGGGCAGGATTTGGACTCTTCACTTGTCTCCAACTTCGAGCTCTGACAGCATGCGTGTTCCAGAGAGGAGACAGGAATATGGGAGTCAACCAGAATTTCCTAAAATGAATTGGCAGGGGTAGGCATGGCCCACCATGTGCATGGGACACGAGACAGGTCTTCGCATGTATTCATAGAAGCAAGGACTGTGCTCCACAGGTTCTTCGAAACAGCAATTTCGAATTCAGAATTCGAATTCATTGTCAGTAGGCTCCGAACATTCTTAACATGTTGCGTCTTGCAGAGGGCTCTCTCTAAGAGTCACTTAGTCTGTGGAGCATCTACCGGGGGCCGGGTGCAGGAGACTCTGGAACGAGAGCAAATCCTCTGTCTACAGGAGTATGAGCTATCAGACAGTGATAATGCCACACAGGAAGAGCTAGCTGGAGGTGTGTGCACACCTATCGGGTCTTTAATTTAATCATATAAATTTAAGCGATTGCAATAAAAGGCTAATAGTAAAAAGGTGCGACCTGCTCATGCTGATTGAGCAGATGGCAAAGGAGAAGCATTTCTTGGTATAAGAGCTACTGTCATACAAGGTGGTCAAGGCTCACTGGACAGACAGCTTTGGTGGTTAGGATGTCAAAAGGCAGAGTAGGGATCAAGAAGAACATGGAAGAGGAGACATGAAAAGGCAGGACGTAGCTTTCTCTCCAGCGTCCCGCTATAGAGGTTCCATCTCTGACATAATGGCTCCGCCTGTTATGGCTTGAATGCTGAATGCCCTCCCAGGGGATATTCTGAAGGCTTGTTCCCTATTTCTGGGTGCTTCCTTGGAAAGCTGTGGCACTTTAAGGGTGGGTCCTGGCTGGGGGAAAGTGGGTCTCTGGGGGTGAGCCTATTGCATGCTGTGCGCCAGAGCTGTCTCTCCAGTGAGTGTTGACCACCTTGTGTAACAGTGGCTCTCATGGCAGGAAATTACTCTCCTTTGCCATCTGCCCTGCTCAATCAGCATGAGGCGGGTCACATCTCATCCTATTAGCTTTTTATGTGCTATCGCTTAAATTTATATGATTAAATTAAAGAGGTAATAGGTGTGCACACACCTCAGTCTAGCTCTTTCCCTGTGGTATTATCAGTTTGATAGCTTGAACTCAAGGTAGACAGAGACTTCACTCTCACCCAGTGTCTCCTGCACCCGCTCCCTAGCAGGTACTCCGCAGCTGAGCGACCGGACCATTGGAAAGCCCTCTGCAAGATGCTAAGCCATAAAGACCTTTGGCGTTTGTTCCTGTTGCTCTCTCTGCTTCCTTATCCACTGCAATGTGAAGAAGCGTCTCCACCGGGTGATCCCAGGACCCTGATTTCTGCCACGTCTTCACCACAATGGACTGAGACACCCTGACACTGTGAGTAAGAGCCACAAAGTTGTTTTCTGCTTTGTCGCAGTAATGCAGAATGAACACAGTCCCTTAGACTCATGCAAGAGCATCCAGTTGTCCTCACCAAGATGCAGTTGGAACAGCATCGGAAATGTGTTGTCTGATTGACTCAGATGCCCCAGGAGGAAGGTGAGACCTAAGGTCTGGAAGTCCTTTCCCTACTCGGGAGGATCATATGGCTGCCATGGGTGTGGAAGAAGGGGACATTCACCCCCTTTCTATAGAATTGTATATGCTTAGAGCCACCATGCCCAACTAGAGCTTCTCAGGCAGGCTTCTCAGCACAGAGCTGCCTGATCCCCAGGTGGCCCACGTACAAGGTCCAGAGCTACAGGTGAGTCAAGTTTGAAACACCGTGGGGGATTCTAGAGAATCACATGGAAACATATGGGTTTGGATAAACCAAGAGCTGCCAGTGATATGATGCCAGTGAACATTGGCATGGGAGACTCGGGTATATATTTTACTTCTTTGGAGTTAGTGTGGAGAATGGAATTGTGGGGTCATGTCTTAGTTAAAATTCTGTTGATGTGATGGGACAACATGACCAAAAGCAAACCAAGGAAGAAAGGGCGTTTTCCACTTGCACTCCCAGATAATGAACAATCCATCACAAAGGGAATTCAGAGCAGGGAAACTCAAGGCAGGAACCTGGATGCAGGAACTAAAGCAGAGGCCATGGAGGGATGCTGCTAACTTGCTCTTTATGACTTGCTTGACCTGACTTCTTATACAACCTAGGACTACCTGCCCACTGGAGGGACCATGGCCGGTGGGCTGGGCCCTTCCACTTCAATCATTAATCAAGAAAGTGCCCCCACAGACTTACCTACAGGCAATCTGATAGAGACATTTTATCCATTAAGGTTCCCTCTTCTCAGAAGACCTTGGCTATGTCAAAATGATAAAGACAAAACCAAACCAAAACAAAACAAAACAGAACTCCTGAGCCAGCACAGCTCTCCACCTGGCCCCTGAATAAAGTAAATTTTTAAAGAAGTATATTTAAAAATAAAAAGCAAACTTATTTTCTATGCATGATGCATGCGTGTGCCTGGGTTCATGTATGAGTATCATGTGCATGCATGAGCCTGGAGTCATCAGAAGGTTTCAGATCCCCTTCAACTGGAGTTACAGATGGTTGTGACCCGCCATGTCCGTGCCGGGAACCAAACCTGAGTCCTGTGTATGATCAGCAAATGTTTGTGACCATGGAGCCGTCTCTCTGGCCTTGGGAAGTGAATGTTTACAGAAGCGTATTTTCCATACACATGAAAGTGTCCACATCCCTTCCCCCCCAGCAACCACCATACGTATATACACAGAAAATGTCCCGGCTGCACACCAAAACGATGGGGTTGTTTCTCCCAGGATGGAGGCACGGCAGAAAGCACGAAGGGAGATAAGTGCTATATACTACTTGCTACTTAGATTTCCAGAGAGCAAACAGCGATTTATGCCAACACTGCTACCCTATCAAACCTCCATCAAATGTGTTTTGCCTGTGTGGACCAGTCTCTCCCTTCAATTATTTATTGAGCATCTTCATTTCTGACAAACTACAATAGGAGGAGATCCTTCCTGGCTCGGCTCTGACTTGCTTATCAGCTCACTCTAAAGCAGCCAGAAGACCCTAAGTTCGATGCTCCTATCCCTTAGCTGAGAGACCAATTTACTCAAATGTTTAAACCTTGCTTTTTCTGAGGCATAATAGCCCCTGCCACGAAGGGCTCCTGAGGGGCTCTGGGCGGAGACAGAGTAAGGAGCTCGGCAGATGTCATAAATAAGAGTGAGCTTAGTATTTTATTATCATTACTGCGTGTTATTGATTCAAAGACACCATTTCTTCATATTTTTCTATATTCTGGAATTGGACACATTTTTGCAATCAATGTTGTAATTTATTTGGTAGGTTTTTTTTTTTTCCCACTTCTGGTTACATAAAATAATGGCACAGTTTGCAGTCGGCAGTGTCTTAGCTTCTGTGAAAGATGAGGGCAGCATCTCTCTCTCTTAGACTCACTGGAGCACCTGTCGATAGGATGGCTATGCTACATTAGGAATGGAGAAAGTCCATCCGCCGCCTTCTAGCCCAGGGAGGGAGAGAGGCTCACTGGAACATTGTTACCATTCCCCCAGTAACAAATGTTTCCTGTGTTTGACTCGCCTTGGTGGCAAGGCCCAGCTATCCACTGGCTTCTAGGGTACCAGGCTTTCTATGGCACACCATGCCACCTCCTCTCTGACCTAGGCCTGTCCCTTGTCCTCCAGCCTGGCTCCATCCTGTCCCCACTGTAGACTTACATCTCAAAGACAATGTAGATAAAATGGGCGTGGTTTCCCACCTCCTGGCCCTTGTCCCACCCAAGCTTAGGTCAGCTGGAATTTTTAATAAGAACCCAGCCACGGGGAACTTTCTGGGGGCTCTTATGGATTCTAGAGGCTGACCTTGGTTAGCTGTAGCAGAGAAAGAAAGCAGAGCTCATAGATTTGGTTGGAAACATGGAGAGTACAGACATAAATAAGAAAGAGGCAGTTGATTCTGGAGACAAGCATGAGTAGCCACAGTCTGAGAATGCAGATTTAGATCACCCCAAATTCAGTGTTCCAACACGGAAGCACTTTCATCCAGTGTTTGTAATAACAACAAAGTCATAAATCAAGGCTCCTTTAAGATGTTTGATGGATAATCAGAGAGAGAGAGAGAGGTTACAGCACAGGACGTGAGATCTCAGCTATAGGCCTCCAGTGCTATCTGGTGACACTAGTGACAGGCCAAGACAGTGCAGAGGTTCTTCCATTTTGTTTTCTTGCTGAGGCCATTTCAGGTTTAAGGAGAATTCTATCTCCTTGATGGAGAATATTCTAGGAACCCAAGGTCAGGATGCCCCCAGCTAACTTACCTTAGCTTTTGTGAGAATGCCTGCTTAGGCAAACTCCTCCAGCCAACTGCTTATCTCTAGCTTGGCTTCTGATCATCTGTTTGCCTCTTCGAGGCCCCCTCTGGCTGCTGAGAGTGAGATGCCAGGACGTGGTTCTTACCTTCAGAAGCCCCATGCTCTGGACGCTTAACGCAAGTTCCCTAGTACCCGAGTGTAGTCCCAGCCAGCCACAATAAAGACTCTCTCCGCTGGCTATAAACTGTGTCTGAGCGGTCCTCTCTGGTGGACTCCCATAATAGCTTAGCTTCTCTGCCAGGGGTCTGCTATGTTAATACATCAATGACACAGACATATAGGCAGGCAGGCAGGCAGGCAGGCAGGCAGACAGACAGAGTGGCAGGGCCTGGGATAAGAGTGCAGAACCATGAGGCAGAGTGGAGGTCCCTTAAGCTCTCAGAGAGAAAGGCAGTGGTCTCATAGGACTTCAACCAAGCTGCCTCTTATTCCTCGGTAACAGGGTAATGAAGGTGGGATTCCAAGACTAGTGGGTGAGTTACAGGAAAAGAATATGCTTGGTTACACTGTACTCATTATCCAGGGGGAGGGGAGACAAGTGGCCACCTAGTAGTTCTCAGATGATGGAGTCTGGCAATCTGAGATCAGATGATGGAGTCTGGCAATCTGAGATCTGAGGTCCGCAAGTTTCCTTGAGGAACTGAAAATGGGACCTGATATTCACCTGGAATCTGGCACTTAGGGCGTCTGTTTACAAACTCAGACAGGCTCTCAGGGTGTCTGTCTCCCCTGTAGCGGTGAGGATCCCACAATCGACTATGAGGCTGGAGCTAGAGAGGCCTTAATTCAAGGAGAGCTTAGTCTGGGATTCTAACCCAGTTCCTTCAGTGCTCAAGGTTAGGATAGGAGAGATGAGCTGTTTGCCTTGGCAGTGGTCCTCACCCACTTCCCGGATGCACAGGAGGAATGGTACCCCACTCAAGCACATCCCCTTCCCTGCTGTGTGCCTTCTTTCCAAGAGATGTGTTTCGGAAATGATGCCAGTTTGAAGGGCACAGAGAGGCTCTTGTTTCAAAACATACACACGTGCGTACACACACACACACCCCGAAGGCATGTGCACAGACACACACCCATACACACATGCACAAATGCCCACACATATATACACATACACACAGGTATGTGCACACACGTTCACACAACAGGACACTCACTTCTCGTTATTTATGTGAAATTCAGGCAAGCAGATCTCCTTAGGCTCAGCAGCCCAAAGAGGCAGGGCAGCCCCAGCAAGGTGAGAAATGAAGTCCTGGGTGCTCACAGGTAGCCTCCCTTTGAAAATAGAAATGCGGTGGAGAACAAGTTTGCTGGAATTAAGAGTCACTGTAAGTAAGTCCTTAAGGATTGTCAGAGCAGTGTTTAAAGACACAAAGACAGCAGGGACTTCTCTCCTACTGCCCACTTTATCCATTGTAGTTAAAGCAGGATCGGGGTCAGAGGTCAGGGGTCAGGTCAGACCCTGTCAGAAATGCAAATTATTTTGTGTGTGTAGTGGTCGGAGGACAAATTTGTGGAGTCAGTTCTTTCCTCTCTCCTTTATGTGGGTTCTGGGGATTGAACTCAGGTCATCATGCTGAGGTCAGAGCTTTTACCCACTGAGCTATGGGCCACATACTAGGCTGGGATTGATTGACTGAATGGCTGACTAACTGATTGATTTTATACAGATTCTAGGCATGGAACTCTGGTCCTCTTGCTTGCAAGGCAAGCACCAACTAAGCCATTCCCCCAATCCCCTAGAAATGCAAATCCTCGCATTCCTACCCCAATCCTTCTGCCTCAGCCCTCCTGGGTGGAACCTGCAGTTTTAACCCAGCCTTCCAGGTACATTTGATCTCACTGAAGCCCGAAGAGCACAGGTTTAATCTTAACCTTGACTACAAGAGAGAATCGCCCGGGAGCTTTCAAAACCGATATGGAGTCCCCACCCTAAACCAATTAACTGTGCCTGGTGAGAGGCGAAACGAAGCTTTTTCTTTTTTTTTCTTTTTTTTTTTTCTTTCTCTTTTTGAGCTTTCTAGGTGACTCCAGTGTGCAGCAGGGGTTCTGGGACAGAGATAAAACCCATGATTGTTTAGAATACTCTGTAACTACTGCAAACCTCTTAGCTCTTTTTGAGAGTAAATTGTCGTCTCTGCTACCCCGAGGATTCTGCATACTGTCAGTTCCCTGCTAAACCGATCCACCTCAATAAAGGAAAGCCAATCCTTCCTCTGTTGCCAGGTGGTCCCCATTCAGGGACAGAGGTACCTAGCAGCAGCAGCTGGAGCCTCTTCCCAGGCAGAGAGCAGCTTTTGTACAGCTCACCTCGCTGATGGGAGCTGGGGGAGTGAGGTAGGAAAGAGTGGGATAGAATCCAAGGACCAGCTGCTGGTGGGGACCTTGAAGGACTGGTGTGTACTGCGGTATGGAAAGCCCTCAGGAAAGACTTCGATTAGCTCGCTCAGGCCTCTGGACAAGGAGGAGCCAGTTCCCTTGAAATGAAGGACTGGAGGTCTGGGCTATGACCAGCACTGTGGGGAGGGGTGTTGGGCAGAAGAGAGACACTTGGAGTTGGCACTTTATCCACTCTGGTGTCAATTACTGTGTGTGTGTATGTGTTACATGTGTGGTAGATGTGTGATCTATACATATGAGTGTGCAGGTGCATAACCCACGTGTTCTTACAGAAAGGCCGGAGCAGGATGCCTGGTGCCTTCCTCTATCCCTCTCAGTGTTACTGGTTTGAGACAGAGTCTCTAACTGAACTGGAAGCTCGAAGTTTGGGCTAGGTTAGCTGGCCAGGGAGCTCTTAAGATCCTCCTGTCTTTATCTTTACCCATCCAGGGCTGGGCTTCCAGACAGGTATAGCCTTGCCAAGATTTTTACATAGGTGTTAGGGATTCAGACTCAGGTCCTTGTGAGCCATCTCCCCAGCATCCCCCACCCCATCCCTCAGTTTTCATACTTGGGTCCATGCGTGTCTTTTCTGATACAGCTGGTCTCCTTAGAGGGTCAAAAACGATCAAGGATACACTGAACTCCAACAGGCACTAGCAGCAGTTTGTTCTGAAAAATAACGAATGTTTTCAGCCAGGTGTAGTGTGTCAATCCAGAGCAGACCAGCAGAATGGGGGGGGGGGCACCTTGAAAGGACAGTAAATGGCAAGGTGCCAGGGGTTAACCTGGAGCAGAGCAGGGCAGAGTGAGCCCCTGGTGCATGAGAATAAGCAACTGGTTCAATGAGCAAAGCTGTCAGGGTTCTACCTGGGCTCTAACAAGCTAGGCTCAGCACCCATCCTCAGTAGACCAATTAGACGGGAGAGTCATAGTGAGAAACAGAAAAAGAACATTTATTCAATGTAGCCTCTTGGAGAGAGGAACAAAGTGGTCTAGTGTCTTCTCTCCCAAGTCCGTCTTGAGGGTCCTAGCATGAGGTTTAGGTTTAAATACAGGACAAGAGGTATGCATGGCTAAGCCGTCCTGGTCAAGTTGTGGTCCTGCCTGTCACTGACACATCCACTCCAGTCTGTCTTGAAAGGCAGTCAAACTAGGCTTCAGACTGTGTGAGATCTCTCCCTGGGAGACAACACTCCCCCCGCCACCCCCCTGCTGTGCCAGCCCTTAGCCATCTCCTTCTCCCAGCCTGAGACTCTGAGGACATTCTAATTCCTGGGGGGTCCATTATTTCAGGACTCAGATTGCCAAAAGGAGGGCAGGGCGCAGTGTCTCCTCAGATTATCTTCTTTACTGGGTGCTAAGATGGTTAAAAGCTGGACTTGGTTTCACAGGCAAACTCCTCCCCTCCCTCACCACAGGATGTGACAAAGCCCCAGCACGGAGCTGAGCGGCACCTGCACCCACTTTCTGGCAGATTCTCCAGCCTTGCCTCTGTGTTCCCCAAGAAGCCAGCAAGACAGACAAGGGCACAAGGAGACAAGGTCTCCATAAGAGAGATGGGACTGAGGACCCCAGCTGGGACAGGACAGGATGAAATGAGTCAGTGGGGAGACGGGGACCGAGAAGGACTGCGGTAGAGTGTCTGGAAGTGGAGACTTACAGAGAGGGAGACAGGGATTTGGCTGGCAATAGTCTTGGCCAACTGCCAGCAGAGCCCTCCTTCCTCCTCCATCCTCCTCTTCCCTTCTTTAAGGCAGGATCTTGCTAGATAGCCCAGGCTGGCCTGGAGCTTGCAAATTTCCAGCCTCAGCCTCCTGAGTGCTGGCATGACAGGCCCATGCCACCACACCCAGATTCAACACTGCATTTTTTAGGGGGAAAAGTTAAGGACAGGGAGCTGGGGTCACACCTTTAGGAATGTGGCCTCTTTTCATGGAAGCCAGAAGGAAGTCTGGGAAAGAGTCTTTGGATGTGCCAGACTTTAGGGCTCCATGGGATTTCTGGGTAGCCATGAGGCACCAGCAATGAGGGGTATGAGGGGGAAAAGAACCAGGCTTGTCATCTGCTGAGTGTCTACTGTGCCCGGCACCTAGCACAGGGCTCGGTGGCGGCATGATTGTTGACTGTTGGGAGCATGCAAGCACACTGTGCTGTCTTGTTCCTACTGCCACTGCGTCATGGCCGGAGGGAGATTTAGGCAGTCAGGGCACATGGGTCAGCTGCTCATGGTGAGTCTATGCTGCAGTATTTGCAAAAAGATGATGCATCTAGAACCTACAGGTGGGTGCTGGAAAGGAGAGACAATTAATAAAGGACCAGAAGACCCAGTAGGCCCACTCTCTATTAGGTCATCTGCGAGGCATGGTCCAGAAATTCCTAAGCACTAATGGGAGGAAATGACATCATGCCATGTAGCTGTGCAAAACTCTAGGACCCACCCCTTTGACTGGAGATGGCTTTATTTGCATATAGCTGATTTGCATATCTCTGATTTACATGCCAGAGATGGTACAACTAGAAGTGACATGCATAACGGTTTACACTGTCCTCTCAGAGCTGTGCACTGGCCATTCTCAACTGTCCTCTTTTGCAAAGTGTGAATTCCATGTCAGAAAACTGTGTGTAAAGAAGCACTCAAACCCAGGGGACGTCTGACAAACCATTGTTCTATACTGCAGACTATCCTATTGACTGTCTAGCCAGCCGTCTCCCCCCAAGCTTGCAGAGTGGCATGGTACTATCTATGTATTTGGGTTGACTAAGCATAGAGACCTCATAGACCAGGATCCAGCTTTCCATTTTCTGTTAGACTTTTCTTTATGGCAATCATTTTGTCTTGTTATGTCCCCAAATGGGTGTTTCTATCCCCATGTTTTGGAAGACAGAATGTCTCAGCTGCTAGGCATCTTATGTAATGAAAAACTCAATAAACCTGATATGTGGCTCTCAGATGCTCTGAAGGATGCTCTGGCCCACAAGGATGTGTCCTCCAAGGATTTTCTTAGCCACCTACATCCAGGCCATCTATGTATCAATACCAAGCAGGTTAGCTGCACTCAGGTCCCCAAGATTCCACAGACTTCCATGCCTGAAGCCTGGGGGTTCTGCATGTGAATGGCTTGCTCGACATGCTGTCTCTGAGACAGGTTCTCATGTAACCTAAGCTGTCCTGGTCTCTCTATGTAGGTG
Source organism: Mastomys coucha (assembly GCF_008632895.1). NCBI lineage: Eukaryota > Metazoa > Chordata > Mammalia > Rodentia > Muridae > Mastomys > Mastomys coucha. The sequence goes on from NW_022196911.1 coordinate 110,602,986, forward strand.
AGGGTGACCTTGAACTTCTGGGATTGCAAACGTGCATCATCATGCCTAGCTTATGTGATGCTGGGAGTCAATCAAACCCAAGTCCTTGTACACATTATACAAGCACTCTATCAACATGGCTGCACTGCCAGCCTCGAGATGATTTATATGGGCATTAGATTTGAGGGTTCATAAGCATTTTCTATGGGAGCAAGAGTATACTTCTCCACCACTGACCTAAACATCAGCATGCCCCCCCCCCCCCAGCACCGTACCTCCACCAGAGCTGCAGGCTGCCTATAATATGTCATTTCTACAGAGTGGGGAGGACCATGGCACCTAAACCATGCCTTCTGCCCATCACAGAAGCATGGAAGGCCAATGCTATCTCTGAGATGTTCACATCACACATCATCCCTTAGCCTTCTCCTCCCTTTGGACTCCCTCCCCTTAAGCTCTCTGAGCCTCGTTTTCCCCATTTGCTAAATAGCGACAAATAGCACTTTTTGTTCTGTGAATATACCTGCTTCTCCCTGCTTCTGCACTGCAGGGCCCTGGGCACGCACGCTAGGCTGATCGCCCTCCTTGGCCTTCCATTGGGAACTCCTTGAAAGCTAGTCTGTCCCCAGTGAGGGTGGGTGAGGTGAAGGCATTTGATCAGAGCTCAGGGCCCCCAGATCACTGACCCTAGTCCCAAGCTGCACATAGAAGCCCATCAAGATACTCAACCAATGAGTTCCTCTGCTCTTCTTAACGGAGAGCCACTAATATAACGAGCCTGGCAGAAATAGAGATAATACAAACAGACGCATCTCTCAGCCTGGCTTTTAGACTGTTTAGGGAATGCACTTGTCTCTAGCCCCCCAAAAGTGGGGACTTCCCCTAGGAATGTCAAGCTAGGAGAAGAAAAAGCATTAGCCAGAGGGGAAACCTGGTAAGAGACTTCACACAGCTCCACTAACAACTTGTCAAACCACCTTACAGGACGAGACTCCAGCCCAGCCAGTGGCAGACTGTGCGATGCATATCCTTGTCCCGATATTTAAACTTTAATCTCACTTCTAAGACCCTGAAGACAGACTTGAGGGGTTTTTGAAATCTGTCTGTTTTCTCTTCCCAATATGGACACATTGAATAAATCTCATTTTTCTACTTCACACTATTAATTTTGCTCTTTTAGTTGGCATATTGAGCATAGGTGACTGGACCTGGCTTGGGGCACAGGTTGTGGCCCCCAAGTTTGATAACAGTACATCAAGAGTTTCTTCAGGAAGGAAGGAGCATATAACGAAAGTTCTACGATAGTTTCAACAGGAGACAGGGATGACCATATCCCAACATCATTCTCAACATAGTCAATTCTACTAAAGGCACAGGAATGACAAGATTTGGGGATAGATACTACATACCCCCAAACTGTCTGGAAGTTCAGTGAGCGAAGGTCGTCAAACTGCCTGCACCATCCCAGGTAGGCCTGCAGGTGGCGCTGCACATGATCCTGGGACACCAAGGCCAACTTAGCAAAAAAAAAAAAAAAAATCATAACCTCTTAACAGGACACCTGTTGCTCTCACAATGCCTCTCAGGCAGGCCAAGTGCCCTCATTAGCATAAATTGACTTCCTGTGCCTGACCTGCAGGTGGCGGCCATTCTGTTTCCTGGCCCTGGCTTCACTAAATTAGGCCTGCTGGGCTCACGGGAAGCCCTTCAAAACGACTCCTTTCAGATTAACATGTAAAATTTAATTACGGAGGTCCAGGCTGAGATGATGTCTAAAGCCATTTACTAAGCCCGGCGGCCTCCCCGTCCTGGGGCTGAGGAGGCAGAGGCAGAGCTTTGATCATTAACCGCTGAGAAAATCTCAGCTTGCATATTAAGGTCAGGAAATTATCCCTTCACTTTTCTCAGTAAATGGCCTACGTGGTGTACAGGGTGCAAAAAGCGATTCCGAACCTCTGAGAGTGAGCCGGGACACCCAGAGGCTGTGAGTCCGGGTCTTTAGGACTAAGTCCCATCCCTAGCAAACTCCAGTAACTAAAGAAAAGCCACGGGGAACAAAGCAGACAAAGCTCTATCTATCCCTAAGGAGCTCAAAGATGGCGAGGGAGACAGGACCACACCAATGAACTCTTTCCTCTGGGGACATTCCGGGAAGCCTTCCCAGGGGAGGTGGCACTTGATGGTTTTCTTGCAAGTAAAGGTACTGGTGGTGGTGGTGGGGCTCGTGAGATGGAGGGGCGGAGTTTTGTAGGTAACAGTTTCTTGGGTCCAACTCTCTCTGGAAGATTCCCTCTGTAAGACTGGCTCTACATGGAGCAGGGGGTTGGCAATCATCTCCCTGCACACTAGATGGGGTGTTCTGGCAGATCTTTTTTTTCCACAAGCAGAGAGGAATTGAGCCACAGCCTTCAATTGCAGGATCCTTGCTTACTGGAGAGTACTCGCATGCCATTATTCCAAGCACTCCAAAGGTGCCCGCCACCCACCCATCAGAAGGCCCAGTTCTTCTCTTCCCTACAAAGAAGTGGCTCCCCCCTTCCACTCTCAGCCCTTTTAACCCCTTTGGAATGAGGAGAGCTGACCTGGAGACAGATAACCGGATGTGGAACCTCCTATGAACTTCAAGAGAGCATTTCCGGGAGTAGCAGGGCGTGGCTTTCTAGGCGATAGTGGGCCTGGCCTTACCTGTAACCATATTTGCTCTTTCGGGGGGGGGGGGTATGGGAATGAGGGTGGGCTTAAACTCTACACAGAGTAGGTGCACAAACACTGGGGACTTCTGCCACCTTTGAAGCCTGCGTTGTGAGGCTGTCTCTCGACATGTGGCCCAGCTCTGGTTTTAATGATCAGCAGGCCTGAAGTGGCTGTCTTCTCATCCCGGTGAGCCCTCGGCAGACTCCTGGCCTGCTCTCTACGGCTCTCTGTCCTGTCAGGTGGGGAAAACAGTGCCGTTGGCCAGGTTTTCCTGTGCTCTGGGTTGGGGTGGACGGGGAGGTGGGTATCAGGTATTTGCACCTGGTTGGTTAGGAAACCTGTAAGACGATGCCTGTTTTAGCACTGTCAGGTGGCTTGCAACCGCTGCACTTCCATCATACGATTGCCAAGATATAAGCTTTGTCTCACAAATGATAAAATGAGTTTGCCTAGAGAGGTCACACAGCAGATGGATGGAGTCAAAGCTTGGGTTCTCCAACTACAGAGCCCGTATGTGCTCCTCCCCCAGGGATGCAGGAAGTACAGAGGGGGTGAGAGGAATAACCGGAAGAGAAAGCTACATTTGACTCTGTGAAGGGGTGTGCGTGCTGCCCTACTCCTCACCAGACCTCTGGTGTACTAAGTATCTAAACATTTCCTCTTTTAGAAGCTTCAAGCCTTCTCTCCCAGTGTTGGAATTTAATTAAGCCCAGGACTACCTAGTCTGCAAGGAATTGCCTGTGCTGCCTCCCACCCTCAGGGAGGGGTCCTCAATTTTAGTTGCTGAGAGCCGTGGAATACTGACAACAACCCCCCAGCTCCCCAAACCAGCTGGCTACCTTGTTTGGGGATGGAGAGACAGCATAAATAGGAGTACCCAGCCTCCTAAAAAGATGATTAAAAGTTTAAAATATCAAGGAGTGGTGTATGAGAACAAACAGGTAGCCTTCTGAGGCAGGGGGCACTGTGGGATGCCCAGGTGTCCTCTGTCCCCGAGCCTTCAGGAAGTTCACTCTTCTGAGGGCCCGCTGCCTTTGCCTCTGGTGCCGCCTCCAGCTCCTCCTAGGACCTCAGGCCAGACATACAGAGGGCAGAGCCTGCTGGGAATGGAGAGGGGCAGGCAGCTCCCTGCTTTCTTGGAGAAAGAAGTCACTGAGGAGCCAGGAAATGAGGGGGAAGGTAGGGCAGAGACATGGGGTCCTCTCTGCTTCAGTCTTTCTGAGGAGGACCCCGGGGTCAGTGAGCCGGGAGGTTTTCAAGCACAAAGCCATTATGAGAAGGAAGCAGCAGAAAAGCTTTTAGTTTTCTGGACATGTTCGGCAGAGCCAGTGGCCTCCAGAGCCTGCCTTCTCTCCCCCTTTCTCGTGATCTTTCATCTGACGACAGCTACACTGACCCCTCACCCCACGCAAGGAACAGGTGCAGATAGGGCTCCATTTGAGAGAGTTGACAGTCACTTAGAGTCCAGGCCGGGAGAAGGGAGACACAGCATGGCCTGAAGCTGTCACCAAAGGTGCTAGGTGCCAAGGAGGGGGGTCCTACACTGTCACCTTTGCTATTGGTGATAACTGAGGAGTGCAGAGTTCTTGGAAGATGAAAATGGTCTAAAATTCATGAGGGTGATAACGATTCATTGAAACACACCACTAGCAAGCAGGCCAGATGCTTTGAGTGGGTGGGGTCCAGGCTTAGAAATGGCAGCTCAGTGAAGTTGCCTTTAAAACAGCAAAGGAGGTGAAGCTGCCCTGTGCTGGCTCTATGTCACCTGCAGGTGTTCACGTGCTATGAGGACACCTGGTGACCTCAGCTGCCTTCTGCATTGGGAAGATAGCCCTCACCCAAGACACAGAGGGCATCTGGTGGCATCCAAGAGTGGATCCCAGCTTACCTTCCCCAGAACCAAATCTCTAGCCTCACCTCTCCTCTGCTTCTCAAGTGTCCAGCCTATCCGAACTTTGGGGTTTCCCAGGCATCATGCAAGGGAAGAGAGACTCTGGAAAGCCTCAGCCGGATGCTTATGAGGATGCGCAGCACACCAGTCTCTCCTATCCTGTGAGTAGCCCCGTTAGAACTCAGCGCTCTGCCTGGCCCTGTAGAATCGGATCATCTGTACCTTGTTGTATGAAACCACTCCTGACCAGTCCCCTTGAGCACTGCTGCCCCGCCCCCCAGCCTCACATCTCAGAAGTCAGATGGATGCCCACCCCTTACGGAACCCAAGCCTCTGTTTTCGTCATGGGGAAACAAACCCACACGTCTCATAATTTACCACTTAAGCGGCTGTGGAGTGAGTGTGCTGATGGCGCTGAGAAGGTTCAGACGGTGTGACTTTCAGAGCTGTTTCTAGAACTTTCATCATCACAACCAAATCACTACCAGTGAGGTGGGAGCTCCTTGCTCTTCCCTCCCACCCAGTTTCTGGGAAGCTCTGCGCTCCTGCTCTGTGAACGTGCTTGTTCTAGAAGCTCTGTGCAAGTGGGATCATGGTGACTGATCACTGTTCCTGACTTGTTTTACTTGGCACGATGGCTTTGCGTGTTGGGGTGTATATGTGTGTGTGTGGTGTGGTGTGCATGCATATGCGTGTAGTTTTTGTACTATGTAGGCACATGTGTGTGTGCATGTGTGTGGAGACCAGACATTGATGTGTATCTCCCTTGATTGCTCTCCACCTTACCTATGGAGGCAGAGTCTCTCACTGGAACCCAGAGTGTGCTAATTTGGCTAGTCTAGCTAACCAGCTTGTTCTGGGAGTGCCCTCCCTGTCTCCCCACTCTGATTGCTGGAATTACAGGCCACCACATCCACTCAGACCAGCATCTACACAGGTGCTGGGAATCCAAGCTTTGGTCCCCATGCTTGCATGGCAAGCACTCTCTATCCACTAAGCCATTCTCCCAGCCTGGCTTAATGTTTTTAAGTGAGAGTAAGATCCCCTGGCTGGAGAGTTCCCATTTTGTTGGTCTCTCCATCTGTTGCTTATACTGCCTCCAGCCAAAAGCTGGCTGCTCTTTTCCCTTCTTGCTGTCTATTCTAGGGGTCGCCCACCATTTCCCCTCAGCAGGCTCTGTAGCCCCCTCTCTGCCTCCCCCACTTTACAGTCTCTCTGTGTTTAGAACAGCTTACTTAGGACATAGATTACTTAGGGTAAGAACCCAGCCATTCAATGTGATTAGCTCAGTGGTTGCTAGTATGTTCCATATGTATACATGTATTAGCCGGGTTCTCTAGAGTCACAGAATTTATGAAATGTTTCTATATTAAGGGAATTTATTGTAATGATTTACAGTCTGTAGTCCGACCAATCCAACAATGGTCGGCTGTGAATGGGAAGTCCAAGAATCTAGAAGTTTCTCTGTCCCACAAGGCTAGTTGTTTCAGCTGGTCTTCTGTATAAACTGAATCATGAAGAAGTAAGTGCAAGCAGGAGAAGAAGAGTGAGCCGTCCTTCTTCCAAAGTCCTTTGCTTGACATTAGAGCTGTTTCTGGAATCTTCATTATCCCAACCAATCCACTAACAGTGAGGTGGGAGCTTCTGTGGCGCAGATTAAAGGTGTGTACCGCTATGCCTGGATCTGGAACCTGCTTTGTCCCAGGCTGACCTTGAACTCAGAGATCTCCTTGCCTCAGTCTCCTGGGATTAAAGGCATGTACTACCTTGCTTGGGCCTAAGCTTTTCATGGCCACTGTGCCTCAAGAGCTCCATGTCAAGATCCAGGTCAGAAGCCTGAGTCTTCCAGCCTCAAGATCTACATCACAAGCATGCCCTCCATTTTTGGATTGTAGTTCATTCCAGATATAGTCAAGTTGACAACCAGGAATAGCTGTGACAAATACACTCTTAACATTGTCAGTATAGGGCATTTTCACCAGCAGAGAAAGAGACTCCATACCTCCTACACCCTTGCCCCTTTCAAATCCAAAGCCATTACCTATCAATTCACCACAGCGGTTGGACAGAATGATGACAGAATGACAGACTCTCAGGTGGTGTTTTTTTTAGGCATCTTTTCACTTAGCCTTTTTGGCTCATGTTTCAATAAACGTCAGAACTTTATTCCTTTTCCTAGCTAAATAATATTCCCTTCTACTGGGTGGGAGGAACAGACCTTGTGTTCCATAGCCACCTGGTAGAGATCTGTTTTATGCCTGTTTTAGGGCTGCTCCAGGCAATGACACTGTAAACGTCCACGTGCAAGGTGTTCTAGAGATATTGCTTTCATTTCCTAAAGTAGACATCACTGTGTCCTCTATAGCAACTCCATACCTAACCATCTGAAGATGGGTGCAGAAGCAGTTGAAAGAAAGTTCTTGGGGCTACAGAAAAGGCATTGTGGGAGGCACCCTCGCCAGTGCAGAGATAGGTGTAGATGGGGTTGGAACCCAGCTGCAGGCTCTTGTGAGTCTCTGTGATACTTTGTATCTTAAGCCACTGAAGGTTCTGGAAAGAAGAAAAGAGCATGGTTTGAAGTTCCTCATGGAAACTTTATATCAACCTGAGTGTGGTAGTACACACCACACACCTTTAGTCCTAGAATTTGAGACAGAGGCAGGTGGATTTCTGTGAGCTCAAAGACAGCCAGGAAAGGGTGCGGGGCGGGGGAGAGAGAGAAGGAGAATAGTTGGAGCAGACGTCTGCCACTACCCACTCCACCTGCTGTATGACTTCATCTGAGTCTCCTGTGGTCACTATAACAAGATACCGCAGCTTACAAACTTCTAGTAACTATGTGTGATTCTCTCAGAGCCCTGGAGGCTCTAGGCTGAAGTGATGGTGCAGTCAGGGCCACATCCCCCTGAAGGTTCTGGAACAAGGGTCCTCTCTGCCTCGCCGTGTCACATGTTTCTGCTTCTGCCATGTGTGTGCTCTCTGCGAGCCTGCATGACTGGTTTCTTCTCTTCTTATGAGGGCTGTGGTACTGGCTATTGGGTTCAGGCACCCCTCTATTCTAGCATGACTTCACATTCACCAAGCACGAGGGTGGAGGCTCCATTTCCACAAAAGATTATGTTCTGGGATTCCAAACCAATATGAGTTGGAGGGCGCTCTTGACTCTGCCTTTACTGCTTTCCCCCAGCACCCCCACTTCCTGTTTCCATTTCCCACTTCACCATTTCCCTTGGTGCCATGGCAAGCTGTGCTCAGGGGTGCATGATGCCTTATCCGTGATCTCAGCTCCTGAGGAGGCTACTGCTGCAGGATCCCATGAGCCAGGAATTCTCTGAGGTCGGTGCTGGTGACTTAATGAATTTCCCCGACTGGTGGGAAAGTTCCCCAACATATTCTTCCTGTGAGCTCTGCTCTGCTCTGCCTAGAGTCCCAGGGACTTGGCAGTGCGGCTGAAGGTGCCTCTTTAACACTGTCGGCTCATAAGAACCGGATGCAGGCATCGGGCATCTTTGTATCAGGGACCGCTGTTATCTGATGGGGATTCTGAGGACATGGGTTGGTGGTTCCATGCTGCAGTCCCCCAAAAGAACAAGCCCCAAAGTCTGTCCAAACTGTCTTCCTGGCAATTCAGAGTCCCCTCCTGTGCACGGCAGACAGGTTTGGATCTTTGGAGAGAACAAGAATCCAGGTTAGCCCAGGCCACTTGAACTGAAGGTGAGAAAGATGCCCCCAGGAGCGCAGGCTACACCCAGCACTGTCTCTCAGCCATGCTGCCTTCCTAGGCTCTGCTCAGACAGAGCTGGCATGGCCTAAGTCCAGCCGGATGCGGTGAGGAATATGTGGTGAGGAAAAGCTGTTGCAAGGGAGGCAGCTGTGAGAGCGAAGACACCTCGTGCAAGCTCTCTCAGGAGCCTGTGCTGAAATAGAACCAGCGGGCTGTGGCAGGCTGGTGTCTGGCATCCGATGGCTGCTCTTTGATTTGAAGGTAAATGCCAATAGTGGATTGGGAGCTGAGGAAAAAAAAAAAAAAACAAAAAAAAAACAAAACAAGGTGCAAGATGGCAAATGTGGCTCTCCCCCTGATCCTAAGAGGTGGAGTCTGCGTCCTCCGTTCTGAGTGTCTCAGAACTGCTGCAGACCCAGAAGCTCAGGTAAGCCAAGTCCAAAGTCGGGGTGTCACTGGGGCCCTGAGGCTCCAGTGGTGACCCCATCCCATGCCTCTCCCCCAGCTTTGGGAGGCACCTGCCATCTTTAGCAATCTTTGCTGTGGCTGTATCTCTTCAAGCCCCCCACTCTCCATCTCCCAATCTCTTCCCTTCCTGTAAGAGAAGCGGTTGTAGTTCAGTCTTATCTGAAATCTAGGACCACTAACTGCAGATTCTAACTCCATCCTCTTTCCAAGTCATGTCACATTCTGGGGGTTTTGGATGGTCATGCATAGTGAGGAGGGGGACAACAGACCGTTGCACCTGTGACAGTGCTCCTCCATCAGAACTGTCCTTCATCTTGCTATGGACAATGGCATATGTCCATTCTAAAGAAGATCTGGGAGTTTCCATTCCCTTTGATAATGTTTTCACACAGTATATTTTGGTCATATTCCGTCCCAACCCCAGTGTCCTCCCAGGTCTTCCACACCTTCCTACCCTCTCAACTTCACGTCCACTCTCTCCCCCAATAAGAAAAAAATTAAGACTCCCCCAAAGCCACATAAAATATAGAAAAACACCAAACCATAACAACAAGAAGAGGCACACACACAAAAATTATGAAGTCCTTTCTGTGCTGGCTAACCTTCTCCTGAACATCAGGCCTGCCCAGGAGCATGGCTGATATACCCAATGCCACGTTGTTGGAGAAAACGGATTTTTCCCTCTCCCATCGGGTATCAGTTACAATTAGCTCCTTAGTGAGGGGTAGGATTTTATGTCCACTTCTTCTCCGTGCTGGGAATTTGTCTGCTTATAACATGAAGGTCTTATGAGCTTTATTGTCACACTGTCACAGTCTTTGTGAGGTCATATGAGCATCAACCTTGCTGTGTCTGGAACACATCATTTTCTTGGAGCCACTTCAGGCTTTTACTTCTGTCTTCTCTTCCTCATAGATCCAGGCTCAGAGAGGAGTTTGATTAAAAACACCTATTTGAGGCTGTGTGCTCCAAAGTCTCTGGCTGTTTGTATATTGTCTGGCTTTCTGTGCCTCTGTGTTAATTACCAATTACTACAAGCAGAAGAAGTTTCCCTGTTGAGGGTTGAGCAGTGCACTGGTCTATAAAGATAGCAATATGTCACTGGTAGCCATTCGTATTCCTATGCTCTAAAGAATAATTGTGGTAGTTTTTTTCTAGGGCCCATGACCTACCTGATCTCAGATTCTTGACCTCATTCACTACGCCAGATGTCAGTTTCAGCTCATGCACTGCACCTTATTATCTAATCAAAAGGCAGTTGATTGCGTCCATAACGTTTGTGCCACTGTTGTAGGTCACAGGGTCCATAGCTGGGTGAGTTTGGTTGACAACTATTTTTCTCCTCTAACAGCGTGTATAGTATTTTCTAGCACTATGCTGGCTAGTCCCTACAGGTGAACCTTCTGATTGAGCACCAATGTGATTCTTCCACGTTTGATGCTGTAAGTATGTGATGTCTTCAACAACAGGGCCTTACCGTCAGTCAGGTCATGGAGGGTCACCAATAGTACTGACTATAGCCTGCAGTGTTTGGGAAAGGGCTCTATGGAACCTCTTTGGCCAACAACTCAACAAGATAAAACTCATTCCTGGTACTGGGTTTTTTTTTTCTTGGTGGTATTTGATGTCTATAATAGGAGACATTGTCTCCCCTATTATATGGAAACTCCATTTAAATTCCTTTTGTATGTGTATGTATTTTAAGAAGCTTTTGTGGTGCTAAGTTTCCACGTGGCTCTTCAAAAGGCCGTTAGTGTCGGTTGTCTCTGCCTGTGCTCTTCCTCACCATCCTCCCCATTTAATCCTCCTGTTGTAATTTCCCCTTTATCCCTTTATAACACTGTAGTCTCTTTCCCTTTCTTTGAAAGATCCCTTCCTCCCCTCTGGTCCCTTATGAAATACCTAACCTCTGTAGATATTCTAAGCAAAACACCCTTATCTAAAGCTTAAAAGTCAAATCTACACATAAGCAGAAACATGCAATGTTTGTCTCCTGGGTCAGAAACGATCCTCAGCTAGGGTGATGTTTCGATCTCTCTGTCTTTTTACCTACAAATTTCATGTCTCTTAACAGCTGAATATTCCATTGTGTCAATGTATGTCCTTTATCCACTCATTAAGAAGCTTCCAGTCAGGAGCTGGAGAGATGGCTCAGAGGTTAAGAGCACTGACTGCTCTTCCAAAGGTCCTGAGTTCAATTCCCAGCAACCACATGGTGGCTCACAACCGTCTGTAATGGGATCTGATGCCCTCGTCTGGTGTGTCTGAAGAAAGTGACAGTGTACTCATACATAAAGTAAATAAATCTTTTAAGAGAAGAAGAAGAAGAAGAAGAAGAAGAAGAAGAGGAGGAGGAGGAGGAGGAGGAGGAACAGGCTTCCATTTTTACAACTGAACTCAGGACCTGGGGACAAATTTGAATTAGCCCATGGATGACCAGACCATCCAGAAAGCCCCAGTGTTACCCACCTATTGCCTCCAGATTGGCACATTCAGGAAGCTCAGAGAGTCACAAAACTGACAAGGCCCCTTCTCACACTGGGTTATAGGAACAGCAAACCATTGCTGAGGTGACCCTCCAGTCAGCTGAGCATCCTGAAAGTCCTGCAGAGAGCTCCAGGGAAGCCGCTGTCACAAATGGTCACTCACAGTGTGTGGGCTTTTAGGTGATGCAGCCATGTTTGGGTCACCCGCGTTCCACTAAGGAACCCCAATAAACCCACAGGCTCACCAAGCTGGGTGTGGGTGGAATCATTTCTTCAGTCTATCATTGATGTCCTACCTGAGGTGAAGGTATTTGTTCACGGGTCCCTAGGGCAAGTCACATGATACCTAATCATTCTGCTGACAAAGGACAGGCCATCCTCCAGTGTCTCACCCACCCAGCAGGTGTATGGATGAACTCATCGTGGCTTGGTAGAAAGTTCCAGATCAGCTGAGCCCACAGTGTCACAGTTGGTAAATGGCTGCTTGAAGCTACCAAGAGTGTGGCTATTTGTTCTGTGGCGGGAGGTGACTGATTGATTTGACATGAGTGTTTCAGGGTTAATGGGGGAAGAAGATGTCATTTAGGTAACCTAGCTGGGTGTAACAAAGCCCTGTGGCTTATGCAGATCATCTAGTGGGCTGACTGGCTAGATATCTGAGCCTTTCTTGGAAGCAACCAAGCTACTGAATTCAGCAGTATCCACGTAGCTATGGATCTCCAGCCTCCTTCCACAATCCTTTTGTTTGTTTGTTTGTTTTTATGGTTTTTTTTTTTTTTTCGAGACACGGTTTCTCTGTATAGCCCTGGCTGTCCTGGAACTCAACTTTGTAGACCAGGCTGGCCTCGAACTTAGAAATCCTCCTGCCTCTGCCTCCCAAGTGCTGGGATTAAAGGCGTGTGCCACCACAGCCCAGCTCCATAATCTTTTGAAATGGTGCAGTGCACACAGTGGTGTCTAATAACGGCGTGGTATTACTGCTGCTACTAATGATGAGTGGGATCGTAGACACTCAGCTACAGAAAGTACAAGCATTTCCCACCCCCATCCCCAGGACGGTCCACCAGGGTCTGGAAAAGGAGCTCTTGTCAGTATCAATCACACAGAAAGTCAACAAGTTTTGAAATCCCAGAGCTGAGGCTCCCCCCAACCCACTCTGACCATGGCGACCAATTAAGAAAAGCCACAGAGCCAGCTGTCAGCAGGAGACCCCAAACTGCTGGTTGGAATTAATCACTCGCAAGGCTGTTTATTTTCTCCTTTATACCTGCGGAGAAATGGGCTGCGAACTGGAAATCTCCAGAGCAGAAGGTTTGGATTTTTGTTTCTGCCTGAATGGGAACAACTTTTCTTTTCTTTTCTTTTCTTTTTTCTTAAGTACAACCATTTGCTCAATTCAATTCCACCATTACAGGACAATGGCCAATTTTCTGGGGACCTAGGACGTTGGTTTTTGTCTAAAGAGTGAGCGTGCAGGGAATTTACTAACCTGGCCGTGATTGCCCATGAAAACAGGTTATTTAACAGGATTTAAATACTGTGCCAGGAGGCAGCTGGGGAACTGGGTTCCCTTCCAGCTTCCAGCGCAAATGGGAGGAGGCAGGAAAAGAGATGAGTGAAGAGCAAAAGGCAGGTGCCAGAGACCAGGCCATCCCCAGGACCAAAGGGATGGATAGGGGGATTTTTGAGGTTTTTTTTTTGCTGAGTCAGGGTCTCATGTAGCCAAGGCTAGCCCCCAACTCACTCTGTAACCAAGATGTCCTGAAACGTCTCCTTCCCCTGCCTCTACCATCTGAATCCTGAGATTAAAGGTGTGCACCACCACCCCTGTGCATGCGGTGCCAGGGATCAAACCTAGGGCCTGGTGCATGTGAGGCGAGCACTCTATCCATTGAGCTACATGCCAAGTTCCCAGGCCGGCTTTTAAAAAGATTATGTTAAAACCAGTGACTCCATCCTATTGCTGCTTCGAAGGTATCATTCAACAACTCAAGAGTCTGCTATGAGCTGAGGGTGATGGCATGCCTCCGTCATCCCAGCTGCTCCGGAGGGTGAGGTGGGGAGGGATCATCACTTGAGCTTATAAATCCAGGATCAGTCTGGGCAGCAGTGAGATCACCTTCTTGTTTTAAAGATTTATTTTATTTTATGTGCATGAGCGCTTTGTCCATATCTATGTCTTTGCATCAAGTGAGTACCCGGTACATGAAGAGGACTGCAGAGGCATCCGGTTCCTGTTATGGATGGCTGTAAATCACCATGTGGATGCTAGGATTTGAATCCAGGAAGACTTCTGTCTTTAAATTTTTAAATTTTTAAATTTTTAAATTTTTAAATAAATAAATAAATAAATAAATAAGCCGGGCGGTGGTGGCAAATGCCTTTAATCCCAGCACTTGGGAGGCAGAGGCGGGTGGATTTCTGAGTTTGAGGCCAGCCTGGTCTACAGAGTGAGTTCCAGGACAGCCAGAGCTACACAGAGAAACCCTGTCTCAAAAAACCAAAAATAAATAAATAAATGTGTGGTGTGGTGGTTCAGGCATACGCCAGAGTTTGGAAGGCTGGGGCATGAGGATTACAACAAGTCCAAGGCTAGGTGGGCTTACATAATGAGATGCAAGCCAGCATGGTCTACAGTGGGAGATCTTGTCTCCATTAAATAAATAATAAAGCAAAATAAAATAGAACATGTCCTCTGTGGCCTCAAGGCAGCATTAAACCAAGCCAGGCTAACCCTTACAGGCTTCCTGGAGGAGTAAGTGTTTGGATGTCTCCCCCATCAGTCTTTACCAACCTCCGAGCCCACACCCCACACATTAGAAAACAATGGGTAATATAGAGAGTCGGTGGGAAGGAGAGGCTGAGCCTCCTATACACTGACCCTAATCCTAGGCAGCTGTATGGTCTTGATGTTCTCCACACAGGTGAAGCTCTGGCCCAGCCATGAAGCTGCCTGACCTGTGCAGAGGGGGCCCCATCCGTTTTCTTCATTTTTCTTTTCTCATATTTTTGCTAATATAATATTTTATTAATTCTCTGAGAATTTCATACCCTTATTTTGATCGTATTCATCCCTACTCCTGCACCTGAGTCCTCCTGAATCAACTCCTTGCCTCTCTCTTTTTTTTTTTATAAATAACTCATCTATTCCTGGTTATGCTGCTCATACACTCCAGGCTGTGGGACCGTTCATTAAAGTGTGTTTGATCTACTTGGGCCACACCTTTAAAGAAAACAAACTCCCTCACTCAGAAGCTATCATCTGGACAGAGCTCCTTGGCTAGGGGTGGGGTCTGAGCTCCCCCCACTGTGATGGAATGTTGACTGACCTTCTGATGGTATTTGTGCAGCCAACCACAACTGATGTGAGTTCACACTACAGGAAGACTTTGTCTCACTCTGGTTTACCCTAACCTTTGGCTTGTGATCTCTCTCTCTCTCTCCCTCTCCCTCTCCCTCTCCCTCTCTCTCTCTCTCTCTCTCTCTCTCTCTCTCTCTCTCTCTCTCGTGTGTGTGTGTGTGTGTGTGTGTGTTACTGATGTCCCATTTGTGGCTGAGCACTCCATAAACACCTCATTGTCTGTAGATTGACCAAGTGAGCTATAAATTCAGAGGGCAGTTTGAGGCTGTGCTCATTTAGTAGAATGATAATAATAGTACTGGATTCGCCCCCTTAGACCTATGATCTCAACCATGGGTTACTGGCCAGATATTCAGGACTAGGCATAATTGTGGAATAGACACAAAATCCAATCAAAAGGTGTTTGGTTACTCCTGTAACATCCATAGCACTGGTGTGCCTGCAGACATATCTCACCACATCTGTCATTACTGCTGTTCACAGAACTCACAGCTGGGCAATACTACTGATGACTCCCCCAACTCTACCCACCTACACAGCACCTTCTGGTACCATGAGAGCTAGCCTGCATGGAGGAAGTTTCCCATCCAGCACATACTTGGTTTCTCAATGTCTTATGACCAAAGTGTGTACCGTCTTCAGCGAGAGTTTTATCGTTGAGTTCTGGGAGACAGACAAGAGCCTTACCATTGAATTCTGGGAGACAGACAAGAGCGGTGAGGAGTCTTTGGGACATTTTAACTAACATCTCAGGGGACTTATTTCTCACATGGCAATGGGATTTTTACTTGTCAATCTGTGGATTGGGGGAGGACGGTTTACTTCTGTATAGGGTAGCTCTAGCTAATCTTATCTATCTATCTACTATCTATGCATATGTATATCTCTATGACCATTATCTCCTCTCCTGTATAGGATAACTCTGGCTAATCTCATCTATCTATCTATCTATCTATCTATCTATCTATCTATCTATCTATCTATCTATGCATATGTATACCTATATCTATATATATGTATATGTGTGTGTATATATATATATATATGGCTGATTTGATTTCTAAAATTCTGACAAAACCTTTGTTATCTACTCCAAAGGCTTTCCCATTACATTGAATGTTTGGGTATTCTTCCCTTGGACACTATGGCTCTAGGAGCAAAAGCTAGGGCCAGAATGACTTTGTGATTTCTGACCTCGGCTCTGTGGCTGTACAATACGCTACCACAATGAACTATCACCCTCCTTTAATGCTCTGGATCTTATTAGGAAGCTGGGGCACACTTCCTGGGGGCGCCTATGACTAAATGAGGGTGAGCTACATAAGACCCATTCTAGGAACTGGTGCTTAGTGTGTGCTCAGTAAATGACAGCTATTACCCCTCATCCTCAGGGACTATGACCTTGAATGAGGCTGGCCTTCTGGAGCACAGGAATTCTATTCCATAAGTACCATTGATTACACACAAAATCAAAGGACTCTTTTGGTCTTATTAGAAGCAGAAACAAGCCTGTCCAGGCCCACCTCAGAGAAGTACCCACTCTCTCCTGGGTGAGTCCTGCACCTTCTAAGGCAGGAAGACTCACATGACTAGTCTTAATTTGCTCAATTTCTCCACCTGCTACAGGCTTACTCAGTGCCCTCCAGAGCACGCAAAGTGTCTTTGAAAACAGGCTATACGGGGTGAGTGAACAGAAAATGCTCAATTATCAATACAAATAGAGAGAAAGAAACACTCCTTTCTAGTCCCACTGCAGAAAGAGGTTTGCAACCTCTTTGCCTTGCAGCCCCCCTCCTCCCTCTCCTTGTCCTCCTCCTTCTCCTTCTCCTTCTCCTCCTCCTCCTCTCCCTCCTCCTCTTCCTCCTCTCTTCCTCTTCCTTCTCCTCCCCTCCTCCTCCTCCTGTTTCTCCTCCTTCTCCTTCTCCTCCTCCTCCTTCTTCTCCTCCTCTCCCTCCTCCTCCTCTCTTTCTCCTCCTTCTCCTCCCCTCCTCCTCCTCCTGTTTCTCCTCCTCCTCCTGTTTCTCCTCCTCCTCCTTCTCCTCTTCCTCCTCCTTTTCCTCCTCTCCCTCCTCCTCCTCCTCTCTTCCTCCTCCTTCTCCTCCCTTCCTCCTCCTCCTCTGCTTTCTGAGAGCCAGCAGCACAGAGCCTGAGAGGGCAGGAGTGTGGAGACTGGGACTGAGTACTCACTACCCCAGAAGTCAGCTCCAAACCCTAAATCAGGGCCGTGTGCCAGCAAAGACTTGCACATGTGTTTGGAATAAGGCAATTTGGGGGAGACTGTGGAAAACAAGCATGTCAGTGATTTATAGAAACAAAGGAATAGAATCCTAGCAATCATGTATTTCTTTAAAAATTCCATGGTGAGGCCAGTGATATGGCTCGGTGAGTAGAGGGGCTTGTCATCAAGCTGGGCAGTTTGAGTCTGATCTCTGGAACTGAAGAGTGGAAGGAGAGAGCTGACCTCTGATTTCTATGCATGCACCATATATGTGTATATACATATGTATATATACATATATACATACACATACATACATACATACATACATGTGCACACACAGGCATACAAAATTAAAACAAAACTGTAATAATAAAAACAAAACCTACTAGGCTATATGGAAACCATTGTAGGTCCAAGAAATTTCTATTATTACCATTATCATTATTATTTCTATTATCATTATCGGCGGCAGCAATTAGCATCCTCATCACTGTGTGTGTGTGTGTGTTTGTGTATGTATGTCTATGTGTGTGTATGTGTGTGTATGTGTGTGTTTGTGTGTGTTTGTGTATGTGATGAAGGACATACACCACTCCCTGTATATGAACAGCAGAGGCACTGTGTGTGTGTATGTCTGTGTGTGTGTGTGTGTGTGTGTGTGTGAGATGAAGGACACAACCACTTCCTGTGTATGAACAGCAGAGGGCCATTTTGCAAAGTGGGTCCTCTCCTTCTATCTTCATGTGGATTCCAGGCACTGTACTTTGGTGTCTGCCTTTCATGGCAAAAGCCTTTTCCCACTGAGCCATCTTACTGGCCCCAGGTTCAAGAAATCCAATCTTGAATTTGAACTTTGTTATGGAACAAAATATCAGAAGGTGAAGCACACAGCCGTGGTGGCTTCAGGGCCAGTGACAACTGAGACTACTGTGGGACATGCCTCTGCCATCTCTTACTGCTTCAGTATGAAGTAGTTTTTGTTATTACTGACTAGTTCTCAGTCATTAATAATCAAGTGCTATCTGCCTAACCAATGTCTCCCAGGCCCCAGTGCAAGCCCACGTAAGCAGAGCCTATGCCTGACCTCTCAGGATAGTAGCATGCTCATAGGAGGATGTTCACGTTACTTGCTATGGTGGTTTGTATAGGCTTGGCCCAGGGAGTGGCACTATGAGGAGGTGTGGCCTTGTTGGAGTGGGTGTGTCACTGTGGGCTTTAAGACCCTCATCTTAGCTGCCTGGAAGCCAGTATTCTGCTAGCTGCCTTCAGATGAAGATGTAGAACTCTCAGCTCCTCCTGCACCATGCCTGCCTGGATGCTGCCATGTTCCTGCCTTGATGATAATGGGACTGGTCCTCTGAACCTGTAAGCCAGCCCCAGTTAAATGTTGTCTTGGTCATGGTGTCTGTTCACAGCAGTAAAACCTTTACAAACACACTTGGTTATTGCTGAGATAAAACCCCATGATAAAACTTATAAAAGGAAGTGTTTATTTGGGCTGACAGTTCCAGAGGGCTAGAGTTCGTGATGGTGGGGAGAAGGCATGATGGCATGATGGTAGGAACAGCTGAGAGCTCACACCTCAAACCATAACCAGAAGGCAGAGCAGAGAGCACACTGTGAGTGACACTACGTGTGTGTGTGTGTGCGCACGCGTGCACGCGTGTGCGTGTGCATTTCTTTTTAGGCAGGCTGTCATCATGTAGCCCAGATTGGTTTGGAATTTTGCTCTACAGCCCAGTCTGATCTGAAATTCACTGCAACTCCCCTGCCTCGGCCTTTCAGAGTGCTGTGATTACAAGCATGAGCCACCATGTCCAGCCTCCATCCTGTCTTCCCCCTCCCAGCCTCTGGGATATGTTAGCACCCCCAGTCTCTCCTGAGTTCAGGTACCCTAAGCGGCACATTTTCAGTGTGATTGCCAATCTCTGCCGAGCTAGAGGGTTGGGAAGGTGTGGGGCCTGGAAACGGGACAGAGAGGAGGAGAGGAAAGAAGATCCACGGAGTTATACGGAGGAGCAATTACACTGAAATGCGGCCATCAAACGGTGTTTTAAAAACCCGTAGTAATTTGTATTTTTAGAACCAAATATATAGCAACTCATGTGATCTTTTATTAACGTGGTGAGCAACAAACTCTCGCAGCAGGTCTAATAACTACCATAATTTCAAACTGGTGATGAGCATAAACAATATTTTGAGGTATTAGTGCCACTGCACTAATGTGATATGAAAATACCTCTTTTCCATTGATGAAGCCCCAAGCACCACTTATGGGTCTGTGGATTCTGTGCACAAAAGAGAGAGAGAAAACAAAACAAAAATCAAACAACAACAATAGGATAGAGAGGGAGTGAGAGAGAGAGAGAGAGAGAGAGAGAGAGAGAGGGAGAGAGACAGAAGAAAATTTAGGATGAGTTTTTCCCCCACCCAAATGCACAGAACCCCTGAGGTCTATCATGGACCCCAGAGCACAAGCCCATAAGCCTACATCCAGTTGGGTGCCTTTTGTATCTTATTTCTTACTTGATACCAATGACATCACAGAGCCTCCACCCAGCCACTTACAGGAGCCTCGAGAGACTCTAGGAAGCATGGGGAGCGGCAAGTGAGGCTGCGCCATTTATGTACCCGAACACACGCACAAACACATGAAGGAGCGAAGGGTTTCTCTAGATGGCTTATTTGATTCAAAATAGGTATCAAGAGGCTGGAGAGACAGCTCCGTGGCTAAAGTGTTTGTCTTGTGAGCATGGAAGCTGAGTTTGAATCCCAGAACCCAGGCCAAAATGCCAGTGGCTATGGTGTACATCTGTGATCTCAGCTACAAGGAGGGGAGGGGACACAGGAGGATCTCTAGTGTTCACTGACCAGCCCCCCTCACCAAACTGGTGAGTCCCAGGCCCTTCCTCAAAAACAAGGTGACGGCTGGAGCAGTGGCTCAGCAGTGAAGAGCACTGGCTGCTCTTGCTGAGGGACCTGAGCTAAGTTCCTAATTACTGTGGTGAGTGTGTCACAACCACCTATGACTCCAGCTCCGGGGGCATCCAAGCTCTCCGGCTCCCACTGGGATCTACACTGACGATGATTTGCCTCATGCTCTAGCAGAGGCGTGGTTTCGCCAGCTATAAATAGTGTCTGTGATTGTGCGATATTTGAAATTCTGGGGACTTTTCAGAGGGGATATAAATGTTAGGACCCTGAGAGGTTGGTGGGTTGTTAGTTGGTTGTTGTTGGTCATGGTTTGTTAAGTAGCCATGCACAAAGAAGAAACAAGCAGAGAAGACAGAGAAGAAGGAGGAGGAGGAGGAAAGCTATCCTGATGGCAAAGATCAAACTTGCCACAAGGAACTGGACCCCCCTAATCAGCAGGAAATAGTCTCCTTTCCAACCCCTGACTTTACTCAGGGATCTCTTCCCTTTCCTTTCTATCCTTTTCTCTCTCTTATCCAGTGTTAGGGGTGGAGAAGGGCAGAAAAAAGGAACAAGTCACAAAGTAGCAAACACAGCTACAGTTTTTCATTAAACAAGCAAACAAGGAGAGCAGCATCCTGATGACAAAAGCTACCTGATAATGACCTCTGTCCTCTACATACATGTGCCCACATGATGCACCTGAACACATGCACAAACACATGCACAGGCACAGGCACAGGCACGCACACCAGATACCAAATCCCTAAGGATAAAGTCACAGGCTGCTCAGATATCTGACCCTCCCTCAGGCACTCCAGATACTTGTTCTAAATCCAGAGTCGCCTACCCAAACAAATGAAAACAAGACACCACGACAGAATGTTCATCTCTACACATCTCCCTCAGTCTTCTCACAGACGCCCCAGGACCCTGCCTTCCCAGATACCACCTGGACCCGTAGATTAGATCACTTCAGAGATAGGGAGTTTGTTTGTGCCCTCCTCTTATTCTTCTTAAAGCCTCACACTAGTCAAAGTGACCCCTAGAGGTCGAGTGCTGGAGAAGACCTGAGTCTTGTCCAACTATCTCTGTCACATTCCACTGAGGCAAACCCCAGGGTTAGCCTGTGAGTCAGCCAGGTGACACAGAGAAGGACCTGGGGTTCTCTGTACCCTGCCCTTGAGAAGTTTGGAAGGGCCATAGTACAGACAGTTGCTGCCTTCTCTCTACCCACCACTCTGTTCTAATCTCAGGAATGGTCCAGGTCTGGGCATCCTCTGCTCCTCCTGGAGCAGTCCTACTGTCTTCCTCCCTCAGGCTAAAGCCATCATGGGGGAGACGGATCTCCACCCTCCATCCAAGGTAGAGGGCAGGCAGCCCATATGCAGCATCCACCAAATGTTGAATTGTTTCTCTGTGTGGCTGGTCTAGCTTGGCTCTCTAGCTCTAGAGCCAGCCTCTAAACCATCCTGCCCCTGAGTATTCAGAGAGGACTCTGACAAGTGGGACGGCAAAGGGAAGTAGATACCGGACAATAGATGCCTGGTCTCCGGGCCCCCAAAGTCAAGCTGCTGGGGTGGGACAGGAGAGCCAGAATAGTGCCACAGAAATCTGGCATGGTCCTGGAGCCAGAGGACGAAAGGGTGAGAGCCGTTCCAGGCAGTTGGGCATGTCGCATAATTACAGGAGAAAAATTAGGCAGGAGCCTGGCTCTCTCTACCTCTGTCTGAGTGATCATCACCCTTATTATAAAGCAACTAATTATTAGCCTGGCTCATTAGCAATTATAAATCTCTAACTCCAGAACTTCATTAAAATATGACAAGTTGGCACTCAATTATTTTGCCAACTGCCTGGCTCCTACACAGCGTTTGCACACCCAGCTCCCGTGGTTCCAAGGCAAAGGGTTGGCAGTGAGGTCTCAGGGACGGGTTGTTACATTGAGACTCGAGAAGTGGAAGGAGATGCTACACACTGCTTTGTATCTAGACACCTACGTCTCCCTATGAGCTCAACTCCGACACCCTGAGACTAGAGAAGTGGAGGGAGATGGTATACAGTCCCCTCCCTGTGTCTTCCAGTAAAAATAGAAACAACACACTTATGGAGAAAATCTGCATGCCAACTTCTTGGTGTGCCTTATGGCACCGAATTCCTTAGTCACCACGCAGAGCTTGGCGGTGTGGTTGATCTTCACTTACCAATGTGGAGCCCAGGGTCCAATCCTATGTTGTAGAGGTCAGGGACAGCCAGCTCAGAGAAGGAATCTAGACCAGGTTCCCTCAAAGCTTGCACAATGGTCTCTCAGCCTCCACCTTTCAACTACAAGTCTCCTTGGCTCTAAAGAGAAGGCTGGCTTCGCAGGTAGAGTGTGTCTGCTACACAGCACGAAGACCAGAGTTTGATCCCTGCAACCTGCATGAAAATGATGGGCATAGTGGTACATACTTGTAATCCCAGAAGAGGCTCTACATGGAGCTCCCGGGGCTCACTGGACACAGCCAAGCCTAATTGGTGAGACCTAGACCAATGAGAGACAGTAAAGGAAGTAGGTAGAGTCCCTTAGATGACAATTGAGGTTGTCCTCTGGCCTACACACCCAGCCTCTAGACCCCACAATAAAGGGCAAAGTAGGTAATGCTCAGGGCCCTCCACATGTAGGCACTTGCTGCCACTTGCCTGAGGGAGAACAAACCTCACGAACCTTAGCAGTGTGTGGTGTGTAGGTGGGTAGAGGAGCTAATCCTTCCCGTTCCCAGTGATGGTGATTTTCCATCCCCAGTAACTAGACTCACCATGATCCCCCCAAGAGATCACGAAGAGGCTTTTGGTCTTTGCAGTTGAGCCCCAGAGCCTGGCAAGGGGCACACAAGTAACACTTGGGGGTTAACATGGCCCCAGGAAGCAGACACTACAGAAGAGATTCTGAGTCGGTTAAGGTCTGTTCACTGGTTCGAAGCAGAAATGGAGGCCTTTGCATCTAGTGAGCTCCCTAGTAGTAAGGTCCTCAAGAGAGGTGGGGTGGTGCCCCTTTAGGAGCCAAGCAACAGGAGGAAGAGTGAGGGTCACACAGGAGCCAACAATCTGATGAGTGAGGTCCCATCCTTGGGGAAGGATCTGGAGGCACAGAGTTTAAAGAACTGCTCAAGGTTACACAGATCCGGGGCTCACTCGGGCTGAGCCAACTGCAGTGCCTTGTGCTTATGGATATTCTCACCCCTCCCTCTGGACAGCAACCCAGACTGGACCACAAGGGCTCCACCTCCCTGAGTTGCTCACATTCTACTAGAAGATAACTTAATGCCCCAAACCCTGTGTTCCAGCTTGAATGCCACCCCCAACAAAGCTGATGCTAAAACATCATCTCCAGGAACTCGACGAGACTCAGTTAGTAGAGTGCATGTCCAGCATGAATGAACTCCTGGGTTCCATGCCCAACACTGCATAAAAACAGGGGTGGTTGTACAGACCTGCACTACTGTAACATGGGAGGTAGAGAGAGAAGCATTGGAAGTTTATGGACATCCTTGGCAACACAGTGAGTTTGAGGCTAGCCCTGACTACCTAAGAGCATGTCGAAGAAGAAGAGAAGGGATACATTAGTAAGGCTGAATGGTATAGGCATGGGACCCTAGTCCAATGGATATATATCTCTGTCTGGTTTTGACTGGGAATAGAACCTAAGGTCTCTCATATCCTAGGCAAGTGCTCTGTCCCTAAGCTACATCTCCAGTCCAGGTCTGAGGATTTAATAAGAAGTTGAGGCCTGTGCTAGGATAGGTAGTGTCCACCACATACTGCCCTGACCTCCACGAGGACTATGAGGATGGACCCACTGAGTCTGAGGGTCTGCGCCTTCAGAACTGGAGTTGAAAGAAACTCTTTTTCTTCAGAGTCACTCAGTCTACGGTATTTAGTTACAGCAATGGAAACCTGAGTGAGACTCATGGCAGTGTGCTGTAAGACCTTTCTGTCCAGACCCTCCCCTTCCTCTTTACCCTCCTCCTCCCTAAGCCTCAGACTGGGTTGACCTGGCTGAGACAAAACCCACAGGGCACAGTTAATTCAGGGTTGCTTTGAGCTCAGTAGAGCTCTGTCCTAACGCGCCCCACCCCCAGTCTCCAGGAGCTTCAGGCTACTGACAGCATGCCCCTAAGGTCCTGTTGTCACCCCCCAACCCCCACCCAGCCACCTGGCTGTCAGTGGGTCTCGGGGAAGCGGTGGCAGGTGATATCTCCCTGACTAGGAATGGCACCTCTCAGGGAACTGACAGGTAATTGGCCCCTAAATCCCCCACGAGACTCGCTCGGGGAGGATGAGGAAAAATTACGGCCGTGGAATCGAGTCTTAAAAATTATATCACCTTTGCTGACAGAGTAATTACTCCCTTTCCTAGAGATTTAGTGCGAATCTCCAGCCTTGAAACAGCTGAGATGTTTTAGGGGCTCGTCCCGTTTCCTGTTCCATCCTTCCTGCCTTCTCTTTGGCCACACAGGCCACAGGCCAGATTCCTGGTGTCCACCAACATCAGCTTCTGATGGAGACCCTGAGAAAGAGGCTTTGGTCCTAAGCTCATAGTACTCAGCCATCCAGGTGAGCTCAAACACCGGTTTGAGTGTGGGGCTGAGGGACACTGGTTCCTCGGGATGGATGGGCCAGTGCCCGCCCATCCACCCACATCCTCTTGTAGAGGCCATCTGCACTCAGGCCCTGTGGCCCTTGGTCTGGAGCAGGCTTCAAGCCCTAGGTTAATCCCATCCTCCAGGAACAGGCTTCAGGCAGGGAGCAGTGGTATAGTACCTGATAATTTAAGTACACAGTAAATACTTAACTGGAGGGAGTTCGTCCATCTCCTAGTAGGTCTCCCTCGGGTGAGCTTTGCGTCCATGCCACAGTCACCTGTGCCTTAGCAGGTTCTCTGTCATCTTTCCTTCTTCCCAGCCCTCAGACTCCCCACACTGTTATGTCCATCTTGGGATCAACCCTCAGATAAGTTCTCTGGACCTAAAACCGCATGTATGAGTCTCTGTTCTGTTGTAGTAACAAAATGTCCGATAGCATCGACTTATAAGGAGGGAAGGTTAGTTTAGGTTCACGGTTTCAGAAGTTTCTGTCTGCCGATCACCTGGCATGCATGTGGCAAGGTAGTTCATTGTGGCAGAAGCACATGAGCCACGTGAAGAGCATGGTTTAGGAGGATGTCCACCTCATGAAGGCTTGAAGAGAGACGAAGAGGCGAAGGGACGATGTCAGGGACCCCAATAACCTCGTCCAGGGAATCTCTCTGTATGAACCACACCAAGTAGGTTCCACACTCTAATGTTCTCACCATCTCCCAAGAGTACCACCGACTGAGGATCAGGCCTTCAGCATAGGAGTCTTTGGGGAATAGTCATGATCCACACTACTTGTCTCCCAACCCAGCCCTCAGACTCCCCACACTGTTATGTCCATCTTGGGATCAACCCTCAGATAAGTTCTCTGGACCTAAAACCGCATGTATGAGTCTCTGTTCTGTTGTAGTAACAAAATGTCCGATAGCATCGACTTATAAGGATGCTCCATATCTGAAGTACCCCCTCTGCAGCCCGGCCTGAGTGGGTGTGGGTGCTTACTTGATTGCAAGTGGCCTTCTGTGACGGTTGCCGGGGTGCCTTGCCACTCCGGGGAGGGGGGGGAGGATGCTGGAAATTTGACCACACTTACCCTTTGCTGCGCCAGGTGGGTGTTGGACTGTAGGGAAGCCGAGGGACACCACTCCAGGAGTGGGGAAGTGCAGTCTGAGGTTCAGGACAGCTGGAGCTGGTTCAGGAGTCCCCTGCCTGTGACGAGGCTGGAGCTGTGTGGTTCTCAGGCTCTTGGACACCCAAGCTCCACTGGGAGCCATGGAAGAGCTGAGAAAACAGTGGGGGGGCCTCCTAGGGGGAAAAGAGGGAGTCCCGGCTGGTCCTGAGGGGAGAGTTCTTGGCTCGATGGGTGGGCAGAGGTCTTGGGATTGGTAGTGGTTGAGGTTGGGAGCACAGAGAGGCCTTCTATAGGAGATTAGACAGCGGCTTATAGGCGAAGGCTTTCTCCATGGTTGCTCACAGAGGATCCTGATGGTTTTAAGGCATTTATTGTCATGGCGGGAAGTGGATGAGTAAAACCATATCCCACTTCTCAGGGTGGGCCTGAGGTTAAATACCTTTTGCAGGGAGGAATGTCTGGGAAGGAAAGCTTACTGGCTAAGTCCTCCAGGCCTTTAGATACCTCGTTAAAACAGAGATCTGTCTTGAGCCTACGTGAATACAGATCATCATGTCCTCTACCTGCGGAGAGGCTTGGTTGCATTGCCCTTGCATGACTGCTGGCCACAAATCTATGGGGGTCTGTGGCTAGTGATGGGCCTGGTGCCCAGGAATCAGGCAAAGCACCTACTGTCCCTTCAAAGTCTCCAGGGTTTCAAGTCTTAGCTCAACTGGGGACCAAGTTGCCTTTCACGGTCCCACACCTTGTGTCATTGACTGTAGCTCTCTTGAGAGGTTGCTGAAGTTGTGCCTGGGCCACTGACTCAACCATCCAGGTTGTCTTTGACAAGGCCCAGTGGAGCCTGGAGGCACGAGCAGACTTCACACACCTCTTCAGACTCCAGGTATTATAGCTGGACATTGTGACAGCCTGGCTTTCCTGAAAGAGGAAGTAGCATGCATTGAGCACTGGCTGTTTATCCAGCACTATTATATCACATTATGAGCTCAAGGCTTAGGCCAACCCACTGAGGAGGTATGCTTTCTAGAGGACAAAACAGAGGCAGAGGTCTCAAGTGATTTGTGCCCTGCCACATAGCTTCTTCATTGCAGAGGCCGGATTTGAACTCATGTGACCTGAATCCAGAGTGTGTTCCACCTTCTGGTCTACTACCCTTGAGGTTGACAGCTCAACTCGGCTCAGCACCGTGACCCTGGGAAGCAGCGCCCACTTGCTCACTGTACTCCGCACAGAATTTGGTTTTCACTGGCTCAGCAAGATGGTTAATTTTTGTGTCACCTTGCTGGGTCATCCGGTGACTCTGGTCAAACAGTGCCCCGATGAGTCTGTGAGTGTCTTTCTGGGTGAGATGAACATGGCCTCAGGAAACTGAATAGTACAGACTGCCCTCCATGATGGGGGTGGACCTCATCCAAACGCCTGAAGCAGACTAGAACAAAGGGGCAGACTGGGAAACAGCATCCCCACCCCATCACCAGCCTGGCTGCTGGAGCCAGGATGTGTAGCTAGATCTTGATAGAAACACGGGTTGTTCCTGGGTCTCAGGCTGCAGGCTTCCAGGTTCATCAGACTCTCCTGGGCTTCAGCCCTTCTGGCTCGTGGTTTAACAGCACCATCAACTCTCTCAGGTCTCTGGTCTCCAGCCTGCCACCTGCAGAGCTTGGGACTTCTCAGTTTTATAATTGTGTGAGCCCGATTCCTGATGGTGAATCTATTTTGGCACATGTATGCAGACACACACACACACACACACACACACACACACACACACAGAGAGAGAGAGAGAGAGAGAGAGAGAGAGAGAGAGAGAGAGAGAGAGAGGGCAGTTGGCCTAGCCTAGGGTCTATGCCACCTCTGAGAAAAGCAATCAAACAGTCTATCCGGAGCCATCCAGAGTCTCCAGCCATCCCCAGTCCCAAATGCCTGTGACTCACTTGCCCGGCTGCCTTACTTGTAACCTTCTGGATTTTTGGTCTCTAGCTGACCACAGAGACAGGCAAGTAGGGATCCTGGGGCCATGGTGGCAACAGTTATGTCCAGTTTCCTGGTGTCTGCAAGTTTGCAGTGGCCACAGCAGAATCCTTTTATATGTGATCCATACCCCTGCTCCAGGAGATTGCAGCAGGCCTGTCTTCTCTGGATAGACCCCATGTCTTATACTGTGGTTTTTGTCATGAAACCAAATCTTTGCCAACATTTCAACCACCCAATTTGGGGCACTGCTTAAATTAGCTAGACTCAGTTTCTATGGCTTTATTTGGAACCCTGGCTGAAGGGATGAACTTTTAACCAGAAACTCAGTGGCTTCTCTGGGTTATCTCCCTAAGGCCCACTGGCCTTGCCAAAAGTAAGCTTATAGACAGAGAAACAGTGAGGTTCAGAGAGGTTGAGTCATTTAGCCCAGATCCCAGAGCGGTGGCTGGAGCTCAGGTTCAAAGACAACACATTTCCAGGTACCACAGTCCCTCGCTCTGCCTGTATTCCTTCCCAGTTGCCTTAATTATACCCATAAGCAAGGGAGAAAGAGAAACCCTCACTCTGTAGGTCCAGGCCCAGGAGCCAAATTGGTTCATAGCTGGATGCTCTCCTCCACGTTTTCAATGAGGTGGCGTCGGCTCTTTAACTCCAGCTGCGATGGGAACGCAGCCCTAATATATATTCACAAGCTGGAGATGAAAAGCTACACAATACCCAGCCATTAATCCCAACTCAGGCTCCGAGCTGCGTGCAATGATCTGCCTAGCGCGCAGGCGCATTAGTGCTGGGATGCTGGGAGTGCCCCTCAAGCCAAGACCCCTCAGGTCCCGCTGCCACGCTTCTCTCTCCACCCTCACACTCTAATGGCCACATCAATATTTTGTGGCTGCTTCAGCGCTGGTGACAGATAAATGAATGAGTTGGCCCTGAGCTATAGGAAGCGCACCCCGAGAACTGGACAGAACTTGAGGGATTCAAGCAAACAGCCCCAGCTGAAGCCTCGCTTCTCACACCCTGTGTGGGCGCACCAAAAGCTGCTTTCCTGGCGAGGGAACGAGAGATGGTCATTTTTCTGGCATTGATCCGTGGGTTTTTCATTTGCTGGGAGTGGCCCCAAGCCAGGAGTGTGCAAGATGAATCTGAAAGGCCTTCTTCCTGACACTGTCGGGAGGGACAGGAGAGAGCTGATCTGCGGAGGGAGGTGGAAAGGGTATGAGGCTAACGTGTTAGCTTAACAGATCGCTGCGGTGCAGGGGAGGTAAGGAGAAGCTGGAAGCGTATAGCAGACCCCATGAGGCTTGGGATGAAGCTGTGGGCTGAAGTTAGCTCAAGTAGGCATTGATATGACAGGCAGGGGTGTCCAGGCCCTGCTGGACCCCTGGCTCAACTTCTCTGTCCTATCCATGATCAGTATTCGTTCCCTACGGCCTCTTTTCCCCTGACCTCTGATCCTCCTTGCTGACACCAGCCAAACTTAGCTATTGCCTCCCAGTGACAGGACGCTACCCAAAGGGTGCCTCGTTCTCTTGGGCGGCAATGATCTGGTCTCAGGACTCTGGCTGAGGAGGGCTTTGTGGTCCCCTCCCCTCCTAGCTCCTGGCAGCAGAGAAAGGCAGAGAGAGCTCCAGATGTGGTCTGTATGGGCTTTTAGCCTCGATGATTTGGCGGAGGTCAGTCCAGGGCAGATTATAAACTCATAGTCTTGCTCTCTTACTCCTGCTTCTCCACCTTGCCTCTTACCCCTTTGCTCCCCCCTCCCCATTCCCTTCCCCCACTCTTTCCAAGTGGTCATGGCCCGCCCCTACTTCTCTACTCTCTCCTTCTCTCTGCCTTTCTCTGCCTCTGCTACCCTCTTAACTCCCCTCCCCAGGCCCTAAATAAACTCTATTCTACACACACACACACACACACACACACACACACACACACACACACACAAAGCCCTCATAGTCTCAGTCCACCACAGTGTCACAAGGAGAGCTCCCCACAAATGACCATGCTGAGCTCTGAGGTGGTGCTCCATCCCAGTGGAGGGTTGGGTGTCTTGATGGCTCTGAAGACACCCCTAGGTGAGTCTAGGCTAGGATGATGAAGACGCCCCTAGGTGAGTCTAGGCTAGGATGATGGAGACGCCCCTAGGTGAGTCTAGGCTAGGATGATGGAGACGCCCCTAGGTGAGTCTAGGCTAGGACGATTGCCTGAAGAAGTTAGGCTGCTTTGCTCTAGAGAAGACATGGTGGCTTTGGACAAGGTGAGGAGGTGTGACAGAAGGGAGACAGGGTCCTGCCTGTGTCACATGAAGTGACCAATGAGTATATTCTTGGGCTGGCTGAGGACTATTGACCAGGAAGTTACAACATCCCTCCAAAACTTAAAGGCATGGGGGTGGAGGCTGGGGAGAGATCTCCCTCTTCATTTTCCAGGAACGATGAAGGTGCTTGACTGTGACATGGCCCAGGACACAGACTGAGGGGTCTCCAACAGACCCAAGCATGGTAGGCATGGCGCGGACTGGCTTTGCCTCTTTCCCCCTTTCCCTCTCCCTCATTAAAAACTGTTAGATTACATTTCTAAAGATAGCCCTCAAGTTCCATTCCCTCGTTTGGCCACCAACTCATTCCTGAGACAAATCACCGAGATCCGACAATCAAAATTCATTATTTGGCTAACAAGTCCAATCAGGGTTTACCAGCTAACCCTAGCACAGACTCCCCACCCCCTTTCTCCTTAAAAATTCACTTCCCCAAAAAGCTAAAAACAAAAAACAAAAAAAAAAAAACAAACAAACCAAACCAAAACCAAAACAACAAAACACCTGCTGCTGTTGCTCTTTGTCTGTCTGTCTTTGTCTGTCAGTCTGTCTGCTTTTGCAGCCTCCTCCACTGCCTGCCCCTCTGGGGTAATATATCTCCTCTGTGCGGAGAATGTGATGTCTGGGTGTGTCCTGTAATGACCAGGGGAGGAGCAGCTATCCCTTACACAGACCGAATGGTAGGATGGTGGACATGCCATCAATCTAGCAATAAGATCAGGCCCATAGAAACAGGATTCCAGGGCTGCGAAGGCCCATGGCAACAGTCTCCAGTCCCCCCTGGGTATGAAAGAGCCACAGGCCACTTTTTCTACATTCTAAGAAATAAGGAGGGCATTTCTCATCTGGCTGCCATACCTACCTGGCTCCTAGTGGGCGCCTAGATGCCCACAGACTCCTCTTTCTACCCTAAAACTCAGAACAAAGGTCCCAGACCCAGCTCTGAAGACCCTCTAGATTCACTGTGCTCCTGATGCAGGCCAGGAAGGACAGGCATGGGGCTGAGCCTCAGGGTCACATCCTCTGGGTACCAGGTGCCTAAAGTTCACAGTTTTCAGGGCCTTCCCTGTTCATCAGCTCAAAGCCACCCATAGCAGCCATCCATCAAGTAGAACTTCAGAGGCAAAGTCTATTAGGACTCCTGCATGTGTGTGTGTGTGTGTGTGTGTGTGTGTGTGTGTGTGAGTGCGCACACGCGCATGCAAAACCAAACATGCAGACGCCACTGCTGTCAAATTAAGATGCAGTGATCCACCATCTACAGTACTGGAAAACTCAACAGAAAGCTGGACTCGGGGATACAGAGAGGCTGCCCTAAGGGCCTAGGCATGTGGTTCAGTCCTTTCCATTCCCCCCACTCAAGGTTCTGAAGTTGCTTCCCACTCACTCACTCTCCTTGACTGAAGTTTTTCTGCAAATGTCAGTGCTCTGGAGCCAGAGGCTTGGGTATAAATCCTGCCATGCACTCCCTAGATTACCCTGAGTGGCTTATATGCCTATTTTACAACCTTCCTCCCCTGTCCCCCAAGCCAGAGAACAAGAACCTGAACCTGTAGAGAGACTTACAAGGATTCATTGGCGAATGGTGCTGGCAGTGATCGCCAGGCATGGAGCCCTCCCCACCCTGCCACGGCTTCAGGGGCATCTCCATCAATCTCTGGAAGCCATTGCAGCCTCAGCTCTAGAGTGAGAAGGGAATCTTCATCTTTGTGTCCTTCTGAAATACTGCAGGCACAGGCTGGGTCCTCAGCTTCTCCATCCTAGATCCTGACAGCATTGAGACCTCAGAAAGATCTGGGCAGAAAAGCGTCCACGTGATTCGGTGCGAAGGCAACGGAAGTCAGCTAGCCACCATTCCCATCCGGGAAGGCATCACCGCTGTGGAAAACCCTCACAGTCCGGCCCCCAGGCAGGAGAAGGCCGCTCCACCTTACCCTCAGCACAAGTATGCGTCTTTTATGTCTCTCCTTGATTTTGACTAATTTCTTAACTCTATCAGGATTCAGGTTGCCAATAACAGAGGCTCACATTAAGGGAATGTTCTGGAAGGATATTGGAACACAAGATATTTCTGGGAGGATGCGAAACAGGTGGGGAGTTGAGAGCAAGTGGTTTCTGGGAGCTGGGTATCAGAATCTGTCTGAGTCATGGCACTTCTAACTTCACAGTTGCGGGGATCACTGCCTCCACCGGCCACTGAAACCGAAGATGAACCGCCCTACAGCTTCTCAACTCACACACACCAAAGTCAAAACCAGAAGGTACAATTGGCCAATCCTGGTCACCTGTCTAGACTCTGGCTCTTAGGATTGGCTGTTGGGAGTGGATAGGCTGCACCGGGCTGCAGGATGAGGGGGGTGCCCATCTGTTGGACTGGCAGTGGGTTCGAGGCAAGCAACCCTGCACACAAGGCTAAGTCCGCGTCTGTCCTTGAAGCTCCTCCCTCTAACCCCTGCCCGCTTTATCTGCTGGACAGGCTGGGCTGGTGCGCTATTAGCAACTCACCCACGTTCTCCACTTTGGGCAGATAAATTGGAAACCTCCCTTGGGGGAGGAAGGATGGCAAGGATGGGCTCTATTACAAAGCAATATTCTGAAGGGGAAGAGGGCCATTTGGACAGGAAGATGGAGCCAGGGAATTTGGCTTGTCTCCCTGTGTCGGGGGCAGGATTGATTTCATTCATAAATACTCTCGTTGATCTTGAGCTCCAAAGCAGGCTGCGAAGGCTGCTAATGAGTCCCCTTGACCTTCCCTGCACCCACCATCCCAGACACCCCTCCAGACTCCGCCCTGGTCTTCCCTACTTCCCAACTTTAGCTATTTAAGGGATGGAGTAACCTGAGAATAAAGGCCAAGCAAAGTCTTTGAACTTGGTGGGAACCTCGG
Organism: Mastomys coucha; assembly: GCF_008632895.1. Classification (NCBI taxonomy): domain Eukaryota; kingdom Metazoa; phylum Chordata; class Mammalia; order Rodentia; family Muridae; genus Mastomys; species Mastomys coucha. Next base: position 110,635,649 of record NW_022196911.1, read on the forward strand.
CCTGGGGGGGGGG